>NC_000074.6:51850264-52175264 GCF_000001635.26 Mus musculus | reverse complement strand
GAAATCACAAAGGGAGACAACTCTGGAGATAGAAAACTTAAGAAATGGATCAGGAGTTATAGATACAAGCATCACCAATAGAAAACAGTAGGTAAAAGAGAGCATTTCAGGTACGAAAGACACCAACGAAAACATTGACACAACAGTCAAAAAAACCTTAAAGTAATGCAAAAAGCTCCTATCCCAAAACATCCAGGAAATCTAGAACACAATGATAAGAACAAACGTAAGGATAATAGTTATAGAAAGGAGTGAAGAGTCCCAACTTAAAGGGCCAACATATATCTTCAACAAAATTATAGAAGGAAATTTCTCTAACCTAAAGAAAGAGATGCCCATGAACATAAAAGAAACCTACAGAACACCAAATAGATTGGATAAGTAAAAAAATTCCTCCAGTCACATAATAATCAAAACAACAAATGCATAAAACAAAGAAAGAATATTAAAAGCAGTAATGGAAAAAGGTCAAGTAACATATAAAGACTGACCTATAAGAATCACACCAGACTTCTCGTCAGAGACTATGAAACCAGAAGATCATAATCATATGTTCTCCAGACACTAAGAGAACACAAATGACAGCCCAGGCTACTATACCCAGCAAAACTCTAAATTAACATAGCTGGAGAAACCAAGGTATTCTGTGACAAAACAAATTTATACAATATCTCTCCACAAATCCAACACTTCAAAGAAAAATAAATGGAAAACTCCAACACAAGGAGCGAAACTATACCCTAGGAATAGCAAGAAAATAATCTTTAAAAAAACAAAAACAAAAAGAAGATAGCCATGTACACACAATTCCACTTCTAACAACAAAAATCACAGGAAGCAGCAATCACTTTTCCTTAACATCTCTTAATAGCAATGGACTCAATTCCCCTATAAAAGTCATAGACTAAAGACTGGACACCAAGACAGCACCCAACATTTACTGCATACAGGAAACCCACCTCAGTGTCAAAGACAGACACTACCTCAGAGTAAAAGACCAGAAAAAAATTTTACAAGCTAATGGTCCCCAGAAAGAACCTGAAATAGCCATTCTAATATCGAATAAAAAAGACTTTCAACCTAAAGTTATCAAAAAAGAAAAGGAAGGACACTTCATACTCATCAAAGGTAAAATCTACCAAGATGAACTCTCAATTCTGAATATCTATGGTCCAAATGCAAGGGCATCCACATTCATAAAAGAAATTTTGCTAAAGCTCAAAGCACACATTGTACTACACACAATAATAGTGGGTGACTTCAACACCTCACTCTTATCATGGACAGATCATGTAAACAGAAACTGAAAAGAGACACAGTGAAACTAACAGAAATTATGAAACCAATGGATTTAGCAGATATCTACAGAACATATTATCGTAAGTATAGAGTATTTCTCTCTCTCTCTCTCTCTCTCTCTCTCTCTCTATATATATATATATATATATATATATATATATATATATATATATAAATTGAAATAATCCCATGTATCCTATTAGATTATCACGGATTGAAGCTGTTCTTCAATCACAACAACAATAATAGAAATCCCCACATACAGGTGGAATATGAAGAATACTCTATTCAATGATAACTTGGTCAAGGAGAAATTAAAAAAGAAATTAAGAAAGAAAATAAAGACTTATTGAACTTATTGAAAATGAAGCCAACATATACCCAAACTTGTGGGACACAATGAAAGCAGGGCTAAGAGGAAATCTCATAGCTCTGAGAACCTGCAAAAAGAAACTGGATAGAGCATATACTAGCAGATTGACAGCACAACTGAATGCTCTAGAACAAAAAGAAGCAAATAGACCCAAGAGGAGTAAGGCAGGAAATAATCAAACTCAGGCCTGACAACAACCAAGTAGAAACCAAAAGAACTATACAAAAATTCAACCAAACCAGCAGCTTGTTCTTTGAGAAAGTCAAGTTAATAGATTAAACTCTTAGCCAAACTAAACAGTGGGCATAGAGACAATATCCAAATCAACAAAATCAGAAATGAAAATGGAAGCATAACAACAGAAACTGATGAAATCCAAAAAAAAATCATCAGATCCTCCTGCAAAGCCTAAACAAAACTGGAAAATTTGAATTAAAATGACAATTTCTAGACAGATTTGAGGTACAAGAATTAATTCAAAATCAGATGAACTATATAAACATTCCCAGAACCTGTAAAGAAATAGAAGCAGTCATTAATAGACTTCCAACCAAAAAAGTCCACGACAGGATGAGTTTAGTGCAGAGTTCTATCAAACCTTCAAAGTAGCCCAAACAGAAAGAGAAGGAACACTACCCAATTCATTCTATGAAGCCACAATAACTCTGATACCCAAACCACACAAAGACCCAACAAAGAAAGAGAACTTCAAAACAATTTCCCTTATGAATATGGATGCAAAAATACTCAATAATAAAATTCTTGCAAACTGAATCCAAGAACACACATGCACACACAAAAATGATCATTCACCACGATCAAGTAGGCTTCATCCCAGGGATGCAGGGATGGTTCAATATATGGAAATCTATCAACATAACCCTCTACATAAACTCAAAGGAAAAATAAAAACGCACACACATGATCATTTCATTAGATGCTGAGCAAGCATTTGTCAAAATCCATCACCCATTCATGATAAAAGTCTTGGGAAAAATAGGAATTCAAGGCCTATAACTAAACATAGTAAAGGTAATATACAGCAAAGCAGTAGCCAACATCAAACTAAACAGAGACAAACTTGAATCAATCTCACTAAAATCAGAGACTAGACAAGGCTGCCGATTCTCTCCCTATCTGTTCAATATTGTTCTGGAAGTCCTAGCCAGAGAAATTAAACCAAAAAAAAAAAAAAAAAAAAAAAGTCAAATGGATACAAATTGGAAAGGAAGAAGTAAAAATATCACTATTTGCTATCACTATTTGCACATGATATGATAATATACTTAAATAATCCCCAAAATTCCACCAGAGAACTCCTAAACCTGATATACAACTTCAGCAAAAGAGCCGGATATAAATTTATTTCAAACAAGTTAGTAGCCTTCCTCTACTCAAAGAATAAACAGGCTGAGAAAGAAATTAGGGACATGACCCTTCACAATAGTCACAATAATTTAAATACCTTGGTATGACTCTAACCAAGCAGGTGGAAAATCTATATGACAAGAACTTCAAATCTCTGAAGAAAGAAATTGAAGAATTCAGGAAACATAAAGATCTTCTATGCTCATGGCCTGGCAGGATTAATATAGTAAAAATAGCCATCTTACTGAAAGCAGTTTACACATTCACTGCAATCTCTATTAAAATTTCCACTCAATTCTTCATAGAGTTAGAAAGAACAATTTGTAAATTCATTTGGAATAAAAAAAACAAACAGGATAGCAAAAACTATTCTCAACTATAATAGAACTGTTTGGGAAAATCACCTTCACTGACCTCAAGCTGTATTTCACAACAATAGTTATAAAATTGCATGCTATTGGTACAGAGACAGGCAGGTAGATCATTGAAATAGAATTGAAGACAGAGAAATGAACCTGTAACCTATGGTCACTTAATCTTTGACAAAGGAGCTAAAACCATCCAGTGGATAAAAGACAACATTTTCAACAAATGGTGCTGGTTTAGCTGGCTGTTACCATGTAGAAGAATGCAAATCAATCCATTCTTATCTCCTTGTATAAAGATCAAGTCCAAGTAGATTAAGGACCTCCACAAAAAAACAGATACACTGAACCTAATAGAAAAGAAAGTGGGGAAGAGCATGTAGCACATGGGCACAGGGGAAATTTTCCTGAACAGAACATCAATAGATTATGCTCTAAGATCACGAATTGAGAAATGAGGCCTCATAAAATTGCAAAGCTTCTGTAAGGCAGAGAACACTAGGACACTGTCAATAGTACAAAATGTCTACCAACAGATTAGGAAAAGATCTTTACGAGTCCTACATCTAATAGAAGGCTAATATAAAATATAAACAAAGAACTCAAGAAGGTAGACACCAGAGAATGAAATAACTCTATTTAAAAATGGAGCACAGAACTAAACAAAGAATTATCATCTGAGGAAAACAGAATGGCTGAGAAGCCACTAAAGAAATGTTCAACATCCTTAGTCATCAAGGAAATGCAAATCAAAACAACCCTGAGTTTCCATCTCATTCCAGAAAGAATGGCTAAGATAAAAAACTCTGGTGACAGCACCTGCTGGCGAGGATGTGGAGTAAGAGGAAAACTACTAGATTGCTGCTGGGATTGCAAGCTCGTACAACCACTCTTGAAATCTGTTTGGTGGTTCCTCTGAAAATTGTAGATATTTCTACCCAAGGACCCAGCTATAACACTCCTGGGCATCTACTGAGAAGATGCTCCAACATATATATATTAAGGACATGTTCTCCACTATATTCATAGCAGCCTTATTTATAGTAGCCAGAAGCTAGAAAGAACCCAGATGTTTTTCAACAGAGGAATGGATATTGAAAATATGGTATATTTACACAATGGAATAGTACTAAGTTATTTATAATAATGAATTCATGAAGTTCTTAGTCAAATGGATGGAACTAGAAAGTATCATCTTGAGTGAGGTAACCAAGTTACAAAATAATGCACATGGTACGCTGTCAATAATAAGTGGATTAGCGAGAATCTCAGAATACTCAAGATACAATACACAGACCACATGAACATCAAGAAGGGACACCAAAATGTGAATACTTTGATCCTTCTTAGAAGGGGGATCAAAATACCCATGGGAGGAAATACAGACACAATGTTTGGAGTAGAAACTGAAGGTTATCCAGTGACTGTCCCACCTTGGGATCCACCCCATATACAGCTACCAAACCCACATACTATTTTGGATGCCAAGAACAGCTTGCTGACAGGAGCCTTATATAGCTGTCTTTCTTTTGAGAAGCTCTACCAGTGCCTGACAAATACAGAAGTACATGGTTACAGTCATCCATTGGATGGAGTACAGGGTCCCCAACGGAGGAGCTAAAGAAAGGACCCAAGAAGCTGAAGTGGTTTGCAGCCCCATAGAAGGAACAACAATATGAACCAACCAGTAACCCCAGAACTCCCAGGGATTAAACTACAAACCAAAGAGTACACAGGGAAGAACTCAAACTTCAGCTGCATTTTTAGAAGAGGATGGCCTTGTGGGACATCAATAAGAGGAGAGGCCCTTAGTCTTGTGAAGGCTTGATGCCTAAGTGTAGGTGAATTCCAGGACAGGGAAGCAGGAACGGGTGTGTTTGTGAACAGGGGGGAGATGCCACCAGGGGTTTTTGGAGAGGAAATGAGGAAAGAGGATAAAAATTGAAATATAAATAAAAAATATCTAATAATAATAAAATAAATAAATTATAAATTATTTATTATTTAGCTGTATTTTTTTAAATTTTTAATTAATAATGGGATTTTTTATCATTAGGACAAATGTAATATTTTGAAAATAATTGTAGATTTATGTGTACACATACATATCCACACATACCTATTGGGTATTGGTTATTTAGGGGTAATTATTATGTTCACTAGTGTCTTTGCTAGAGTTCAATTCCTGTGATAAATATGAACAAAGGAAACTTGGAGAAAAAATATTTATTCTAGCTTACAGTTCTCAGTTTAGAATTCATCATAGAAGTAAGTCAAGCAGGAACTTGGAGGCGAGAGCTAAAGCAAAGGCCATGGTGTAGTGCTGCCTACTGACTTAGTCCTCATGTCTTGTTCAGTGCACACACTTGTAGCACCTACCAGTCCCTGCCCACGTGTGGAACCATCCACAGTTTAAATGGGACAACCTAGATCAATCATTAATCAAGAAAAAAAAATTATTTGTCCTTGGGCCAATCAGGTGGGAGTTATTTTCTTAATTAATGTTTCTCTTTCAAAATGACTCTAATCAGTGTCCAATGGGTGTAGAAAACCTAGCAAGCACAAACAGGTTATACCCTCTTCCCTCATTGGTGCTATTAATTCAACCCTAACAAACACTTGTCGTTTGCTTTCAGTGAGTATATGTTCCATACATTATTTCCAGATAGAAGCCTTATGTTACCTTACCATGCTGTGCCTTAGAACAATACAGTTCTCACCTTCAGTCACCATTTTTCTCATTTATGACCATCTCTTGTCCTGTAATTTGCCATTGCCCAAGAACCTCCATAAACACCATTATCTGTAATATCATTGGATCTTAGATTTCATAGCCAATGCTTTTCTTTTTGTTCCTGACCTATTTTTTTTTGTTCATAGTCTAACATCTACAAAGTCTATTTATAGTGTCTAAATGGCAGTTTTAGGGGTTAAAAAGGGAGGTCCAATGGTTAAACCTACTTTCTACTCTTCTACAAAACCCAAGTTTGATACAAATCAGGCTACTCACAGTCAACCTTCTGTATTCCAGTTCTAAGGGATCCTGCAGCCCTTAAGTCCACAGGCACCTGCATTTAAGTGTACCTACTCCATAGGCCCATGTGGATGCATGTGCACACACAAACACATACATACACACACACACACACACACACACACACACACACACACATATATATATATATATATATATATAAATTTAATTAATTTATTATTAATCGAATTAAATTTGAAAATCTTTGAAGAGAGAACATTTTTACACAGTTTTTTATTACTGAGGAGATTCAATTGTGTATGTGATATATCATCTGGTTATGAGAAATTTAGTTTGATTAACTTCCTGATCTTGTGAATGGTACTGAAATAAGCATGTGAGTACAGGTTTCTTTTTATGTGCCATTTTATTTTCTTGGGCATTTAACCAGAAGTAGCTGTGCTGAGACATACAACAGCAGTAATTGTATTTTCTAGAGGAAATTCCATGGTGTTTTCCATGACTACAATATCATTTATTCCTTCTTGTGAATAAGTGAAGGTTCATTTCTCATATATTCTCAATAGCATTTTCCATCTCATCTTCATTTCTGAAGCTGACTGTGAAGATAAACTAATACAAACAGGAAAAAAATGAGGAAAGTTAAAAGAACTTATTCAAAAAGATTAATGGAAATAGGATAGATTGGGAAAGACATCTTTAGACATACTTACAATAAATGAGAAAAATAGATACTTTTTATAAGATTAAAACTTTCATCAGCTCCCAAGTGAAAGATTTTTTTAAATTATGAATATCAGTTTTAGACCATGACAACAACCTCCCTACTTTGAAGTATGAGTTGCTTCTAGTAAATTTCATTTGGTACCAGCTCTTGAATTTGTGGCCACTTGTATAGACAGCTATCAGATTATCTTGGAATGTTGTCAGAGGAAACTAGGGGAAACTTACAGCTTGATTTCACTATAAGAAGTAAATAACTTTCCAGACTGATTCTCAGGAAGTGAATGGTATCTGCTTTATTATGAATACTTCTGAATCCATTTTTTAATTTATTTTTTATTGGATACTTTCTTTATTTACATTCAAATGTTATCCCCTTTCTGGTTTCCCTCCCTCCTGGAAACACTCTATCACATCCTCCCTCCTCCTGATTCTATGAGGATGTTCCTCTACCCACCCACACTCACCTCCCTACCCTCGATCCCCCTACACTGGGGCATCTATCCAGCCTTCTTAGGATCAAGGACTTCTCCTTCCATTGGTGCATGACAAAGCCATCTTCTGCTACATATGCAGCTGGAGCGATATGTACTCCTTTGTTGATGGCTTAGTCTCTGGAAGTTCTGGGGATCTGGTTGATAGATATTGTTGTTCTTCCTATGGGGTTACATTTAACCTCCTAGCTATGAGACACATATACTGAGAGGCTCTATCCCTCTCTCCTCATGGCTTACATGCTTTAGGCTACTAATGATATGCTTATAGAGCTAGTTTCAGCATCATAGGAATTGTTAGAATACCAACAAATGATTAGTTCATTTTTTATCTGGTATATTATGAAGGGTTTTGTGTGTGTTGGAGTGGGGGTGGATTTGGATTTTATTTTTGTATGTTTCACAATTGCTTATACTTCTGAACATTTAATCTAGTTTCCAGAAGTGTGTTTTTTTTTCCCTAAATTCCTTTTTATGTCTACATTTTAATGTTCCATTTGCCCTGAGGATTGAAGATGAGATGGTAGAAAGCATGAAATTTTAATGAATATCTCAGAGCTTTTTCAAATAAATGGTTTATTTGTTGTTGTAAAATAAGTTTCTAGGTCTGAATTAGGACACAAAAGAAAGTCAAAATATGAAATAATGTTAGTTCTTATATTTTCAACAAAACCTGTGGTTTGATGTGCCTGGTTGGGTTGTATTCAGTCCATCGATAGAACATGTTAATGGTATTGAAAAAGGGATATTTCTGTTAAGGTTAAGGTAAATTTATAAAATTAATTTGGAGTATTTCAAGGTGGTTGTGAACCATAGAGATTTCCTGAGGTAGTTTGCTCAAGAAATGTGGTAAGATACATGTGCCTCACTCTTCGAAAAGATTTGATCACCCTGTTATGGATACTGGGGCAGAACCCACTGATTTTTTTTTCTAGGCTCTCTGTTGTCTACACATATATCCTAGATGATGGGAGAAAAGTTGCAGCCTAAAGACAAAATGACAGGAGGCTAACTGAAGCCCAATGTTCCATCCATCCCATAATTGTTTGACCCTTTTTTGCACCCATCTGTCATTTTGTTCCTTTCTAATTTGGTATCATTCTCTTCATTGTAATATTAGGCATGGATAAAAGGAGGCTTATACATTATATTAAAAGAATGCAGTCCCTTTTTTTCTTCTAAACTGAGATGTTGCATTTGACCTATCATTTCCTGGAGAGACACCATCAATTACCTTGTTATGGGAAGGACAGCAGGATGCAAAGCCATCTCAAATTAGTGTAAAAGGGGGAAACATTTTTTTGTTTTGTTTTGTTTTGGGGTTTATTTTTTTTTTTTTTTTGGTTTTGGTTTTTGTTTTGTTTTTTTGCTTTTGTTTGTTTTGTTTTTTGTCAGTTCACATGTAGACTTATTGAAAACCAACAAATTCAGTGAATTGGACCTATTTTACCCGGGAAAATATTATGTTTCCAGTATTTTATGCTATGAAATTATGACATACTCAATTATGATGCACAGCCTGAGTTGTTTAAGTGATACTTGATTTTGAGAGTGTTTCCATATTTTGATCAGATGTGTAGGCTCAAAATAGAGTCTCTATCAGTACAGAGAGCAGTAGAGTAAAAATATTTGAAGTATTATTTTTGTAATAGCCAGTGTTGTCAGTTTGTTGGCATCTGAAGTCATCTAGAAGACCAGTCTTCAAAAAAGCCTGTGAGACATTATATACATTAAGCTCACCTTCTGAGAATGCTGGCAAGAGACTCTTATAATAGGTGCATCACTGTGCGGTGTCTTATTTTAACTGTAGGCAGGAACATCCCTTAGGCATGCATACTGGACTATGCACAAGTGGAGAAAGGCAACTGACTACTAGTTTTTATTGTTCTCTGTTCTTGATTGTGGATATCATGTGAACATATGTTTGACACACTTGACAGTGTAATTTTCATGCTGTGATGATGTGAGCTAAACTAAATCTTTCTTCCATAAATATGTCAGTGAACTTTATCACACTTCTGGAAACTAGATTAAATGTTCAGAAGTATAAGCAATTGTGAAACATACAAAAATAAAATCCAAATCCACCCCCACTCCAACACACACAAAACCCTTCATAATATACCAGATAAAAAATGAACTAATCATTTGTTGGTATTCTAACAATTCCTATGATGCTAAAACTAGCTCTATAAGCATATCATTAGTAGCCTAAAGCATGTAAGCTATGAGGAGAGAGGGATGGAGCCTCTCAGTAAATGTGTCTCATAGCTAGGAGGTTAAATGTAGCCCCATAGGAAGAACAGCAATATCTATCAACCAGATCCCCAGAACTTCCAGACTAAGCCATCAACAAAGGAGTACATATGGCTCCAGCTGCATATGTAGCAGAGGATGGCTTTGTTATGCATCAATGGAAGGAGAAGTCCTTGATCCTAAGAAGGCTGGATATCATAACAGGTGGAAGAAAAACTAAGAAAACATTCATGCAAGATGATGGAAAAATGTATTACCATTCTGTATTTCAGGTTGTTGATCTCATTGTTGAGAAATAGAATATTTTAGAAAATCATTAAATAATAAAAAGGGGGTGGAAGAATCATTGGAGCCTGGAGCCTAGGTAAAGGCAAACAAATCAACATTTTTGTGTCTAATATGCAGGTCTGGGGATGGCCCTCGTGGATGCAAGGGCATTTTAATTGTCTTTCTCTAACTCCAGATAAAAAGATACACTGTGATAGTATATAAAAATACAATAAGAGGGTGAGTAGGGGTCAAGTTATACAGATCATTCTACATCAAATCAATTAGGGATATCACTATGATACCAGTGTATAAACTTTAAGCCATACTAAGATTTTTTGTTTCTTTGGGAATAAGATTTCCCTCTTGGTTCACTGATAAGATCTTGACCATGCATTATGAAGAAGGCAAAGGAAAGAGCCCACTGCTCTGAATCTTACTGCAATTTCAAAACATTGCTCTGCATCAACCTAGGGGGATTATTAGGCTATATAAATATTTTTGTAGACATTATGTAAAGGTTTGATACTTAGTAGTTAATCACTCAACTGACAGACATTGAATAGGAGTCTCAAACATAAACCTTCTAGTGCCAACCACAGGATTTGGTTCAACTACAAGTTTCCATATGGGTAGGCAGATCTGTGCAGGAAGCAATTTCCCATTTTATATCATAAAAGTAGTATCAGAGATGGCAAATGTTTTTATCTCACTTGAGATCTCTCTGAGTGGGGTTAAGAGCCACAGACAGTTATTGTTTCTCAATAAAGGTGCTTAGATCATCTGTAATTGGGCAGGAATTGAATTTATCATTAAAAAAAGAGAAATGTAAGGTATACATATACTCTCAAAGGACTCATCCACCTAAAATATGATAATCATCATAGTGAATATGAGATCAAAGAGTTTAACTGTCAGTGAGGATCATCACTCGGGAAAGAGTAAAATCCTTTCCAAATTCTAGTTGTTTGGAGTGAGGGTTGTACAAATGAAGGTGAAGAGTTCTAATTTTCATGATTAGAAGTATGAATGAGTGGGGGAAGAGAAGTCACTGAATGTGGGACAGGTGGGGTAATGAGGAGTAGAGGTAAAAGGAACAATAAGTAGGATAGAGATTCGTGAACCAAGTAGGAGGGGAAAATGATGGAGAAGGAGACAAAAGAGATGAAAAAGAAGAGGATGAAGAAGTGTGGGTTGGTGGAGTGGGAGGAAGTTACATCAGAATGTTTGTAACTGCACTAATGACAATATCTCAATTGACCATCAATGCCATTTATATGATATGTTTATATAATACCAAAGAATATTGCTTATGCTGATGGGGAAATTATAGGATTCAATTACAATGCACTGGAAAAGAGGTATGATTAGAGGACAACCAAATGATCATGGCTTTATGTTCCTAGGGTATCTGCCAAAGCTGCTTCCTAGCTGTCTGCTTTTGCATGTGATTTTGTGACCAAAGCCTAGTGGTCAGGCCAAGTGCTTTTAGTGTGTTTGTTTATTCTATAAACATGGAAGATAAATTGACAGACAGACTCTTAAGGGATTTCTAGGAGAGTTAAGGAATAGATATGTGAACTGAAGGAATATAGAGAGGACATAAAGGCAGAATTTAGAAAATGAGAAGGGTTCTAGAGAAATAATTTATCACTGTCAGGATTACAGTTGTAGGATATGAAGATGAACATTAATTTAAAATAGACATGTTTTAAAATAAAACTGTTGGTATCGTTTATGCTATTCATATCCTTTTCCAATATATTCGGCATACAAGCCATAATCCCTTCCATTGTGGAAGAGCTTTCAAATTAGATGATAAAGGAACTTATCAGTTAAGTTTAGAGTCTTATCCTATTCTAAGGGCAATGTGAAGAGAAGACTATGGAAAGAATGGAGACTACTATTGAAACACATAGACCATTTTCACTACAAATACACACAACATCCTTTGGTCCTGTGTGCTGGGCTGCAAGAAATTAATTCTAGTGGAAAACAAGCAAGCATATGTTGCCCCAAGTAGTAAAGATGACCTTTATAAAACATACTCTCCACTGATTTTCCATAAGTTTGAGGGATATCAGACTCACTTGCTAGTGTCTAACACCGGGACAAAGCATCACAGAATGATACTTTTCTAACAACTAACAAATTAATGAACATTAATGTGCATGGTCTTTTTTCTTGGATGAAATTCCCTGACTGTTTTCTCCATCAGGGATAGAAGGCTATCATTAGACTTCCTGCTTTAGGTTTACAGTTTAGAAATTTGTCATTTATTAAAATAAATTTTGTGACAACTGTATAATTCATAGAAATATTTCATTGCATATAATATAAAAATCAGAATGGAAAACCATTCTAGCTCTTCTAGATTTACAGTAGTTTCCCCAAATACACATTAGTCAGATAAAACTACAAACTTACTTGTGTTGAAGGACCTCAGGAGCAACATGAACATTTGCTAGTCCTGCATCTTACCTTTAGATTTTCTGACTTAAATTTCTGAGGGAAAGGGGAAAAAGAAAATCAGTCACCTTTGGAAGGGGAAAGGTCAATACTAAAAGTTGAGTAAAATATAATTGATAATACTCTTAAGTACTGCATGTCAAGGTTTTCCTGTTTTCCACACTTAGAAGTAATGGACAAGAAAAGACACATCTTTCCATTCTTTCAAAACCAGTGTAGGTTGAATATACAAGTGAGATTGCTTGTCTTTCGAGTTTCAGCAGTCAGTTAGGGATGCTTTACAAGATAACACAATGAACAACTTAAATAACAGACATTTCTTTCTCATAGTGGTGGAGGATAGAAAGCTTAGGTCATTGTGCCAGTTTTATCAAGTCCTTGTTTGGGGCTATTTTCTTGGTATACCCATAACCTAATTTCTTATTGTGACAGTCATGATAGAGAGCAAAGAAATGAACACTACTGCCTCTCCTTGTAAGGGTTGTTGTGTTTATGAGGATTCCACATTTTGATATAATAGCAATATATAGATAGCTCTAGAGTCTAGTATCATTGCATTGTGAAAGAGGATGTTCAGTAATTAAAATGTGGGCATGACATCATTCCATTCATATCATCAAACATTACAGATCGGAGCAGCAGTATGTCACTCTATAGATTGCCACCAGCTATGCCATCCATTTGTATTCCCAAGAATTATATATATGTATACACACACACACACACACACACACACACACACATATCTTTTCCCTTACTTCAGAAGTTCAGACTCTGTTACTTGTAAATATGACTTGTGGTAATATAATTTTTATGCACAGTGGCCTGTATATACAGTGATAACTCGATATTCCAATTAATTAAGATATGCTTTTACACACCTATACTCAATTTACTATAACTCATATGTATATATGTTTGAGGGTGACAACTTGGGATCAAATAACCAAAGAGGGGCTTTAATTTACCCCCTCGTTGCAATCATTAATAGTCTTTATTATATTTATATCTGGTGGTAGAACCCTTTGAGGATTCTCCATGAACATTGACAGGTCAACTGGTTTACCATCCTGAAAGTCCTGTGAGATTTACAGCATTTTGACATTTCATAAGTGTATACAGAGAAGACAGCAGATTTTTTGGTTCCCTGGTTCCTTTAATATTTCTACTCCATCTTCCACATGTTGTCAGAGACTTAGATGTAGTATATTTGTTACAGATGTATCAGTTGGTGTGGGAAACCTCAGTGTTTGATGTTTTCTCCATTTTGAACAGTCTTTTGTGGACCTCTTTAATAGTCTCATCAGCTTCAGAAAGAACCATTTAGATGGGGGATGAGACCTACATATCTCTGTGAATAAGAATGTATTTTAAGAATTGAATTATTAAAGGAGAAATGGGAGCTTTTCCTTAAGGTCTACGACCTCATTATTCATTGGTGGTAGATTAAGATTTTAGTACAAAGTGACAATTCACCCCTAAGGACCACATGTTAATTTTCATTCAATAGCTGTTGATTATCTTCAGGATATAAATACCACTATTTAACCATAAGCTATATGTTGGCAGACTGGCCACTGATATGTTACAAGTTGGGTAAAACTAAAACATTTATAAAGAATTTACAAGTTATTCCATGTCAAACATTCGCAGCTCTGTTCTTGATTTTGAGTGTTTGCTGGGTTAGATAAGAGGACTCAGTATCTAGCCAAGAGTAGATGGGAACTGACTTTGTAGCCAGGGTTGGAGTTGAAATCCTCACAGTCTTTTAATTTCAGTCTTATAAATACAGAGATTAACAACATAATCCACCAATCATGATCATGATTTTTCTTAGAATGAGTGAATAAAGTATGAAGACATGGCAAGATGAATGATGATTTTGGTAAATTGAATTATATGGGGTTCTTTAATGATAGTGAATATTAAGATTTTTTTTCTATATCCTTCATGATATCATCTCTGCTTCCATTACAAAAGGCTATTCTTCCCTGCCATCTTTTTATAAAGAGGGCAAAACTAGGAAAATCTTTGCAACAGTAAAATCATAAAGGAGGTACAAGGATCATGAACCTGAGCAAGATCCCGAGCGGCATTGCAAGACCTCTATCTTATGAAAACCTATAAACAAAATAAACAACAACAAAATCTAAGAAGAAAAAAGGTCAGTGGCTGTTAAGATAAAAACTACTATGAAACAATGTGGCTAATAAAGTCCAGGTTGTAGGAGACTGAGGCAACAGTCAAATGAAGGATAACATCATATATACTACATTTGGGCCCAGTACAAAGAAATGCATCATTAATCCCTAAGTGTTATTATTATTTATCACAGTTTAGCTCTCCCATGATATACAGGGTACTACCTTAAAGGAGAAATTAAAATTGGTAGTTATATTTCATAGAAACTCCTTCTTATAAATAACTTTAAATATATTCTAAAAATCATAATCATTTTAATGTGTACATGTGTTTTGCCAGAATGCATGTCTGTACAGAGTACTGCCAGACAATGGGTTTCACAAATGTTGTCTTCCGGGGAAGATACATGGTTATTTGCAATATAGTAAAGTCTTTTCATGGTGCAATAACATGACGTCTAATGAAATGAAGGACAAAGCTGACTGTTGAGATACTTCATTATACCTAGAACTAAATAACACATATGATCCTAGTGGCTGCTAGGCTGAGGCTTGAGACCTTCTTCCTGTGCCATATATCTCAATTGTCTTCACTTCAAAATAACCAGGATAGCCAAATGATACATTTGAAGGTACAATAATATTAAAATCTACTTCCAAATATTTTCAAATTATGGGTAGTCTTGTAATTAGATAAGTACAGTTTGGTGTTAACGCATCCTTCAAAAAGAATCACATGCTAACAATTACTTCCTTTAGCTTCCTTTAATTTATGGCTTTAAAGAATAAAGACTTTTATAGAATTTAAGCTTTAGGTTTCTACAAATCATTTTGTGTCTGCTTGATATCTTAATACAGGCTTTATCAATAAAATGTTCCTACAACTAAGGATTTCAAATCAGCATCTCTACAAACACAACTCTCAGGTTGGAACAATCATAGTTAGGGCATACTAGTTGGTTTTGTTTTCCTCAAAGGAAATCTCCGAAATCCTTTTATTTATTTTTATAATTACCTAAGCTTATCTTTGTCAATGTACATAATTTACATTATTTACTTCTTTGTTATGTTTATCGATATTTTGTTCAATATCTTCTCTAGGATACTGTCTGTTCAATTACATGTTTATAATGTATATTTAGGATCTAAATATTGAAGTTCTAAAATAATGTTGAAAGTTTTAAGCCATTATTCAACAGTGTGGGTGGTGTAATTTCAACAACAAAACAGAAACTCTCAGGATTTGTGTTTGTTTTCTAGTAAAGCTATGATACAAGGCTCTAATAATTACAAACAAAATTAAATAAGACTCTAAAATTGACTGGGAGGAGAAGTAGTAATGAAAATAAAGTACTAGAAATTCCTGAGTGAGAGAAAAACAATTTCTTTGGAAGTCCTTGCATGTGTAGACAATGAGGAGTCAAAGAAGATATAAAGATCCATAATATAATTCTTAATAAATGTTATGCTATTTTTATAATTCACAGACTGTCATTTTAAAATAAGTTTAAAACATTTATAACATAAAATATTAAAAGTAAAATGAAATTTTTGTTTTGCTTTAGTATTTTAGAATTCTAATATACAGTGTGTGAAAAGAGTGGCAGTTTTATTGTCGAAAACTACAAATTTAAGGATTTTGTTTTTCAAAATATAGTTCTATCATCTTACTACAATTTTTAATGTAGCTATAGTCTTTGATTACATACTTATAGGGAAGAAAGTGAGTTATGTGATGATCACTGCAGTCCTTGCATTCCTGAATAACATTTGGGACATGGGAATATAAATGTTTGGAATATCTGCAGTAGATAACATGGACCATTATTGATCACACCCTTGACTTGTTGCATGGCTGGTGGACTATCACAGCTTTTATATATGCAGTTAACATGTGTCTCTCACAGACTGAGTCATGACATGCCATTTAATCTGAGACCTACCTTCCCATATTAAAAGGGAAATCCTGAAATCCTATCCCTCAAATACAAAAAGTTAGAAGAAAATGGAAAGAAATAATGTATGGTAAAGAAGTACGACAATTTCCCCCTCTTGTGTGGAGTTTGCCCAGAGCTCTGAGGTGAAGGACTGGACGGAGACTTCCAATTTATACTCTCTTGGCATAGTGCCTGGCTATGGATCTCTGCCCTTGCTCCAGTTTTGGCCAGGAAGCCTCTCCGATGACAACTGAACTTGGCAGAATATCATTAGAATTAATTTTACTTCTGTGGTTACTGGTTATTGTCTGTTGGAGGCCTGATCTAAAGAGGAAATAGTGGGGTGTTGGATCTGCAGTTGAGGGGTGAGATGGGAGATATTGGGAGGGAGGGGACACTGGTAGGAATATATATATATATATATATATATATATATATATATATATATATATATATATATATGAGAAAAGAATCTATTTTCAATTTAAAAAAGAAGTAAAACAAAAAAGGAAATGGAAGATGAACTATTTATTTAAATAAAATATGCATCTATATTACTTCTGAGTGTTTCCCTGGGAGCAGCTATTTATGAAAGTTCAGTGTTGCACCTGTCTGTTTTCTAATTTGTAAATGAGAAACATAATCTTTCACTACATTTGATCTCTTTATTTGCCTCTTCCTGTGGTCAAGCCTGCCTTCCCAACTGATCATAGAACTCTGTCACTCCCCAACTCCAGCTAACTGTACACACACTCTCTTATTTCAACATGATTTGTATCATCATCATCATCACCACCACCACCATCATCATCATCCTCATAATCATCATTGATCTGTGTTATTATCTGGGCTAAGTTTAGATTAACATCAGATTCCTCTCCTTGACTGTTTTCCACTCTTATTTTTGAAAAGAGAGTCTCTCATTAAATCTGAGACCCATAGTTTTGTATAGCCAAGACTTGTTTTTATCACTTCCCTTGTCTTGTATTACAATCATAAGACAATGTCCTCAGATTTTCCTTGAAATGTGGAAATATAATCTCAGGTCCTTGCACTTGGACAGCGGGAATTTATCCACTGAATTTTCTTCCCTGAAGTTGAAATGAAGAGCATGAAGAAGGACTAGATAGATGTTTCCCAGCCAACACTGGGATAGTACAACTGTGGCCTAAATTTCACACTGTCTTTATGTAAATAATAAAGCTTAAAGGGTTAATTTATCCTTTAGAATTGAATTTTATGTTTGACTAATTTATTTATAAGTGAAATGAATGTATCCATATAAAAGTTGGGGTGTTGAAATTATTTTAAACATGTTTTTTGATCTGTAGATTTTCAGTTGATAGTACCCACTTCCCTGAACTCTTTGTCATGCTGTCTTGATTTCTTAGTTCCTGTGTCAACTTTGCCTTGGAGACCTTATAGGCAACCTGACGATTTAATATTTCCTAAATCTCTACAAATCATTATTGCCTTATTTCCACTAATCATTCATTATAGTGTTAAATCCAAATTACAAAACAGTGTCCTCATATATTCCTAAATAAACATATTTCTAACATTAAATTGGAAAATGGAAAAATTGAGCTTAGACTGAGATAAATTTTAGATTACAACTTCATCAAATAATGCAAATAATGCAAACTCAGGCCTTAAAATATTTTTAGTTTGTTTTTCTGTTTGAAAATTGTTGAAGTCCTTATGGTTTTAAAGAATGAAAACAATAAAGCGAAAGCAATTCTAAAATGGAGTACAATTAATGCGTGTGTAATCTTGTTAATTAACATTTTAATTTTAAAATTTAATGGTTTCATAAATTGAATTATATTTTGCTATGTTATTACTTTTTATAAAAATGTATCTATCACTAAAACCAAGACATAGATATCTAAATAATAAAGAATACGTAGGAAGAAAAAGTAAAAGATCCCTATTTCAACTTAATATATTTACTATCTGTATATAGGGTCATTATCTTTAAAAAATTGAACTCTGTCAATAATGTAAAAAAAAAACATGATTAGGATGCAAATGTTACCTAAAACTATTTTATTATTATTTTTCTATTCAGATTATATATAAAAATAGTGCACATTTTAAACAATATTTGAGAAATTCCTGCAATAATCTTGGAAATGTTTTTTTACTATAATTGGTCTGTCCACACTGTCATTTCTTCCCATCAAATATTGAGGCTTTTGTTTTGGTTTGCTTTTCCTGTTTACCCATCATGTTCAGTTTTGTTGCCCAATCAGCCCTAGGAGTATGGGCTACACTGGTGTGAGGGAAGCATATCCCTCCTCATCAAGTTCCCATCATCAAAGTGAACTGATTCACCTTCTCCCAGAAGCTGCTGAACTCTAATAACTCCACAGATAGTGGTGAGCTATCATGATCACCTTCTCCATGTATGCTAGGATTTCATCTTGCTGTAGCTTATGCAAGTCTTGTGCACCATGTCTCAATTACTATGGGTTCATATGTATACTTGCTGGGTTTCTTGAAAACACCATTTCACATTTACTTGATGTATTGAAAACCTCTGAGTTTTAGAAACTAGGATTCAAATGTGCGTACATATGTATGTATGTATGTATGTATGTATGTATGTATGTATGTATCTTTATGCCATAAAGGACTGAGTACTCCACAGTCTTGTTTTCTCCTCATATTTTTCACATTGTCCTGCTCAGGATCTTTTGTTAACTCTTACTTACTTCCATGAGAAGATACCTGATTGGTAGTTCATGTAAGATTAAGCTGTGATAGACAAGCACACCAATTTTAACTATATGCTCATTCATATATACTATGAAGGTAGCATAAATTTCTACAACTCTGTCACCACAATTACTATATTTCTCTAAAAAAATCGTTATAAGCAAAGATTTAATGAAAACTTTAAACATGTTAGTTTAATCATTTGTCCAAAGGACATGTGTTAGCTCTATAGTATTTTGTTTTGAATTACATTGTCTAGTAACTTTTATAAAAGTGGTGATGAGGTATATTTTCCCAATTAAATAATAAAACAAATTGTTTGTTCTTTTCCAAACTAGTAAAAGAAAAACCAGCAAGTAACTTTAAGTTTCACTTATTTTTTCCAGAATTCCCCTCTGCAAATATCCTATCTCCTCCTCCATCCCCCTGCTTCTATGAGGGTGCTCACCCACCCACCCACCCACTCTTGCTTCATTGCCCTGGCATTCTCCCACACTGGGGCATTGAGCCTTTAGAGAACCAAGGACCTCCCATACCATTGATGCCAGATAACGCCATCCTCTGTTACATATGATGCCGGAGCCATGGATCTCTCCATGTGTACTCTGTGGTTGGTGGTTTAGTCCCTGGGAGCTCTGTGGGGGGCCAAGTCTGGTTGGTTGATACTGTTGTTTTTCCTGTGGGGTTACAAACTCTTTCAGCTCCTTCAGTCCTTTCCCTAACTCCTACATTGCACTCCCTGTGTTCAGTCCAATGGTTGGCTGTGAGTATCCACATTTGAATTTGTCAGGCTCTGGCAGAGCCTCTCAGGAGACAGTTATATAAAGCTACTGTCAGCAAACACTTCTTGGCATCTGCAGTACTGTTTGGTATTGCTGTCTGTATATGCGATAGATCCCCAGGTCAGATAGTCTCTGCTCTACACTTTGCCCCTGTATTTCCTTTAGACAGGAGCCTTTCTGGGTTAAAATTTTGGAGATGAGTGGGTGACCCCATCCCCCAACCAGGGTCCTTGCCCAAACTCTCGATATGGTCCATTCAGGTTCTCCCTCCCCTTTGTTGGGTATCTTAGTTAATGTCCTCCCCATTGAGTCCTGGGGGCTTCTTGCTTTCCTGGCATCTGGGACTTTCTGGTGGCTACCGCCAGTTCCCCATCCCCCACTGATACACACCTCTGGCCAATTTCCTGACTCTTCATATATCATCTCAGTTTCCTCTCATACCCGATCCTGACTCCCTTTTCCACACCCTCCCCCCCGCCCCGTTTTCCTCCCAAGTCCCTCCCACCCTCTACCTCCTGTGAGTGTTTTGTTCCCCATCTAAGGAAGACTGGAACATCCACACTTTGGTCTTCCTTCATATTAGGTGTACGTGAATACATTAATTCTTATTTTATAAAAACAGATGAATTAAAAGCAATGTTTCCAGAGACTGTTCTTGGTAGAACATGGAAAATTGTCATGGATGCTGAAGAAAATACATTCAAATCCCTCAAATACATTCACATTGCATTACATCGTATTGGAGAATAGGATATTATACAAGGATACAGTACTTTCATTGACCTTAAATAAAAGTTGTAATAAGTAAGAGACAAAGAATGTATTTTGTATTGAGCCTTGAGTATGTTCACTTTCAAATCAGTTACATCTAGAGAATTAATATAGTCAAGATTAAAAATGTCTTTCATGTGGAATCATGAAGTATAGATTAAAGGCAAGTTGTCTCCATTTTCATATTAATAGTTTGGGGAAGGGGAAAACTTTTAAACTGTGACTTTAAAGAAAATATTTGAGATCATAAACACAAAAGCATTGAGCTTTTACAATTCTGACTGGAAGATGTGCTTCTGCCCAAGGGCAGATGAATGTCATTCCCTCAGAAACCCATCAGTGCCAGGTCTGAAATGGCCAGAGGAGATGCTGCAGGCAGGGCAAGCAGAGGTTGCCATCTATTTTGTGTTGTATTTCTAGTTCCACCGGTTGAGGAATAGATATACAAATGATATCAACAGATATGTGCTTCCTGAGATACTATCCCAGCAAGGAAGCTTGTACCCAGTGGGAAAAAAAGTGGAAAATGCTTAAATCTTTGTATTCTATTTCATAATTATAAAATTTTGTAGGCTTATATTTATAAAAAATAATAACACTGAAAATATTAGTTCTAAGCCAAGAACAGATTGAAAACTGGGGCATAAATGTATTTGTTTCTCTCAATATGCTAAATTAAACTATTTCTGTCCATACCTTCTTTAACACTGTATCTTTTCATTTTCTGAAGGCAAAAAATAGACATTGCTTGGAATGAATTACTCAGACTTGTATTTATATTTATCTTAATGAAAGAAATTGTTTCTCTCAAGATCGTGCTGTGAGGTATTGTTAAAATACAGACAAGTAGACCAATGGAATAAAATCGAAGACCCAGAAATAAACCCATACACCAATGGTCACTTGATCTTTGACAAGGGAGCTAAAACCATCCAGTGGAAAAAAGACAGCATTTTCAACAAATGGTGCTGGCACAACTGGCAGTTATCATGTAGAAGAATGCGAATTGATCCATTCCTATCTCCTTGTACTAAGGTCAAATCTAAGTGGATCAAGGAACTCCACATAAAACCGGAGACACTGAAACTTATAGAGGAGAACTTATAGAGGAGAGACACTGAAACTCATAGAGGAGAAAGTGGGGAAAAGCCTCGAAGAAAAGCACAGGGGAAAATTTCCTGAATAGAACAGCAATGGCTTGTGCTGTAACATCAAGAATTGACAAATGGGACCTCATAAAATTGCAAAGCTTCTGTAAGGCAAATGACACTGTCAATAAGACCAAAAAGCCACCAACAGATTGGGAAAGGATCTTTACCTATCCTATCTTAAATAAGAACTACGTTTACAGTAACAGTTTCAAATCAACTAGTCATTTGAAGGCAAAAATGAACAACAGAGTAAGTCAGAAAATTTATTCTCACGAGACATATTGCTCCTTTCCATGTTTTAAATACAATTTTAGGAAAAGTCTTTTAAATTCTATATCATCATCTTTCACCCAATGTCAGTCTAGGGACATCACTCAGTTTTTAAAAGTGCTTGCATGGAGAGCTGAGTACAATCAGTAAAATTCACATGGGGAGAAGGAATGACCAAGTTGCTGGGTGGATCCCGAAGTCTGGTAGCTTTAATTCTACCAAATCCAGTGCCTCTTTCTGGTTTTGCAAAGCACTGGGTATACAGTGCACACACATACATTCTGTAAAACACACATACATAATAAAAATTTGAATTTTAAAATAAAATAAAAGATATTATTAAGCAAGTAATTTCTATTAAATATAAATTCTAATTTTAATTTCCCCTTCAATTTAGTGCATCTATATCATGGGAAGGCTAAGATGTGATACATAATAATACCACTTTAGACATTAGTGATGCGCTTCTTTGTACTCGGACCAAAAGTAGAAGTGTCGATGACTTTATCCTTCATTTGGTGGGTACCTCAGTCTCCTATAACCTGGATTTTATCAGCCACATGGTTTCATGGTAGTTTTTAGTTTAACTGTCTCTGAACTTTCTGCCTTTTATTTTATTAAAGAGAACAACAACTTATTTTGTTGTTTGTTTTGCTTACAGGGCTTTGTAAGACAGAGGCTTTGATATGCAGCTCAGGCTGTTCCTGAAGTTGATCGTCGTTATGCACCATCCTGCTAGCCACTGTGATTACATGTGCCACTTAGCCCTATATAAATAAACTCAACATTCAACTAGATGGCTCATTTCACCCAATGCAATGCTACTGCACCTGGAAAAGACTTTAATATATTATAAAGAAACATGCATTACCCGGGAAGACAAAATTTGTGAAACTCACTTATCCTATTGTAGTACTCTAGAACATAACTTAAATCTCTGAGATATTTTTTACATTTTGGTTTACATTAATACTATGCTAGTCATAGCATTTCTTTACCAAATAATGGCATATCCATTCCTCTATATGCAAGGTGCATTGTGATTACTTTTATTATGATGTTTAAAAATTATTTAATATTTCTAATAACCAATAAAATATCTTCTTACTGTGCTGTAAACAATATGTTGTACAGGAGCAGAAGATATTGCTCACTCAGTAAAATTTCTGACATGCAAGTATGTGGATCTGTATTTGATTGCCAGCATCCTTGTAAAATGTAGGGTGTCATTTTGTTATGCTGCCATCCTAGGTTTGGAGTGGCAGGCTAAGGGTGTGGGTGCAAGATGATTTTTGGATTTCTTTATCCAATCCTGCCAGGTTTGTTAGTTTAAAGTTGAGTGGGAGTCCCTGTCTCACGAAATAAGGTAGAGAGTAATAGAGATACATACAAAGTCATCCTCTGGTTTTTACATGCATGTGCACACACTCATAAATATACACATAAGCTCTCTCTTTCTCTATGAATATACATGTACCCAAATTAAAATAATTCAAATTAACAATATTTTACAATAGACATGCAGTTGTGTTGATATTTGTTACAACTGTATTTCTCCCATGATTCACTGATACAGAACTTATCTAAGTATTTTCTGTTGCTTAACTATTTCATTTTTCTAATATGATCTTGACAGTCATCCTCTCTACTAATAGTAATTATTGGTTCTGAAAACTTAACGATCTAGCACAAGAACCTAATGTCAGGTATTCTTACATTAACACATTGGTTGGTACATTACATGCACAATATCTCCCTGAAACAACAGTTTTAAAAATAAGGTTGATTACTATACTGATTTTTGTTGCTGTTCAGTTTCTTATTTATTTTTACTCTTTTGTTCTTAAATTTGACCATCTTGCCTCCTTACTTTCATCTATTTTCATAAAGGTTTTACTGTTACCTCTACAGCATGTTTTTTGTTTTCCTGCTTAGGATCTTATAAAATATCTTACCTAAACTACATATAAAAGTAAATGTGTATGAAGTTTTCTCCCAAAGGTCATCAAATATAATATATATTTGTTTACTTATTTGCATTCAAAAAATGATGAATCCCACAGTTGTTTTTTCATTATATCAAGTTATGCTAAATACCAATATTAGTTTCTTATGTGTTCTTATTGATTTAATACCCATTTAATTTTGATAGCAATCATAACAATTTTGAGATAGTGAATATACTTTGTCTTTCAAAATATTTAAATTTCCAATCGTGCAAAAGCAGGAAGTGTCATGTCCCAAAATAAATCCCTAGGCTTATGAGATGTCTTGCACAAATTAATTTCCATATGCTTGAAATACAACCCAAGTTTTAAAACCACCTACAGACTTTGGAGAACAGGAAGTGCATCCTTAAATGTTCCTGGCCTTCAGGCTAATGGTTACAGGCACACAAGAATCCACCCAGTTTAAATGAGTTCCAGAGAAGATCTTCTAACACAACCTAAAACACTTTCCTTCTTGATTTTAGTAGGCCCCCTTACTGCCCAGTTTATTGCTGTCATCACTGCCTACGTCTGTTTTTTCCCTTCTCTGTGGAGATAAAGAACATCTGGCCAACATCTTCTGTGTAAAGACATTTGAAATCCTGGAGTACAGTAATTAAAACACTTCTTTTGTCTTTGACAAACATTTTCTAGAAATTATTGGAAACTTTAGTAAGTTTTTAAGAGTTCCTAAGTTCTTGAATACTTCTTTTTATGAAGCCAGTGTTTTCCCTGATGAACTGCCACCGGAGTAGCTAGAAGTAATAAAACGAGAGTTGTATATTGCTGCAATATATCATTATCTTATTGGCTAAACACCTCTAACAGCAATACAAGTTATCCAGGTAAATATTCATATATAATATTTATTTTCCAGACTGAAAGTAAAGGGAAATGAAAGAAATTATTAAAATAGTATTATCTTATACGGTATGAGCAACACCCTTTACTAAATATATTTTCTGAATCTCATCTAATGCATCTATGATCTTGAAGTGCCCCAGGTTATTCCTTGCAATTACAAGTTAACAATAGTTTGTAGACTCTCATAATCTACATGATATATCACAATCATTATATCTAAACTCAATAATAGCCTCAGTTTCTAACGTAAATTGTGGATTTTATTTTTCATTTTGGCACAAACTCACATTTGCAGTTCTTTGTTAAATCTTAGAAAACAATAAGTAAAAGAAAATAAAGGACAAAGAATGAAAGAGGCAGCCTTTTCCCAAATCATACCTCTAACACGGTAAATGATCACAGTGCACATGTATTTTCTATGAAGTTCCATAGAGCAATTTTTGGTGATTTGCTGCAATGATTTTATATTCACTCAACTCTGATGTTGTAACACTAAGAAAATAGAAACATCACCAAATGTATATAATTTTTAAAAATAAAATAAAATAAAATAAACCTCATGGAGTAGGGTAGATTTTGCCTGTGACTCTTATTTCCCAGTCTATGAATTAGAATACAAAGCATCAGAATATATTAATGTCCACTCCCCTTCTGAGTTTCACATGGCAGTTTTCAAATTTCTAAGACCTTTCAAGGCATAAATGTCCTTTCCAGAGAGTAAGTTCTGAAGCTTACAGATTACAGATTCTCTTCATGTACTCTGCTTTTCCTTGACATGATGACTCCACGTACTTTTCTCTTACAACCTGGCTGACAGGTATCATGAACTTATATCTTAGCATTAATTGTCTTCCCTGTTTCCCACTGGTACATATTTCATTTGTCACAATTCAGAGCAATCTCTTAGCTTTTGACTACACTGTAGGATAGACCCTGATCCTAAATTTTATTCCCTGCAATTGGCTACCAATATATTCCTAGTAATCCTTTCTTACCCTCTCAGTTCCAACAAACAAAATAATTTTTCAGTTGTTTCCATGGTTTGAGATCATCATGAAATTTGAGTAAGTGATTTTAAAAATCCTCCTAGCCTTGCCATCTCTATGACTCCTCCTTGTTAGTTCTCCATTATCTATGTAACAAATGCCTAAATCTACCACAATACTCTATTCTCTTATACTGGAACAAGTACATTACTAAAAATAAAACAGGCATATCTAAATCAATCAAGAGCTGGAGATAGTGTTTGTCTAGCATGTATAAAGCTATAGGTTTTGTCCTCAGCACCACAAATTAGGTCATAAATCTCATACTCACAGACCTTATGGTGATAAATATGATAGTTGATTCATACCTCTACTTCAATGTTATGTCTAACTGTTCATTCCTATTATTCTTTTAAAGTAATCACATAAAATTATTGGTAGTGTATTTCTATACCCAGAACAACTTTTAACCAGATAATTGACTAGTCATAAAATTTCAGAGTAGATGGACCATTTCTCAATCCATCTTAGCTAGTGCTGATAACATCTTTACATTCTGTGATGTATTTATACATACTTTGAATCCTGGTATTTCATTGCATTTGTTATTCCATACATTCTTTGCTTAGTTAAATCCCATTCAATCTGTTTTACTTATTTTTTTCCTTTTCTCATATCAGTCTTAAACTTAAAATGTTTATATCATGCATTTGTAGTTTTTTTTGTCTTCCCCTGTAAAAGCAACTTTTATTCAGCAGATTTAGTTCTCATTTTAGAGGCTTACTGCTGAGTAATCTCACCCTTTCTAGCTGTTTCCCAACTCTGGTTGCCTTATTCAACTCAGCTGTTCTGGCTCAAACTACTCTCCAAGCGGACTGACTCAGTCTGGATTTTCTCAGCTTCCTTCTGCATTGCTCTGCTTTGCCTCAAGTTAACTCTGTAAATTTGTTCTAGTCTTTTGGCTCCCTTCTAATACCCTGGCTTTACCTACCTTAGCTGACCTGCACTGGACTACATGAACCCATGAGCAAACTCTACTCCACTGCACTCAGTGTACCAACAGCTAGCTGAGTGACACAATTTCATTGTAATTAACTCAACTAATGGACAGAACTGACTGAATTACACTAATTAATTTTGCTCCAATTAGAAGTCACTTTTAAGTTAAGTCTGTTTCCTTTTATAAACTAAACTTACCTACATTATTTGGAATTAATGATGTGTATTAAGGGTGTGTCTGTATTCCAACTGGATTACAGAGATCTAAGTTTTAGGATGTGATCTCTTGTCAGAGCAGCCATGTTGCTGGATTAAAATTTCTCTACATTTCTCAATTGCTAACTTCTAGAATGCTGAGAGTTATAAAATTGCTATATACTTTATTTCTGGTTAATTTTTATGATTCTATGAATGTCAATCTAATTTTAAACATAATCAAAATGCTAGTCAACATCTACACAGTTTATTCACCTTATTAATCTGAGTATCCACATGTTTCCAGCAAATACACACTAGAATGGACTGGGAATTGCTGGTGAGAAGGTCTGTGCTATTATCACACTGTTTGAAAATTGAAAGCAATTGGTAGAGTTCATTTCACACATGAACGTCCTTTCATCATTTCTCTAATACCATAAATACACGATCTACAAATGTTGTGCCTGATACCATTCATGAACACCAAGATCCAAAAGACCACTTAGGAGTTGACTCCATTGCAATTACATTAAGGTCTCTTTATTAGAACCTTGAATTTGCATTTATTCACTGCCAGGCCACAGGACAGTTTGATGTAGATTTCCAAACTCTCATCAGGACAAAGTTTTATAGAAAATGGAAGCAAGTGAGGGGTATTTATTCTGATAATAATCCAATTGGATAATTGTTGCAAGCCAAGGGGTGGGTGCTCTGAAGCAATACAGTATACATTCACAAACAGTCTGAAAGTACATCTGAAACAATCACACTAGTCTTTCATTGCTAGGAGTATCTAGAGAGTAACTGACAAAGAACAAGCTGTTGAATCCTTCCTGGTAGGTAGATTTAGCTGCAGGTCAAGTTCTCAGGCTTTTATTTTTCCCTCTTAATATGAAGGCTGGTTTCAAGATGAATTAATTTTGGTCTCTCTTTTCTCCCTTTATCTGGTGGAACTAGAAGGTCCAATAATATCCTGAGCTTTTGTCCCCGCTGGCAAGAACACATTCAGGACAACCGGAATCTTCTGCTTTATTGCTTACTTCTCAGGAAGACCCCGAACCCAGAAAATGGCACTGCTTATATAGCCCGCAGTGTGACGTTTCAGCACCTGATGTGGCGTGATAGCTCCTGATTCTTTGCTCGCCCATCACCCCATTACCCCATTACTATGCCCGGAGATGGGCAGTGACTAGGAGTGAGTTCACTCTCGCACCTGCGTACAAGGCTTGTTTACTAGTTAGGCACAGAGGAGGCCAGCGCCATCTTATAATGGCGATAGCTGTGGCACGGCTCTACACACAATAATGGGACTTCCTTAAGTTCACAGGCTTCATTATGGAGGGACTTGTACTGACTTTTTAACATCATAAATTGAATAATCTTGTCTTTCTTTTATGAACTGGACTAATTTGTTCAGATTCTTGGGGCCAAAAATAAAGAGCACAGTAAAATGAGCAAGGAGCCCACAAGAGCAGATATCTGGGTGGTCAGTTATGGGGAGCATTTGAACCATGGCTTGAACTAACCTCGTATTTCCTTGTTGTTGTCTGTTGGGAATGAAAAAAGGGGGCCCCGAGGAGGCCCTGGGGAAGAAGTGGGAAAGAAAAGGGGCTCAACATCTGGTTAGAGTTCCTGTGCTCTGGGCAGGCAGACACAGGCCTTAGAGGGCTGCTGGACGGTTTGCACTCGGCCAGGTGAGCATAACCTCTGACCCATTCGCAAGAGGTAGAGAAAAGGCAGCCCCTGATCTGGTGGGCCCAGGGCCACACACTGTAGCCCCAGAGGGAGGAGGAAGGAGGTTCCCAGCACTGACCAGAGTGTGCATCGGATCCTGATGGAGCAGACTCTCTGTGGTTTAAGAGCTTTATTATAGAAATGCAGGGGGAAAGAGAGAAGGGAGACAGAGAGAAAGAGAGAGAGAGAGAGAGTGAGAGAGAGAGAGAGAGAGAGAGAGAGAGAGAGAGAGCCAGAGAGCCAGAGAGCCAGAGATAAAGAAAGAGAAAGAGGGAGAAAGGAAAGGATAAGAGAAGAGAGGAGAGAAGACAAAGAGAAAGGAAAGAGGAGAGAGGAATGAGAGAAGTGAGAGGTAAGGGAACAAAGGAGTGGGAGAGCTTAAGAGGATGAGGTGGGGCTGAACAACCCTTTTTATGGTCTTTACTGTTGCTAGGTAACTAGGGAGGAGTTTAGCCTGAAGGTAAGAATTTTGGGCCATTGTCTACGTGACTACTGACCATGCTTCTTTTGTGGGGGCTGTGGTGGGCAGTAACTTAGGCAGAGGCCAGAGTCCAGGAGCATAAGGGAACGCCTACCATGCCATGAAGGTGAATTATGACCATCCGGTTCAGACCTCAGCTTGACTGGAGACCAGCCTGCAATTCCCCACAGTTATTTGTTTGTTTTTGTTTTGTTTTGTTTTTCTTTTGGCCAGAGCCTTTCTAACTTTGGCCATGGACTCTTTGACCACTCCATAGTGGTCAACATAAAAACAAAATTCTTCTTTGAGGGCTGCACAAATAAATAGGAGATGCAACCCTCTCCTATTTTGGAGCAGTACTTCTATCAGGGACCCCAGAGGAGCATGTCGATCAGAGAATTTTTTTTTTTAAATCTCTTCATATCAGTATCTATGGCCTCTTTTAAACCATCACAATGTTTCTTTTGTAACACCTAGTGTTACAGTCAAAATTGGTCCTGACAGGGCTCTTATAGGTCCTAAACCCAGGTTCCATCTAGGAAGTCTAGAACTTTGGTTTTTTTGTGTGATAGATGATCCTAGGTAACAACTGGAAAAGTATATAGAATTCTTTGTCCTGATATATGATACATGCCCACCAGACATTGGTGATTAGTATTAGGTAGTTATCATTAGCTGGATTTATCTTGTGGGTCTGATTACAAAAAATGGCTATTGGTCCCAAAGGCTATCCCTATACAGGCACCATGACATTTTATGGCCTGTAATTTCAGCCTAGTGTCAACTTGTCATCTGTACTCATTGGGGTTGTGAGTTCTAATAAAGTTTCCAATCAGGGCTATGTCTTCAAAGTAGGCAGGACTTATCATAGTATAGCCAGCATGATTGAATTAAGTCAGTTCTGGAGGCATTGGTGACCTGAGAAGACTGGACCACCATATTCTAGAGTGGGTCAGTGCTATCATTACTATGCCTTTGCATTTCATACTGGTTTGGGTTGGGGCCTTATTATGGAAAATAGGCATGGGTCCTGTGGTAGGATTGGTATTCAAGCCCACAAAGGTGGTGTAGATGGGGTTTAGCCAGTAGAATTTTGGGACCGAGGGAAATTATGGATGTCTAAACACAAAGTCAGAGGGTGAACATGACACTAGGATCTTTATCAGTGACATAATGTCTCAATTCTCAGGTCTTGCCTCTAATTAGCCTTTCTAGCATCATCTGTGAATCTAGTAATAAGAGGATTTTAGTTTTCCTCACAGCCACGTGTATTGAGCCTAGTCATGGTGATGAGGTTCTTATTGGGAGACGTCTAGTGTATCCATTTAGTGGATTTGTATCCCCAGGCTGCAAAGATGAAAACCAAAGGGACTCCACATTTGTTGTGTTGGTCATCTCTCTGGGAATGTCTCCAGTATGTGAATAACTAGGAATGCCTTAGGTAAATGTAAAAAGTTTTAGTCTCCCTTAGCACCAAAAGTGTCCTTCAACCATAAATAGGCAGGTATATTTCCAGCGTTGTTATGGGGATGTGGTGGGGAAGGGGTGGTCTCATTTTTTCCCACCAGATCACAGAAGTCACCATGGAGACCGGGGAACCAGGTGCTCAGGGGTATAACCTGGGAACTAGAGTTGACAATCTTACCTGTTGGCCATAATGATAAGGGCCTAGGTAAGATTAACAGGCTGGTGGACTTGGGTTTTGTAGTATACTCAGCAAAGAGGGTCATCAAGATTACTGTAACTTGAGATTGAGAAGGTTGGAAGGTTGCTTGATAGCCTTTTATTTCTTTTGTTTCTACTGGTCTGCGTTGTCCTCAATCTCAAAAGGGTCTGTGATTTGAGCATGTGTGGTGGATCCAAGCTAAAATTCTGTCAACTTTCAGGGAGGTTGGCATGAGCAAAATGATGACATAGAGTCCTAAATATTTTAGCAAGACCCCTGGCGATATCTCTTGACCAGGACACAATCTCTAGGGCACAATTGGTGGGGCTCTGGAGGAGGAACCATTTCATAGCGAAATGAACTTTAGGCCAGATATGTTTTTGTACTCATTGGATACCCTGAAGATCATCCAATACTTGGTAATCATCTGCTTCTGCAATAACTTCTGCCTGTAGATTGGAGATAATAGGAGGAGGTGAACCAAAAATAACTTTAAAAGGGGTGAGTTCCCCGTCATTCTCCAATGCCAATTTAGTTAAGGTCTCTTTAAGGGTTGTATCTATCTTTTCTACCTGTTCCGAACCCTGGGGTCTAAATGCACAATGAAGTTTTAATTTAATTTAATTTTATTTTATTTTATTTATTTTTTTATTTTTTTACAATGAAGTTTTTAACCAATCTCCAGAATTTTTGCTAATCTCTGACTTACCTTGGACACAAATATAAGTCTAACATTTTAAGCTTAGGAAAACCATATTTTGGAAGAATTTCTTTTAGTAGTTTCTTCGCTATCATTGGAACAGTCTCATACTTAGTTAGGAAAGACTGTCTGCCCTGAAAATTTATCTATAAACAACAGTAAGTATCTGTACCTGAATTTTCCTGGTTATACAACCATGGACTCCATTTCCCAAGCGACTTCTGGATTGGTGGCCTGGTATCTAGTGGGGAGGTTCTTCACACTGGCAACCACATTGGTCAATTGACAGGCCTTACAGTTCATAACAATTTTAGCCATTCTAACAGGTATAAAAGGGAGTCTCAGAGTTGTTTTGATTTGCATTTCCCTGAAGAATTATGACTGAGCATTTCATTAAGTGCTTTCCAGTCACTGTAGAGCCCTCTATTGAGAATTCTCTGTTTAGTTCTGTATGCAGTTTTTAGCTGGGTTATTTGTATTGTTGGTGTCCAACTTGACTTATTTGGAAATTTTGGATTATAACCCTTTGCCAGATATAGGTTTGGTGACAATCCATTCCCAATCATTTGTCCTATTGACAGTGTCTTTTTGTGTTACAAAAGCTCTGCAGTTTCATGAGGTCCCATTTATCAACTGTTGATCTTAGAGCCTGGGACATTTGTGTTCTGTTCAGGAACTGGTCTCTTATACCAATGCATTCAAAGGTATTAATCGCATTCTCCCCCATGAGGCTTAGTATATTTGGTTTTATGTTGAGGTTAATGATCCACTTGATTTGAGTTTTATGCAGGATCTAAGTGTGGATCTAGTTTCATTCTTTACATATAGACATCCCATTAGTGTGAGTAGCTGGTGCAGCTGCCACCCCAAGATGGCACCTGGGATGGCTGCCAGGTCTTATGACCTGTGCCTGACTTCCTCATTATCTCAGACTTAGCCACATCCCAGCTGCCTACACTGCACAGATGCCATGCCTAGTCAGCTGAGGTATCCTCACTTGCTGTAAACCTATGGGCTGTCATTGTGTGACTGGGGTGATTGGGAGGAGTCAGTAGGGTATTTAAGGCATGCCCCAGGGATGTTCAGGGGATTCCTGTTCCTGCATTACAATGCTAAGTGTTCCTGAATAAACTTGCTTGAAGAAGGACATGGTGTTTTGTCTTTCCTGCTGCTCAGGGTAGATTCGACAAGTGGTGGCCCATATGAGGACTTCTGCTTTGAGAGAGCACTGCAGGTCCAGAACTTCAAGAGGTCAGGTTAGTCAGCTGGAAAGCTCACAGGTAAGTGGGACGATTCATGTTCTCGGTTAGAGACTATTAGGTTCTCAGATTAGGGACTATTGAGGTTCTCGGAGTGAGACAATTAAAGCTATCCAAAAATTAAAAGAAAAAAAGTTGGTTGTACCTGCAAAGGTGCAGAAGGGCAAGGTCATCCATCATTTGTGAATCAAAATAACAGAAAGATATATAACTCCACAGAAGATTCAAATTAGAACTGATCATCTAAGGACTTTAAATGATTTTCAGAAGTTGCTAGGCCTTATGTGGGTCTAACAAATAAGCAATTGCAAACTCTTTATGACATCTTGCCAGAAGCAACAGCCCTGGATTCAGAGAGATTTCTTACAGAAGAAGGAGGGGAAGCCTTAAAGTTAGTAGAGAAGGCTATTCAAATTGCTGCTTTAAAGAGGAGAGAGGTTGATCTTCCTATATCATTATGTATTTTGCCATCAGAAAAATCAACCTACTGGAGCCCTTTGGCAAGGAGCTCCTTTATTATGGATCCATCCTAAAATTTCCCCTGCCAAAGTGTTATCCTAGTATCCTGCCTTGGTTGCCCAATTGGCATTGCTGGTTTTACAGCAATGCATGCAGCATTTTGGCACCCCTCCTGATGAAATCATTGTACCATATGATAGTAGACAAGTTGAAGTGTTGTCTGCCACTGTAGATGACTGGGCTGTTTTAAGATGCAGATTTTTAGGCAAGATAGATAATCATTTTCCCAAAGATCCTATTTTACAGTTGTGTAAAGCTCACCCTGTAATTTTTCCTGTGATTACCCCTCGAGTACCATTGAAAGGGGCTCCTCTAATTTTTACATATTGATCAAAGTCAGGATGCAGAGCCTATTTAGTTCAAGGCTCTGTGCCTATAGTTTTGGCCCCTGCCTCACCACAAGTTATAGAATTACAGATTGTGATTAAGGTTTTTGAATAACATTCAGGGGCCTTTAATTTAATATCAGATAGTCAATATGTGGTTAATGCTCTTGCTATCTTGGAGGTGGTTGGTAGGGTGAATCTTAGGTCCAGCATTGAGGATTTATTAAGTAAATTACAAAATTTGCTATTGCATAGATCCTCCCCCTTCTTTGCTCAGCATATCTGATGTCATACTGGGTTATCAGATCCATTGGCTGAGGGTAAAGCCATAGTGGATAAGGCAGCACAAGCTGCTGTATTTCTGGCATGTCCTGCCCTCGACCTTGCTCATGATTTTCATTCTAAATTTCATGTAAATTTTAACACATTAGCCTCTCGCTTTGGGACCACCCTAGCAGAGGCCAGGGAGATTGTCAAGGCCTGTCAGCCCTGCGCTCCTTTATTACCTCAACCCTCCTTTGGAGTTAACCCACGATGGTTACTCCCCCTACACGTTTGGCAGATGGATATAACTCATTTTGGCGAATTTTGAAAATTACAGTTTGTTCATGTTTCAATCCATACTGCCTCTGGAGTCATTTTTGCTTCTTTGCATACTGGAGAAAAGGCCCGTCATATCATAGCTCATTGCTTTGAAGCATGGGGTGCTTGGGGTCAACCCAAAGAATTAAAAGCTGATAATGGCCCTGCTTATACTTCCAATACTTTTGTTAGCTTTTGTAAGATGATGGGCGTTCATCTTGTACACGGTATTCCCTATAACCCTCAGGGGCAGGGAATAATTAAGAATGCTTAATAAAACAAAAATGGGGAGTTGCCTGAGGGGCGACTCCCAGGGAACACCTTTCTATAGCCTTATTTACTCTTAATTTTTAAAATAAAGATAAATTTGATCGTACTGCTGCTGAGAGTTTCAGTAATTCTGATGCATCTCAGAAGGGAACTGTTATGTGGAAGGACATGTTGGATGGTCAATGGCATGGACCAGATCCAGTGTTGGTGTGAGAGAGAGGGTCTGTTTGTGTGTTTCCCCAGGACCGCCACAGGCCATTGTGGGTACCTGAATGACTGACTTGAGTGCTGAAGGAAGACCAGAGGTGTGATGCTGATTCTCCTGGGAATACTGATGATGGTGACAGGGTGCAGGAGTAAGGAGCTACGATGGGGCATCATGTCAGTGTTTCTGAAGCCACTAACCTTGAACCATTCTGTTCAAGTGTTTCCTCGTTTCTTTACCTCCAATGCATCTTTACAGCTACCCTTTTTACCTGATGATGAAGGAGTGGCACTGGTGACTGAATCTCTCCAGCTTGCCCTGCAAGGGTTATTATGCTTTCAGCTTATTGTAAATATTTTTCAAGATAGTGCATGTATGCAATTGTATAATGAGACTGGTGTGTGGTTTGATAGAACGTTTTAATAGTTCAACCACAGCTAATGTTACTTGGATCAGAGGAACTTGGTCTGTGAGCATACCCAAGGTCAATGCTAGCATTCCACCCCAACCACACTGGGCCCCATTTTGCAGAGGCATATGAAACTCTTTGCCTCCGTGGATTGGATGTCAATCCTGGAAGGCCACTTGGGCAGTGAAAAAGTATTTTACCTTTTCTCCATACATCAGTAACACGCATAATCAAACGTTTGCTGGTTATAATTGGACATATCAAAGCCCAGCACAACAAGGGGCTAATAATCCTTTTAATTTATGGTTGTTATGTGGGGTAAATCGAAGCTGTACTGATTTGTCACCGCTGAGTATACTGATGGGAGGGGCCTGGGGAAATGCTAGTTTTTATTGGAACAGGTGTGATTTGTTTGAAAATTCTGAGTGTTTTGGCTTCAAGAAAAAATATGTCTTTTGTGCCTACACCTGTGTGTGTTTGGCCCCCTTTTGTATTTTCAGAATATAATGGTAGTTATGATAATGAGTTTATTAATGCTTTTATAGTATGTATTGGAATTCATCTGTATTTTCCTTGGCTGTGGTAACCCATTTGCCTAGATTTGTACCCTGGCCAGTGCAAGGTCCATCTGTGATGAAACTGTTTAGACCTAAAAGAGATTTTGAGATTACCACTGCCATAGTCACAGCAATATCGCACCTCAAGGAATGGGCTGTCATAGAAGGGCTGGCAATCATCTGCCTTGCCACAGGAGTAATGGCACTGTGGTGCATTTGCCGTATTCAAAAAAGGCATACCCATATGCAGGCACTGTTGATTCAGGCTTTTGCAGCCCTAGAGCTGGGACAGTCTTCTCAAGTGTGGCTTGGTATGCTAGAGAAGTTGTCAATGATGGGTAAGACTCCCTGGAGGTGTTACCAACCTAAGACAGGGACCAGAACACTGCTGTCTGACAGGTAAGGAGCATTATTGCAGGGGGCAAGCTAAGATAGGCATTCTCTCTACCAAAATAATAAATAAGGGAGAGATGTGAGGAGCGGGTACAGCCGCCACCACAACATGGTGCCTGGGATGGCTGCCAGGTCTTATAACCTACGCCTGACTTATTATCTCAGACTTAGCTACATCCCAGCCTCCTGCTCTGCACAGATGCCATGCCTTGTCAGCTTGCCTGAGGTATCCTCACTTGTTGTGAACCTATGGACTGCCATTATGTGATTGGGGTGATTGGGAGGAGTCAGTAGGGTATTTAAGGCACGCCCCAGGGTTGTTTGGGTGGATTCCTGTTCCTGCATTGCTATGCTAAGTGTTCCTGAATAAACCTGCTTGAAGAAGGACAATGTGGTGTTTCGTCTTTTCTGCTGGTCAGGGTGGATGCAACACATTAGTCCACCAGCATTTGTTGAAGATACCTTTATTTGCCCAGTCTTTGGTTATAGTTTCTTTATCAAAAATCAAGTTTCCATAGGTGCATGGGTTTATTCTGGGTCTTCAATTGGATTCCATTTATCAACACATCTTTTTCAGTACCAATAGCATGCAGTTTTGGACACTATTACCATGGAGTACAGCTTGAGGGGAGGGGCGGTGATTTCTTTTAAATATCTTCAATTGTTTAGGATTGTTTTGACTATTGTGGGGTATTTGTGTGTGTGTGTGTGTGTGTGTGTGTGTGTGTGTGTGTGTGTGTGTGTGTGTTTCTTTCCCCATAAGATGTTGAGACTAGTTCTACAAAGTTCTATAAAAAGATGCTGTTGGAATTTTGATAGAGATTGTATTGCACCTGTAGATTTCTTTTAGTAACATGGATATTTTCATTTGTTAATCCTACCTATCCATGAGCATGGGAGAACTTTTCATCTCCTTACAACTTCTTCAATTTCTTTCTTCAAAGGTTTGAAGATCTTGTGATAGAGATCATTCTCTTGCTTAGTTAGACTTAAACCAAGATGTTTTATATTGTTAGTAGCTATTGTAAAGGGTTCTGCTTTTCTAATTTCTTTCGTGGCCCTTTTATCATTCATATAAATTACAGCTACTGGTTTCTTTGAGTGAAATTTGTATCCAGTTACTTTGCTGAAGGTGTTTATCAGTCATAGGAGTTCTCTGGCAGAATTCTTGGGGTTGCTAATGTATACTATCATATCATCCATAACTAGTGACACTATGACTTCTTCCTTTCCAATTTGTATCCCCTTGATCTTCCCTCCTATCTTTCTTCTTTCCTTTCTTTCTTTCTTTCTTCTTTTTTTAAATAGAGCTTTTAGGTATGCTTTTAAATTGCTATTATTAGAATTTTCTAATTTCTTTATGGAAGCATTTATTATTATGACCTTTTCTTCTTAGTACTGATTTCAATGTGTTGTACAAATTTAGGGCCTGTTGTGCCTTCACTTTCATTGAACTCTAAAAATTATTTGTCTTAGTTAGGGTTTTACTGCTGTGAACAGACACCATGACCAAGGCAAATCTTTTATATATATATATATATATATATATATATATATATATATATATATATATATATATGAACAGCATTTAATTGGGGCTAGCTTACAGGTTCAGAGATTCAGTCCATTATCATCAAGGTGGGAGCATGGCAGCATCCAGGCTGTCATGGCACAGGCAGAGCTGAGAGTTCTATGTCTTCATCCAAAAGCTGCTAGTGGAACACTGACTTCCAGTCAACTAGGGTGAGGATCTTATACCCACACCCACAGTGACACACCCATTCCAACCAGGTCACACCTATTCCAACAGGGCCACACCTTCAGATGGTGCCACTCCCTGGTCCAAGGATATATAAACCATCACAGTCTTTAATTTCTTTCTTTCTTCCCTGATTTAGAGATCATTGATTAGAGTTGTTCAATTCCATGAATGTGTAGGCTTCACAGTGTTTGTGTTGTTGTTAAACTCCAACTTTAAACCATGATGGTCTAATAAGATACAGAGGGTTATTTCAATTTTATTGTATCTGTTGAAGCTTGCTTTGTGGTTGACTATATGGTCAATTTTCGGGAAGGATCCAGGAGGTGCTAATATGAAGTTATATCATTTTGTGTTCCAGTAAAATACTCTATAAATGTTTCTTAGTTCCATTTGATTCATAATGCCTTAGTTTCATTTTTTTCTGTGATTTAGTTTTTGTCTGGATGTAATGTGATTTGGTGAGAGTTAGGTATTGAAGTCTCCATTATTATTGTGTGGCATTCAATGTGTGATTTAATGTTTAGCAATGTTTCTTTTATAAAACTAGGTACCCTTTTGTTTGAGGCATAGATGTTCAGAATTGAGATACCATATTGGTAAATTTTTCTTTGATGAATATGAAGTATTCTTCCCTGTCTCTTTTTGGTAGAATCTATTTTATTAGATATTAGCTTGAATATTCCAGCTTGAATTTTGGGTCAATTTCCTTGGAAAACTCTTTTTCAAGCCATTTACTCCAAGGCTATATCTATCTTTATAGCTAAGATATGTTTCTTGTATGCAGCAGAATGATGTATTCTGTTTTTGTATCCATTCTCTTAGTCTGTGTCCTTTTATTAAGGATTTGAGTCCTTTGATGTTGAGAGATATTAATGAGCAATGATTGTTATTTCCTGCTATTTTCATGTTGGCATGTGTGTATTAGAGAGAGGGGAGAGAGAGGGAGAGAGAAAGAGAGAGACAGAGAGAGAGAGACAGAGAGAGAGAGAAAGGGAGAGAAAAGAGTTTATGATTTTCTTGGTCTTGGTGGTAAGAAGGTACTTATTTCTTGGGTTAGAGTTTTCCTTCTAGTATTTTCTGTACAGCTGGATTTGCAGATAGATTTTTTTGATTCTGTATTTGTCTTGAAATACTTTGTTTCCATTTATGGTGATTGCGAATTTGGCTGGGTAGTCTAGGTTAAAACCTTGTTTTTTTGGGGGGAGGGATGGGGGGTTGCTTTTTGGTTTTTGTATTTATTTTGGTTTTGTTTTGTTTTGTTTTGTTTTTTGTTATTGCAGGATATCTCTCAGGCCCTTCTAACTTTTAGAGTCTCTGCTGAGAACTTGAATGTGATTCTGATAGGTCAGTCTTTTGTGCTACTTGGCCTTTTCCTTAATGCCTTTTAATATTTTTCTTTTGTTCTGTAGATTTTGCATTTTGATTATTATATTTCAGTGGGATTTTCTTCTCTTGTCCCTTTCCAATTGGTGTTCTATAAGCTTCTTGTATGTTTATAAGCATCTTTTTTTTTTTTTTAAGTTGGAAACATTTCTTCTATGATTTAGATGAGAATATTTGCTGGGACTTGGAGCTGAGACTCTTCACTGTGTGTTATTCCTACTATTTTTATGTTAGGTCATTTCATGGTATCCCGGATTTCCTGGATGTTTTATTGTCAGGAAATTTTTAGGTATAACAGTTTCTTTGAGTGATGTATCAATTTCTTCTATTGTGTTTTCTGCTCCTGAGAGTCTCTCTTACATATCCTGTATTCTGTTGGTGATGCTTATGTCTGTTTTTCTTGTTCTCATCCCTAGATTCTCCATCTCCACGTTTTTCTGAGTTTGTGAGTAACGGTACAACACTGTTATTTTACGTTTGTTTTATTACTTATTCATTTTATATCCTGCTTAGTGACTAGCTTCCAGAAACCCCTTCCCACAATCTTTCACCCCTCCCCCTCTCCCTCTTCCATGATTGTCTGGGCAGGTGGAACCCCTGTGTATCTCCCGGCACCCTGCCACTTCAACTCTACCAGAGGCACTTCCACTCCCACTGTAGAAATTCAAGGCAGCCCAACTAGAACAACATATCTCATGTACAGGTAACTGCTTCAGGGATAGCCCCAGTTCTATTTATTTGGGACCCATATGATAACCAAGCTGCACATCTGCTCTGTATGTGCAGTGAGGCCTAGGCCCAGCCCATGTATGTTCTTTTATTGGTCATTCAGTTTCTGAAAACCACAATGGTCCAAGTTAGGTGACTCTCTTCCTCATCCTGTGGAATTCTTATCCCCTTCAGTGTGTAAAATCCTCCTCTATTCTTCCATAAGAGTCCCAAAGTTCCACCCACTGTTTGGTTGTGAGTGTCTGCATCTGTCTGAGTCAGCTGCTGGGTGGAGACTCTCAGAGTACAACTTTTTCCTGTCTTCAAGCATAACAGACTATCTTTAATAGTGACAGGGATTGGTGCTTGCCCAATCAAATTGGGCTGGTTGTTGGTTGGCAATGCCTTCAGTCTCTATTCCATTCCATATGCCTGAATATTTTATACCAAGAATAAACTTTTGTTTGAAAATATTGTGGGTGGGTTGTTGTTTGTATATTCCATTGGGGTTCCTTCATGACTTAAGAACTGAAAGAGGCTCATTGTTATTCTTATACCTGTATTCTTATCTAAGATTTATTCATCCCAATTAAATTTTCCCAATTGTAAACAACACAAAGAGTTCAGATGCATCTACACCCATTCATGCTCATGTAGATCTACTGCTTTGGGGCTTCTTTGTGTCCAATGTGTACTTGATTCGGTACTAAGATTCCAGGCCATGAGCCAACACCCACAGTTATCCTGAGATAGTTGAGTCACCACAATGAGGAGTAAAGATGTTGGCAAAAGAGAAATTGACAAGCACAAGCAAGTTTGATAAGAAAAATAAATAACATCTGCAAAGCCTGTAATGAGTGGCATCTCTAGACATTTTTTAAAATTTTTAATTTAATTTAATTTAATTTAATTGGGTATTTATTTCATTTACATTTCCAATGCTATCCCAAAAGTCCTCCACATGCTCCCCCACCCACCCACTCCCACTTCCTGGCCCTAGCGTTCCCCTGTACTGAAGCATTTAAAGTTTGCATGACCAATTGGCCTCTCTTTCCACTGATGGCCGACTAGGCCATCTTCTGATTCATATGCAGCTAGAGACACGAGCTCCGGGGGTACTGGTTAGTTCATATTGTTGTTCCACCTATAAGCTTGCAGACCCCTTCAACTCCTTGGGTACTTTCTCTAGCTCCTCCATTGGGGGCCCTGTGATCTGTCCAATTTGTGTGTTTGTTTTGTGTTGTCTCATTTATTTAGAAATCATGGTGGAAACTAGAATGAAACTGACTGTAATTTATCTATTTCAATATTGTAATTCTATAGGTGTCTTCAGATCAGTTTATTGGGGTTGAAGGGCTCTCATTGCTGTCTTTCACTATCGTAATCAGGCAGGTTAGCATAACCTCTGTGCCTATCAGATGATTGCTTTATTTACCTTCGTGCATTCTTTTCCTTCATCTTGGATTGACTAGGGAACTGATGAACTTGGCTATGTCTGTTATCTTGCTAGGAATCTTATCAATTAATATAATCAACTTTTAATTGTTTTTCTCATACAATAAATATGTTACAAACAGATTATACTTTACTTTCAGCCAAGCAGTGGTGGTGCACACCTGCACTTGTGAGGCAGAAGCAGGTAGATTTCTGAGTTCAAGGCTAGCCTGGTCTACAGAGTGAGTTACAGGACAGCCAGGTCTATACAGGGAAACCCCATCTTAAAAAAATGGACTGTACTTTACCTTCATTCATTGTCCTCATGTCTTAAATGACTTTTATCATACATGCTAAGGTACTACATTAAAATCTTCAGAGATTTTATCCTAGAGTAGGTAGCCATTCTCACCTACAATTATGTTTGTTGCAATTAGATAAAAGGATGCATAGAACTTTTGTTAATATATGTTCTTAGGAGCCAAACTGAGATGGTGAGATTGGTTTTGTAGTTTCCAAGGTATTTGTTATGTGGTTAGCTCAGGTATTACATAGTCTCTTCTGCAAGACATTTCATTCATGATCCTTGTTATATCTCTATTATTGAGCATAACAGTACTTGGCTTTATGATCATTTTATGGCATGTCTATTATCTGTTCTTTTGAGAAGAATCATCAGAGTTTTGACAGATGTCAAAGCAGAGTTACACAAATTCAAGGTCCAATAACTTCCATAGCAGGAGTTGGTAGTTAACAATGTTTAAGATCATCTTGAAAACCTTCTCAACCAAAAACAGGCCACTGATATAAGATTATTTGTATGACAATGAATACTAAGAGATGTGTTTGTGGGTATCAATTTAAGACATGGAAAACTCTCTGCTCAGTGACTGATAAAGTGTCCTTCAGAGGTAGATCAACCTAAGACAGGACGCGAAAACTAGGATTCATGTCTCAAAGATAGGTAAGGTCCATACTTCTTAAATGGATGCCCAAGACAGACACAGCCTTTTTATACCAGTAGCTGAGACAGCTTTTGCTTATATAGTTAAAAAAGGGAGACTTGGCTGACTTCTTGCTTGTGATTCATCATAAATGAGTCTGTGGATATCTATATTTGTTTTTAATTAAGGCATGATTTATGTCATGCCAAATTCTTCTGCTTATGCATACATCCTTGAGGGACTGTCAGGGCCTGAAAGAAATGGCCTTAGTCAAACATAGATACTGTAGCATAAGCTTGCCATGTAGCATTTCATTTATTGTCACTGTTTATCTTTCTGGAATTGATCCTGCTTTGTGATGGTTGTCTTTAAAATATACTAAGAAAATATACTTGCTCACTAGCATGGTATTAACCAGCAACATTCCCATAGCTGTTTCTTGCATCTTCTTTTTACCTTTTGTATAATCAACCTCATTTGCCCAGCCAGGGTTCCCACACTGTCTAACAAGCTGGCTCTAGCAATTTCTTGTAGAAAGAACAAATTTTGGGTAGACAGATGTATGTGTGAGTTGGTATCCTTTTCTTTCCACTGGGGGTTCTGCCTGGCTCCATCAGGTAGCCTCTTCAGTTTTCACATCACTACTACTATGTGAATCTAATATGAGATTAGATCTAATGTGAGCTATTGCCACCCTTTTTGACTCCTAGGAACCTCTCCTACCCCAAACTTTTGGCAAGTCTCTGAGATGTTCCCAGCCCTTCACTGCATTCTCTCTTTTGGCACTGTGGTTCTTTCTCCTGTATCTCACCACACCTAATCCCTTCACCTCCCCTCATTCTCCTCCCTTTCTCATCATCAAGTTCCATCCCTCCAACTGCCTCCTATGAGTAATTTATTTCCTCTTCTAAACGAAATTCAAGCATTCTTTCTTGGGCCTTTCTTCTTGTTTTTACCTTTCTTAAATTAAGGTTTAAGAACTATATCCAAGGGTTAAAGTGCTAGCTGTTCTTGCAGATGGTCTGAGATCAGTCTTAACTATCTACATTGGGCATCCAATGGGTTCAATAACTATATAAAAATATTGTGAGTGAGATGCTTGCTACATTTTGCTTGAATTTGAAAACTTGGTGTCTATTCATTTGCTTTGTGCAGAATTAGCAGGTGAGGCCTTACTTGAAGAAGTATGAATTGGGTACCAGATTGTGAATTATGTAAATACCATTTTGGATACTCGATCTTAACTTTGAGCACTTCATTTGAGACAAAAGTTTCCAGATGTTCATGAGACTACAGTTAGTATTTGCTGCCATGCTACCATCTGAGACACTGATGGACTTCTATCACTCTGGAATCATAAGCTCTAAATAAACACTTTTTTCTATACGTTTCTATGGCCATGCAATTTTATCATAGCAGTAGAAGACATTCTGTAGAAGTTTGGCTAATTCATTTAATTCTCCCCCAAATAATTTAAGATTACATAACGTTGCCACAGCATGTGTATGGAAGTTAGAAAGATACTTGACATAGATGTTCTCCATGATTACACTATGGGCAATGAGTTCAGATTGACAGACAGTGCATCATGAGGCCTTAAACTTAGAATCGGAACAATAGGCAGGAAAGTTTTTTTTAAAAGATGGAAAATAAGAAAAGCTTGAGAGCTGATAAGACTCTTCTGGGGAACCATGGGGCCACAGAAAAACTGGGGGGAAAGGGAAAGAGGAAGAATAAATACAATAAAATCATTGATGATGTTAGGGAAAGCTATATGGAATTCTATCATGTTTACTCTGTTTATGTTTACTAAACTTAAAACTAAAACTTAAATGTATATGTGTTACACATAAATACATAAACTATATAAATATATTTACACATATATACATACATATATAAAAGATCTAGACATATATATGTAAACACACACACACGTGTGTGTGTGTGTGTGTGTGTGTGTGTGTGTGTGTGTGTATCTATGTGAATTTTAAGTTGCAAGATTTGGGATAAGAATTCTCCATTCCAAGAAACATAGACTATGAAACAAAAGGTCCTATGCCAAGCATAAGAAAATTCCTTTTAAGTTGTGGATTAAAAGATTTCATGATACAAAACAATACAGGGTATTGCCATGTTTCTTTGTGGCTCTAGAAAAAGAAAATAATACTATAGTGCTGAAGACATTATACACTTTAGAGAAAGGACTAATAGGAATTTTTTTGGATTTGATCTCGATGGCATCTCAGTAAGGGCTGGCCCTCATAATATCAGAAGCAACTGTGCAACTATTAAAAGTATGGAAGTAGTGAAGTATCCTTCTCAGCTGTATTCAGACTTACCTACTGACCACAACATTGACCAGAATATCAAGGTACATAATAAGCATAAAGACAAAAGTTTGGTGTGGTATTATGTGCTGGAATTGTGATATTTTGGAAACTTAACTCAGATATGATCCAATTTGAAATAAATCTACACTGCATAAATATGAACTTGTCATTTAAAACACACATGTGCTAAACACACACACACAATATAATATATAATATAATATTATATATATATATAATTATATATATATAATGCTGAAAGGAAGAAAAGGTAATAATGTTATAAGGGAGTTACTAGGGAGTTGGGAGGAAGAATGAAAAACAGACGATGGAGGAATAAATAATACTAAGATAACACTAAGAATATTTTATAATGTCAAAGATTTTTATATATATATATATATATATATATATATATATATATATATATATATATATATGTGGTTTATTGAGGCAGGGTTTCTCGGTATAGTCCTGGCTGTCCTGGAACTCACTTTGTAAACGAGGCTGTCCTCAAACTCAGAAATCCACCTGCCTCTGCCTCCTAAGTGCTGGGATTAAAAGCTTTTTAAAATATTCTTTAAAAGTATATTTGATGTGTATGTCTCTCTTTCTCTTTCTCTCTCTCTCTCTCTCTCTCTCTCTCTCTCTCTCTCTCTGTGTGTGTGTGTGTGTGTGTGTGTCTGTGTGTGTGAGTGTGTGTGTGTAAGAGAGAGAGAGACAGACAGACAGACAAACAGACAGACACAGAGTGGCAGAGAGACAGATAGGATCAAAGAATAGGGAATGGAAAATTTATTGGAGTTTAGTGGACTTATACTACATAGGTGGAAGGACTCTCTAGAAGACCCAAGACTATATAACAAAATGCCGACAGTCATGGGAAGCCTTCCATAATGCTGTTTATCAGGTTTTCCAAGAGATTATCAAAACAATGTAAGATATCAGTATTTCCCTTTGTTGCCTTCAGAAACTTACAATTAAGGCTCAATTGGACAACACATTATTCAGACACTGGGCTTGGAGGAATAAAACTACATCTGATCTGTAAGCCTTCTTCCAAAGTATTAGTTCTCATAGTATCAGAAGTCACTAAGAAAGCTGTCAAGAGAAGAAAGCAATCAGATGCTCTACTTGGTTGTAATAATTATGAAACACAAAACCATCTGCATGGCAAGAAGTTACTAAAGGCTTAATCGTATGTTCTCTTTCTAGTTAGTATATCTAGTTAGTGTACTTGGATTTAAAGCCAACTTAACAGAACAGAAACCCTGTCAATCTATCCAATCACATTAACCATTCTATCATGCTGCGGCTACTAAAGTTACAAATCTTAAAGAGGAACCTACTACTGCCATATCCTCAAACCAGTATAATACCAAGCTGCATTTGATATGCTTTTCACTACACACATAGATAAGCAGAACTCTCATAATTCATTAAAGCAGTTTTCCTTTGTAGCAGTCTAAACAAGACCTAAGCAATTACAAAACTAGTTGACAACCCAATGGGGATAGGTGAAATATTATGGGACTCGATCAAAAGAAAATCTACAAATGTTTAAAGACTGATGAAAGAGGAAAAATTTGTCTTTCTCAAGGATTATCCACATAAATGTTTATCTAGCGCCACATTGTCAACACTAGAAAATGTGTACTCATAAACAATACCAAATAGACAGGCTGGTTGTATTTATATATTTATGTTCATATGCATGTGTGTGCATATATCAAGAATAACTAAAGAAAATGGTCAAGAATTTGAAAAGGAGTGGACTATCATTCTCTAAAGGTAAATTATGTAACTATATTATAATTAAATAAATAAGAAAACTCCCAGGACCTAATGGGGATGAGTTTAGCTGGAATGCCCAACATAGGGGAGGGAGAACCTATAGAGACCATATCCAGATATTAAGCCATGTATGCTTGTTTAGACAGCCATATTATTAATATTACATGGGTATCTACCTTGTTATACCAAGATGACACAATCTCACAGCAAACTTCCTAGGCTTCAGACTTTTACACTCCTTGATCTCTTCTTCCTAAAATATGCTTGTTCCCCAGCTATAGAAGTGTTTGTTTCAGACAGGTAAGTAATGCTCTGTTTTTATACTAGTTGCAACTTTTTGTAATGGTCACCTACTACTGCAAAGAAAAAAATGCTTTAGTGAATTATGAGAGTTCTACTTATCTATGTGTGTAGTGAAAAGCATATCAAATGCATAGATATGTAATATGGCCTCAGTTAGAATATGGGGCCACCTACTTATCACCAAATTTTTAACCCAAAATGGCTCCTGTCTAAAGGGAGTATGAGGACAAAGTATGGAGCAGAGACTGAAGGAAAGAACATCCTGAATGTGCCACACCTGGGAACCCATCCCATATATAGACATCAAACTTAGACTCTATTTTGGTGCCAAGAAGCATTTGTTGACAGGAGCCTGTTATAGCTCTGTGAGAGCCTGATAAATAAAGAGGAGGATGCTCACAACCAATCATTGGACTGAGCACAGGGACCACAATGAAGGAGTTAGAGAAAGAACTAAAGGAGCTGACTCGAGAGAGTCCCCAGTATAGAGGAATGATAGGGTAGTGAGGTGGGAGTAGAGGGTCGGTGGGAGAGTACCTTCATAGGAGCAGGGTGAGGGAAGATGGGATGGGGATTTCTGGGAGGGAAACCTGGAAAGGGAATAACATTTGAAATGTAAATAGATGGGTTTGCTCCCATGAAGACTCCATATCCTAATATATCCTAGAAGACCTGTTGCACTGCAAGAACCCCCTCACTCCCTTCTCTGAGACCTGGAGCTACGGATGGAAGCCTGGTGGACCTAGAGCCTATCACCCACCAAAATCCCCACCCTCCCAAATACCACCCCCCATTCCTTCCATCCCTTCAACCCCTTGTGGCTGGTTTTTGCTGCTGGTGCAATCCCCTAGTTTATTTATTCCTGTAAAAACTCCACATCCTGTTATATCCTAGAGGACCCACTGCATTTAGAGAAGTTGAGCAGTTGAGGACTCCCTGCACTCAGAAAAGCTGAGGACTCACTGCTCTCAGAGCAGTTGAGGATCAGCTGCACTCAGCATAGTTGGACAACAGCTTGACTACACCACTGAAGACCCAACAGTCTAAAGGTCTCCCAGGAGATCTCCTGCAGCCAGGACAGCAGATCAGCAGCTTCCCTGGCCTTGTGAAGAGCCCTCATTTGGAAGGCCACACAGGTGTTCTGATACAGCCAGGGCCACAAGCTTCTACCTAGTAGAAGCTACCAGGAGACCTGAAGCAACTCAGGAACAGAAGAGGCAGAATCCATACAGTCACCCAGATCAACAAACACCAGCGATATCCAGATGGCAAAAGGTAAGCACAAGACCATAAGCAACAGAAGCCAAATTACATGGGCATCATCAGAACCCAGTTCTCCCACCACAGCAAGCCCTGTATAGACCAACATATGTGAAAAGCAGGAATCTGTTCTAAAATCCTATCTCCTGAAGATAATAGAGGCCTTTAAGGAGGTTAGCAACAACCCACTGAAAGAAATACAGGAAAACATAGGCAAACAGGTGAAGGAATTGAATAAAGAAATCCATGAATTAAAAGTGGAAGTAGAAACAATAAAGAAAACACAAATGGATGCAAAAGGATACAAACCTAGACATGGAAAACGTAGGAAAGAGTTCAGGAATTACAGATGTAAGTATTGTCATTAGAATACAAGAGATAGAAGAGAGAATCTCAGGTATAGAAGCTACAGTAGAAGAGATTGACACATTTGTCAAAGCAAAACATAAAAAAAAAAAAAAAAAAAAAAAACTCCAAACCTAAACCATCCAGGAAATTCAGCACACATTAAAAAGACCAAATATATAAGGATAATCAGAATAGAGGAGAACCAAGATTTCCAGTTCAAAGGATCTGAAAATGTCCTCACCAAAATCATAGAAGAAAATGTCCCTAACTGAAAGAAAGAAATGAACATAAAGATAGGAGAAGCCTATATAACACCAAATAAATGGGACCAGAAAAGAAAATCTTTTCCTCACATAATTAACAAAACCTTACATGCACAGAGCAAAGATAGAATATTAAAAGCTGCAAGGGATAAAGGTCAAGTAACATACAAAGATAAACCTATCAGAATTACATAAGACTTCTTTACAGAGACTATGAATTCCAGAAGAGCCTGGTCAGAGGTCATGCAGTGTCTAAGAGAACACAAATGCCAGTCCAGGCTACTATATCCAGCAAAACTCTCAATCAACATAGATATTCCAGGACAAAATCAAATCCAAACAGTATCTCTCTACTAACCCAGCCCTATAGAGAATCATGAAAGAAAAACTCCAAAATAAGGAAGATACCTGCATCAAAGAAAGGACAAGATGTTAAGCATCTCATAACAAAGTCAAAAGCAGCCAGCCACAAGCACATAAAGACAGGTACAAAAACAAACATATCAGTAACAAATAGCCATCTTTCTTTAATATCTCTCAATACTGATGAACTCAATTCACCTATAAAAAGACATAAGCTAACAGACTGAACACACAAACAAAAGAAACTTAAATTTGATATAAATGTTTTTATTCAAGATAATTGCCTTCATTGAAGATGAGTTTTATTTTTGAAGTTCACAAGCATGTGCTCTCAGTTGATATGAGAACATTCATAGTCTTGAGTTTTGTAGTATAAGTATATACTAGAACTGGGAGAATTGGAGACAGAGACAAGTTATTTTGTATTGACATCAAAATAATAAATAATATTATTTTAAAAGATGTTCATGCAAGCAAACTGATACATGATCTAAAGATTTAGGGTGTTATGAAAATATTTTATCATAAAGACTATCTACCAGAGGGTGTTTATATGCCAGTTAGATGACACACTTTTCAGAGAAATATATAATCAATTGATCCCTGATTATAAGTTTAGTCTTTCCTTGTGTAAGACCCCCTTTCAGGGACCCCCACTCTAGTCTCAGGAGAGAGAGCACACCCAAAAAAACATGAGAATCCTTCTTGCTGCAAACACACCAGGCAGTTTAATGGCGGAGCTCCTGATCTAACTGTATCTCATGGAGGAGAAACTGGATTTGACCCCGAGGCTCGAAAGCTAGGGGGTTTATGGGGTAAAGGGCTTAGGGGTGGGAAATTCAGCATAATGACACACTATTGGCTCATTCAAACACCAGCAGAAAGATTACATGTCAGCAAAAGAATACGTGCAGGTCAGGGTGTCAGTGTTCTTTGATTTGGATGTTTATCAATGCTAGCAGAGTATCTGGTTAATTTATGACTTTAAACTGCGTCAAAGGGCAATGGGCAGAGGGAAGTGCTGGGCCAGATAGTTGTTGACTCAATTCAGATAGCCCTGTTATGCCCTCACATTCCTCTTTATCTTTATGTTCAAGCTGTTCCCAGGAATGCTTTAATGATGGGGCATGCCCAGGTTTGTTCTTCTTTGTTCTCAGCCCCAGGCAGCCTCTAGGCTTACAAACAACCAGCAATTTCTGAGTACTTTATATGACTTACAGGTCTTGAAATTTCATCTTTCTTTCACTTGCCTACATATATATATGACATGTGTTCTTCAACATATTACCATTTTTCATGTCTAGCGCAATCTTCTCCAATTTCTAATCTTCTCTCACTAATGTCACAATATTCCAAATTTGAATTAGTATATTACTTGAATTCCAAGACTGTATTTTTTGTTCTCAATTCCTGTCAGAATAGGAAGCATAAATACATTAATATTTTTTAGTTCAAAGATATCATCCTTAAAAATGTCTCCAACTTAATTCTTGATAAACTACACCCTCAAAAGCAATATGGGAGAGAGGATCCTGAGCTATGGCTTAGAGCAAGGTAAGCTTTCACAGACGATGCTAGATTGACTCCTAGCATCCTCCATCAGGTAAGCAACTGTGTATAGCTCCAGCTGTAAGAGATCTGCTATCTTTTAGATTCTGCTAGCACTTTTACTCTCAGGTACTCATATCACTCCACATATGCATACTTAAAAATAATATGCCATGTAAAACCTTGAAAAATGCAACATCAAAAATTAGTTAATTCAAATTATAATTACAAATTACAGTCCATCATTGAGTAGAAGCCAATACAATAACCCAAAGGTCTAGTCATGACTCATTTACAGTCAAAAGAAGAGAGCATTGGCACCCGTGTTCCCTGTTACCTTTGTTATCTTTAGCTCTTCTTGTTTTCTTATGCAGTTCAGGACTACTTATACAGGGATTGGTGTGACCCACAGTGTGGTAGGGCTTTTCACATCGATCAAAAATCAAGACCATGACATATAGACATAAATAGAGGTCAGCTTTATTTTGATATTTTTATTAGTTATTTTATTTATTTACATTTGAAATGTTATCCCCCTTCCATGTAGGTTAAAAATGATGTCCTCTGTCCTGCCCTGGGTCAGGGCCATTGGGAAAGGCAGGATGCAGGAAGTTTGATTGTACACACCCCATTCAGCTGCTGGGTGGGTGTCAGGCTGTTGGGGAAGTGCAGTCTGGGGCTGAAGGGAAAGGGGTTAGAGGAGAGTGCTCTGACTGGTTCCTTCTGAGAGGAGAGTTTCTTAGCTATGCTCAGGCTGGTAGCTTGGCTTGGTGGAGACCATGGCTGAGAGCATGGCTGAGAGCACAGAGAGACCTCCTGCAGAATATTAGATGCTCAGCTCTTTAGAGGAAATCCTGGTCCATTGCTCCAGCACTTCGGATCCTGAAGGGAAGAGGCAGTCCATGGTTTAAGGCATTTATGGTCAAGGCTGAGAGTTGTGATGAGTGAAACCATACCCCTTTCTCAGGGCAGTCCTGTGGTTAAATACCATTTGCAGCAATGAGCATCTAGGAAGGGGAGCTAAGAGGGAAGTAGAAGCAGAGAAAGGCAGAAAGAGGGAGAGAGAAGAAAAGTAGAGGGCTCCCATGGCCAAGTGGAGGGATGGGGGAAGGGAATGTGGAGTTCAGGGGAGCAAGAGGGCAAGAGAGAGAGGCAAGAGTAAAGGAGGGAGGAGGGGGCCTACCTGGCTGTTTTCAGGTAACTGTGGAGAGGAGCATATCTAACTCTTGCCAAGAAACTGTGAGGGTGGAGTCCAGACAGAGTACCGGGGATTGGGGTGTTGTACTATGTTACTGATGGCCACAGAATTATGGAGAATCTCCTGTCAGGAACCTTGTGTCTGGGGGTGTGGAAAACACCTTCCTTCCTTTGCAGAAACAACTTCTGGGTCTCCCAGCTTTAAACTCAGCTCAACCAGAAAACAGGCTGCCGTTCAGGATCCCACACTTCCTGATTTCCCCTCTGAAAACTTCCTATCCCTTGCCTCCTACACCCTGTTTCTATGAGGGTATTTACTCTCCCACCAACCCACCCATCCACCCACTCCTGCCTCACCACCCTATGGTGGTCCTGTGTAGACTCCATGCCCTTACATCTTGGCTCAACACCCTAGGGTGGTCCTGTGTTGATTCCATGCCCTTACACAGGACCAAAGGCTTCCCCTCCCATTGGTGCCAGATAAGGCAATCCTCTGCTCTATAAGCAGCTGGAGCTATAGGTCTTTCTATGTGTACTCTTTTGTTGGTGATTTAGTCCCTGGGAACTCTGTGGAGTTTTGTTTGTTGATATTGTTGTTCTTCCTATAGGGTTGCAAACCCATTCAGCTCCTTCAGTCCTTCCCCTAACTCTACCTTGGCGTGGCAAATTGAAATTTCAAACTATTTACCAAAGGTAGCTTCTCACTGAGATGACAATTTATAGCTGGGCAAATGAAAGAAAACAGTAAAGTTGATGATTGTGAAATGAGTTTAATTTTTGACATATATTTGCTGACTCATTTACATTTGTTAATTCACTGTTTTGAGGATATGATATTATGACTTTTAATGCCTTTCAGTCTCATAGGAAAATTATAAGGCTCAGAGTTACTTCCCCTAAAAACAAATTAAGAATTGATAAATAGATACTATATTTATATGCATACTTACTGATATATCAATAGCAAGTTATATTTGACAAAGAGCTTTAATATATACATATTAACCCTGTTTTTAATATATGAAATATTAAGGTATTAAAATATTTTAAGTGTTTATTAAAACTGGTTTAATCTAATTATCTATGATACCATAAACTATAATAATTAGGAAAAACTCACTCTAATACCTTTACAATACTTTTATGAGAAGGCAAACAGTTTTTAGGTTATACCATTTACTTTCATGCATGTTGTCTATTATGTTAGCACAAGCAACTGTTAAATGAAGCTAAACTGGAGGATCCTAGTGTTTCTGTAACAAATCTATGCTATAGCCTCTATTTAGTTATTTGGAAGATACAGGTTCAGTTTGTTTCAGTTGTGCTTATCTGTCATTCACTGTAGAGAGATTTTTGTTAAAAAAAATGGAGAAACATCTTACCATTTGTGTATTTTTCTGTTCTAAATGTCATGCCATGCTATGTGATCTTGACCAAATACCTTTCATTGCCCATGTGATAGCAACAGTTATCAAAATATGGCCAGATTGTTCCTGACAGATTTTTCATAGCTTGTTGTAAAATTTATATTTGTAGCACAAGACAGTTACATGTCTACCCAAACATCAGTAATAATGGAAAGTTAACAGAATGACAGAAAACATCAGTCTTGTATTTTTAAGGCTACTGCCACTACCTTTATTACAGAGAGACTTCTTGAATGACCTAGTTTGAGTTTGTTCTCCAGGCAGTCAGTCCTTTCTTTAATAAGTCTACATGTATTTTGCAACCTCTTATGAGTTTGGGAAAAAACAAATCACTAATGACAGATAAAACCTAAGGAGTAAGTCTCTTGGCCTCTCTCATATGAACTATATCTTCAATAGAATTATTGAAAATATTACTATAGCCATGATCCCTTAAAGGCAGAAAGTGAATTCTCTATAAATCTTTCTTCAGAGTTTCTATTTCATTGCTGCACATACTTGAAGGAAATATTTATGTTAAGGTCTGGAAGTGTTTTCCTACTTTTAACTTATGCCATAAATCTCAACTTGCACATCTGGCTTATCAGTTAGTAACATAAAGCATTATTCATTGTAACTCCAGGAATTTGCCCTTCTCCCCCAGAACTTCATATTTACTTTCATATTGAAACATATTGAACTTGGCTCATACTGCTTCAGGATTCTTGATAGATGGATATTTCTGTGAGGCTTAACATGAAAGGTGGCTTAGTTAAATCAAGACCCATACTATTTTCTTCCAAATATCTAACATATCACTTATCCAATAAATATTGGCCTAACTTCAGAGCCCAGAGTTGCAGATCTACTTTCATTTTATCATTGATGCTTTTTGCCACACTCAAGACTGAAGATATTTCCTGACTTCACTGAACAGCTTAAATATTTTCAGTTTGATTGCTGTGAGTGTTTCCTTGCTTATTTTAGAGACCAATAAGTATGCTAATGGAAAGATTACCTTATCATTTTTAGCAAATTATTAAAAGTTCTTTTGAGAAAGGAGATTTAAAAATTGTGGGGAGAGGGCTGTCATTTTTACAGAAGCAAATAATATCAGAGAGAATAAATACAAATTGTGAACAACCATAGTTACTGTCAAGATGCTCTGACTGCTGGTTGCCGTATTTAGTCTCTAGAGGAGATACCAAAGAAAATCTTCATTATCTTGATACAAATTTAAGCAAAAATAATCCGTTTTGTTCAAAGTAGAGAGCTTCTTTTCTAGATGTATCTTTAAAGAGAAATAAGAGAGATGCACCATATCAAGGCAGATGTAGCATTTTGTCATAAAGTTTTAGAATACCTCCATATGATGGAATGCTTATAGGAAAGTAAAATTCGCCTAACTGTAAAATTATTAGCAAAAGATTAGACACTGTAATTCCCCTTCAGACCCATAAATGCTACCTTGAGAATAAAACAAATACCCAGTATCAATGCAAGATTTGGAAAATAGAAGAAAAGGCATGATATAAATTTTAAAGGTGTACTGCCCGTAGACTTTAGGACCACATGGTGCATGAGAATTCCTCCTCCAAATATACCACATATATTTCTAGATTGATTTTCCCTTTTCTTTTTATTCTTTAAATAATTATCTTTTATTCACTTTACACCTGGATCAGAGCCCCCTCCTTTCTATCCCTCCTTTCTATCTTTCCAGTTCCTACCCTTACAGATCTGTCCCCCCATTGCTCCCTCCCCTTTGTCTCAGAGAATGGAAATATCCCATAACCCTCACCCTGGGACAACTAGTCCCAGCAGGACTAAGCACATCATCTCCTACTGAGGACTACTCAGGCAGTCCAGGTAGGGGAAAGGGCAAAGAACAGAAATCAAGGCAGCCCAGAGCCATTTGTCAGTGCAAATTTGACACAAATCTTGTGCCCTGGTTTAGGTCCAGCATTCTCTTTGGTTGGTGACCCAGGCTGTGAGAGCCCCCATGGTCCCAGGTTAGTTGATTCTATAAGTTAAAGTACCCAAGGAACTAAAGAGGTCTGCAATCCTATAGGAAGAACAATATGAACTAACTAGTACACCCAGAGCTTGTGTCTCTAGATGCATATGTAGCAGAAGATGGCCTAGTTGGCCATCATTGGGAGGAGAGGCCCTTGGTCTTGTGAAGATTATATGCCCCAGTACAGGGGAATGCCAGGGCCAGGAAGCAGGAGTGGGTGGGTTGGGGAGTAGGGTGGGGGAAGGATATGGAGGACTTTCAGGATAGCATTTGAAATGTAAATGAAGAAAGTATCTAATAAAAAAAAGTTTTCTTGTGCTGTCCTTTACCCCCCTGGCTTGCTCACTTCTATCATCAACACCTCTACAAGAGTCTTAAGCTCTGCCTGATGTTTGGCACTGCATCTCTGCCTCTGTCTCCATCTGATGCTGAATGAAGCTTCTAGGAGACAGTTATACTAGGTTCCTCTCTGCAAATATAGCAGAATATCATTAATAGTGTTAGTGTTTAGCTTTTTCACATGTGATGGGTCTCAATTTAGGGCAGCCACTGGTTTATATTTATATTATATTATGAATGTACATGTATATGCAGATATATAATATATGTGTATATGTATATATATAAAATGAGAAGAAAAATAAAATTAAAAAAATGATAACATTTAAAAGGAACAAAAGAAAAGAAAAGCCATGATATAACAGTATGAGACAAGGAACCTCTGAAGATGCAGTTGGGTTTGTATTTAGTTGTTCATTTACTGCTGGACATGGAGCCTAACTGTAAAAGTAATTTGTTTTTCATTTGTAAGTAGTTAACACTTGGAGATTGATTCTAGGTAATGCATGGAGGCATGTGTTCACTTCTTTCAGGTCCAGAACTCCATCTGGTCCAGATTCTGTAGGCCTGTATGTCCTTCCTCAGTTTCAATAAGTTTGGTTGCTCATCCTGTTGATTTTATAGGGTCTTATTTCTTGGTTTCTTTACCTGCTCTGAATCTGACAATCTTTCTCTCTCCTCCTCCCAGTGGTTACCTGAGGCTTGAGGGGGTGAGAATTTGAAAGATTATCCCATTTTGGGCTGGTATTCCAAGTTCTCTCACTTTCTGCAGTCTATCTGGCTGTGGATCTCTGTATTTATTTCCATCTGCGCCAGGAGGAAGTCTTCTGATGATGACTGAATAAAACTATGATTTATGAGTATAACAGAATTTCACTATGAGTCATATGATTGTTACTTTTTAGCATTTGGTTTTACTATAGGTCTCTGGAATATATAGTGGCTAGTTCTTGTTTACACAGACAATTTCAAGTATGAGTTCCAATTCATGGAGTGTGTCTTAAGTCTAACCACACATTGATTAGTTGCTTCCACAATCTTTTTGAAATCATATTTTCAGGTAAGAAGATTGAAGGTCAAAGATTTCATGGGTGGGGTAGGTATTTACCCTTCTCTTTTGGATTCCTGCAGAGTACATTTCCTTACCCAAAGACACTTGAATACTATCCTGAAGGATCTGTGAAGACATCAGTTCAAACTTTCCATGTTTAATGAGTTGTGTGATATGTATTCCTCAGCAACTGGGTTGCACAGCAAATTTATGAATAGTAACATATTATCTTAACAGCAGTTTGAGACTTTTGATTAGAGCTTTCCATAGAACTCCTCTGGCCAGAAACACAATTAGATATAACCAAAAGCTATGAAACAAAGTTTCATTTGGTGACAAGAGATGTCCAGTTCTGGCTCTATCTTTCCAAATACTTGGTGATTTCATTTATTGCCTTCAAATATGTTTATATTTTAGGATTTTTCTACTGCAATAATTTATTACCTGTCAAAGGCTCTTTTACCTATCTCTCAGTGTATTTTCTCCATAGTTCCACTTGACCTTATTCTCTACTTGATCACTCCATTCTAGTTCTCCACCATTTTTCAGTTTATTCTTTTTTAAATTTCCATTTCTTGTGAAGGTCTATCTGCTACCATGGCACTCATTTCCTAACCTTTCATTCTCGGGATTATAACCTGAATATCATTGCAGTAACAGATACATTCCACATATAAGCCAATGCACACCATATTTTTTTCTGCTATCTGTCTTTTCTCACTCAGTATTCTATTTTCTACTCCTTTCAACTTATCTCAAATTTTGTGGTTCTATATTTAAGTAGCTAAGTAAAACTCCATTGAGTAAATATATCAAATTTTTTGTTACTCATTCTTCTGAGGAGGAATATTTAGGGTCTTATTTTTTAAATTTCTGGCTCTTATGACTAAATCATCAATGAATATTTGATTTTTTTGAGACAGGCTTTCTCTGTGTAGCCCTGGCTTTCCTAGAACTCACGCTGTAGACCAGGCTGGCTTCAAACTCAGAAATTCGCCTGCCTCTGCCTCCCAAGTGCTGGAATTAAAGGCATGTACCACGATGCCCAGCAGATTCTGTTGTTATATGTCCAAGATTGGTATAGCTAGTAGTTTGATTTCGATCTTTGAGTCACCACCACACTCCCTGCAGATACTGAATATCCAAATTAACAAGATTAAATATGGAAAGGGTACCTAAAAAGAGACAGAGAGAAATCCAGATAATCATAAGAACTTACTTTAAAAACATGTACTTCACTATATTCGAAAATCCAAAAGAAATGAGAAAAAAATTATTGACACCTATCACTTAGGTAAATGTTAAGTCAAGATCAGATAAATCATTTAAATAGACTTATAACTATGAGTGAAGTAGAAGCAGTGATTTAAACATCTCCTAATCAACAAAACCACTGGGCCTGATGGTTTTTGTGCAAAATTCTGCCAGATTTTCATAGAAGAGTTAATGTTTATACTCCTCAACTTATTCCACAAAAGAGAAACAGAAGGAACATTGCCCAATTAATTTTATGAGGCCACAGTTACCCTGATGTACAAAACACATAAGAACCCAATAAACATAGAGAATTAAAGATCAATTTCCTTTACAAATATAGATACGAATTTTCTCAATAAAACCAAACCCAAGAATTCATCCAAATGGTCATACAATGAGATGTAGAAGAATTCATGCCAGAGATTTATGGTTGATTAAAAATAAATTGAACATTTTTATCTACTATAAAAAACTGAAGTAAAAGAACATGATCATCTGATTAGATGCAGAAAGTATCCCTGAAAAAAATTCAACCTCATGTCATGATAAAGCGCAAAGAGATTCAAGATGCACTAAACATACCTAAACATAAAAACAGCAAATTACAGCAAGCCATAACCAACATCAACTTTAATGGAGAGAAGTTCAAAGCAATCCAACTAAAATCAGAATAAAGGATGTCTAATTGTTATTTACCTATTTACCAAAGTACTTGAAGTCTTAGCTACCACAGCAAGACAACTGAAATAGAATACAAATGAAAAAGAGAGAGGCTAAAGTATTTCTATCTGCAGATATGTTAGCATATATGTGACCTGAACCTTCCACTGGGAAACTCTTACAACTGATAAACAATTTTAGCAAACTAGCTGGTATAAGATTAGTTCATGAAACTCAGCATCTCCTATCATGTCATATGCAAACATGACAGACTGGAAATGAAGTCAGGAATCCAACAGCTTTTGGAATATCCTCAAATATAACCATATATTATTTTCAGTTAACTGTAATTAATCAAGTGGAATATATATACATACATATATATATATGCTTATATTTTTAAAATAATATGTGCTCTTAAATGTTTTTAAACTCCCTTCCAGCCTACCACCCTCCAGAGATATTGGAAAGGAAAGGTTATAAGGGCAAAAGAGGAAGTGATTCTGTTTAGAAATAATTCCATGGAGTGAATCTTACCTGTGTTGTCAGGATATAGGTAGTTCAGTTCATATGACTCAACAGTAGCAGCTTGATCCACACGCAAACACCTTTTATGAATCAACAATTACAGTTAAACCAGAATAAACTGCTAGGCTCTGTCAATCAGGCATCAGAAGCTGCAAAAATCAACTAGAATAACATCAGAAGTTCTTTGGTGCATTTCTCTATATGAATTTACAGCAAATGATGACCAGTGTCAGCAAAGTACAATGATGACCAGAAAAGAATGGGACTGAGTATCAACATCACACAGCATCACTCATAGGCTGTAGGGTTATAATTATACCCTTTCCAACCAAAACATGTTTTCTCCAGTATATCCATTTTGTCCTGGCTGCTCCCAGAAACACTCTGTCTTTCCTCAGCAAAACATTTTCTATCTGTCTACTTCAGCAAAAACATCGTCTGAGAAAACACTTTCTAGAAAAAAAAATCACAAGACATAACCGAGTCTCTAGAGAAACCAGAAATTTCCACTTCAGGGAAGATTTTAGGGAAATGAAGAAATTGAGAAAGATATAAGAAGATGGAAAAACTTTCAATGCTCATGGATTGATTCAATCAAATCAGTAAAAATGACCATGTTGTCAAAACCAATTCACTGAATTCCACATCAAAACGTCAACCAACTCTTCACAGAGCCTCAAATGACAATGTCCAGCTTCATATAGAAACACACAACACCCAGGATAACTAAAAGAATCCTGAATATCAAGACAACTGCAGGAGGGATGGCCTTCCATTATTTCAAATTGCACTATGGAGCTATAAAAATGTGAACAGCATGGTATTATCACAAAATAACAACAAGCAAACCAACAAAAGCAATTAAACAAACAAACAACAACAACAAAAAAAAAGCCCAGCCGCACTAGTCATTGGAATAAAATTGAAAACTCAGACATAAATCTACACATCTGAATATTGATAAAGAATGAGAAACAGCTTCAACAAAATGTTTTGACAAAATTTACAGCTGATGTAGAAAAAAAGTTAAATATATTCATATTAACAACTCTGAAAATTATTCGATACCACATGGTTCAATGGCTTCAACACAAGATCATATACACTGAATTACACTGATAGTTACAAATGTCTTTAATCCCAGTACTCAGAATGCAGAGGCAGATGGATCTCTGAGTTCCAGGACAGCCAGGGCTGCATAGAAAAAACATATCTCAAAACAAGTACAAAATGGAATACAAGTAAAACAATCCACAAAGAAACAAAAATCCCTGATACACTGAACTTGATAGAAATATGGGGAATATTTTGAGCACATCGGCAAAGAAAAAATACTTCAACTAGAATAGTATTAGCACAGACACTAAGATCAATAACAAATAAATGTGATCTTGTGAAATTGAAAAGCTTCTGCATTGCAAAGGACACTACAATTAGGACAAAACACTAGCCCAGAGAATGGAAAAACATTTTTACTAACTATACACCTAATGGAGGGATAATATTTAAAATATATAAAGAACGCAAACGCTAAATATCAGGAGAAAAATAACACAATTAAAAATGGGGTACAGAGTAAACAGAAAATTCTCAAAAGAGGAAACTCACTGAGAAACACTTAAAGAAATGTTCAACATCTTTAGTCATCAGGCATATGCAAACCAAAACTGCTTAGAGATTTCACCTTATACCTGTCAGAATTGCTAAAGCCAATAAAAGAAATAATAAGTCATTCTGTCAGGAACGCAGAATAAAGCTGGGCGTGGTGGTGTACACCTTTAATCCCAGCACTTGGGAGGCAGAGGCAGGCAGATTTCTGAGTTCCAGGACAGCCTGGTCTACAAAGTGAGTTCCAGGACAGCCAGGGTTATACAGAGAATCTTTGTCTCCAAAAATAAAAAACAAACAAACAAAAATGTAAAATAATAAAAATACTCCTCATAATTCAAAAGTTACATATTTTTATGGTGGTTCAGGGTACTTGTTTTCTGTTCATTTGTATCTCTCTATTTTTCAATCAGTCTAGCATATCTATCATCTGTCTTTCTATCTAATATGTATGTATGCATGTATGTATGTATGTATGTATGTATGTACATATGTGTTCATCTAGACAATCATCTACCTATTTACCTATCACCAACTATCATCTATCAATCTCTCTCTCTCTCTCTCTCTCTCTCTCTCTCTCTCTCTCTCTCTCTCCATACATATATATATATATATAATCTCACCATTTATCTATCCAACTTTAATGTAATTTCTCATTAACTTTTATTCAGTGATCTAATTCTTCAGCAGCTCTAGACATACTGTTTCCTACATTATTCTTTCAGTTTATGAAGCTTTAGAGTGCAGTTTTTAATCTTATTTATTAAGGTTTCATAGACAGCTAATTTTCAGTTTGCCTCTTCCTCAAATATTCTCTAATCAATTTGATTTTTGCATCTTCTATCGGCTTACATACTCTGGTGAGCTTTTTTCTTTATCTTTGACCTATTTGAATACAATTATTTAAGGTTTGAATACTGTTATAAACATCCTTTGTCTGAAGGGCAACCAGATCATTTTCATTTTCATTCATTGTGAAATTTAGTAGTTTGGAGATTTTGTGACATTGTTCTTTTTATCTTAACATTCATTTCTGTACTGAGACATATACAACTTATGTAGTGTTCAGATTCCATATGTATATTTTTCAAGACACCTTCATCCTTTTATTGAAGATGTTTAGAATGTTCTAGAGAAAATTAGGTTATGAGTGGGGCGAGCCATTGTAGGATCTTATTGAATGCTACAGTCTCTATCTCTAGCATTTTGAGAGTTTTCATAAACAGACACATTATGAAAGGGTTAAAAGATGGTTTAATGGTTGTCTCATCTGCTACTCTCATATGTGTGAGGGTGTTTGTGTATGTGTGTGTGTGTGTGTGTGTGTGTGTGTGTGTGTGTGTGTGTATACACACACACAATTTAATGTAATTCTTATGTAAATATGTTTAAGGGTGACAACTCGGGATCATATAACCTATTAGGGAGCTCAACTCTGGAGAATTCTAATTTTCCCTTTCTTTGCAACAATTAATACTCTATAGATCTTCTTCTGGTGGTAAGACCCTTTGAGAATTTTCCATGCACATTGACATGTCAACTGGTTTGCCATTCTCAAAGTCCTGTGAGATTTACAGCATTTTGAGATTTCATAAGTGTATATGGAGAAAACAGCAAATTTTCTGGTTCTCTGGCTCCTTTTATCTGTCTTCCCCACTCTCCACATGTTGACAGAGATTTAGATGTAGTGCACTAATAATAGATACATTAATTGGTGTGGAGCACCTCAGTGACTTGTGTTCTGTATTTTGAACAATCTGTTGTGGACTTCTCTAGTAGTCTCATCTGCTGCATCATGAACATTTTTTTGGTGGGGAATGAGAACTAACATATCTCTGAGAATAATCATGTGTTTTTTAGAATTGAATCTGGAAAGAAAAATAGTATCTTTCCTTTAAGGTCTATGGCCTCATATTCACAAGTAGTGGGTTAGGATTTTAGCACAAAGTGTCAGTTCACTCCTATTGATCACATCTTAAGTTTTATTTGACAGCTGTTGATTATTTCCAAGATATAAATGACACTTTTTAACAATAAGACATATCTTGGCAGCCTGGCCATTAACATGGTCCACTGGCTTTAAAGTTGGGTAGAATGAAAACTTTTATACAGAACATACAAGTTATCACATTTTTGAATGTTTGTTGTTATTTCTTTGGTTTTGATTATTTGCTTGTTTAGGTAACTAGTCTCAATTTGTAGCCAAGATTGAATGAGAATTGATTGTGTAGCTAAGGCTAGAGTTAACATCATTATAGTCATTTTGTTTCACACTTATGAATACAGAGACTAACATACTCTACCACTTGGATCATGTTTTTTTTTTTCTCATTAGAAGTATAATTATTACCTTTGCAATAGTAGAAAATAATCAATTACTTCCTCTCCATCTACTTGTTCATGTAATAAAAAATGTATACATACATATATAACTTATAATTTGTATATATATATATATATATATATATATATATATATATATATATATATGAACAGTTCTGGAAGTGATCATGTGCCTTTCGTGGCAAAGTTTACTTAGAAAATAAACTCTACTACTCCTTAACTTTTCCCATATATATTTTTACTGTTTGTCATGATGAAAATCACCAAGCAAGCCCATTTTTAAGGCTACTAGACATTTAATGAATCATTGGTGTCAGAAACAGGTAAAGGAAGGAGGAAGGGGAAGACTACACTGTGCAACATGTATTGTTAGTATAATTGTAAAAAAGCCGAACATGACAGAACTACAACAGGTACTGCACCGGCTTTATGCACAAAATTAGATATTAAGAGACAATGCATATAAACAAAGACTAGAATTATTTATTAAATGTTAAAGTTCATGAATTTTGTAGTTACTAGCACCAAGGTTTATCAACTCAGGAGGATGTCCATTTGTCAAGTTTCCATAATTGCTAAAGATATTGATTTCAAAACTTGTCAAGTTCCAGTTTAAGGAAAAGAAATGTTGCTGTTTTCTTTCTAATTTTTCTTTTTGACATTTTAAAATAATCTCGAGTCTTTTATATGTGTGTACTTTATTTACAGCTTTTATCTTCTCTGGCATTCAGTATCCTCCATGTCTGCTTTGTTTCCTTTTGCTTTCATCTTTAGTGATTACTGCTATATAAATACACACACACACACACTCACACATACACACACACACACACACACATGCACAGACACCCCCACACACATACACACACAGACACCCCCCACACACAGACACCCCCACACACACACATACATATTACCTGAGTATATTTAATGTTGTAGATATACACATGTACTTAAGGCTGACCCAGTGGTAACAGATATTCTAAAGTAGAGCTTTTCCCTTGAGAATACTGATTGTTCCTGCCTCAAAATGATTGACTACTTGCAGATTTAATCTAGGGTTGTGGCCTTGTGAAATTTTCCCCACCCGCATGCTTGTATTTCAGCTAGTGTTCTCATTATGAAGGAATTGTTTAGACAACATATTGTTGATATTTCATGGCTACAGCTTCCTTATAATGCCTAGGATATGTCTAACAGCAGGCAGCTTGGTCATCTGTCTCATGCAGTCTTTCTGTTACATCTTTTGTATTGTTCCCTGAATTTTAGGTTTAGAGTTTTTGTTTTACATATAAAAAATAAGCTTGTTCTCCATAGTGATTTGCTTTCTGAGTTTTGACCAGTTGCAGTTTTATGTGATGATCTCTATCTGACATATAATGAAGATTTGTTGGTGATGGGTAAGAGTATCATATACATGGGTTAATGTTTAGTATATACTAGAAATTACAGCGGTTTATGAAATGGTAGTAGTAGGTTTTCCTTTTACTATGTGTGGCCTCTCCATCTCCATAGCTTCAAAGGTTAAAGAATCAGGCATGAAATCCCTCACACCGAATGGGGTTTAGTTAATTCCATTTAGACAGCTGCTGGTTGATCCCAGTGTACACATACCACTTTTGTACCATTAGGGATACATTACCACACCACTCATTGGTGTGATTTGTAGGCTTTATAGATAGGCAAGATAATTGATATTCTTTCTACTTTGCAAACTTTATAACACCTTCTGATACTATGAAAAGTAGTTCTCAGCAAGAGACTTCAAGATCAGGTCCAACTTGGTTCCTTCAAGTCCAGTGTTTGAAGTGTATGATTTATTCAGCATTTAAGTCTTGCCTTTAAATGCTGGAATGCAACCAGGACAACATTGAAATCCTATATAGCTTTGAAAGACTTTTGGTATACTTGACAAAAACAGTGAATGAAGGCCACCATGTATTATGGATCTTAGGGAAAGTTATATTACCCATATGATCTAACACACATATAGTCTAAATTCAGGTACCTCCTTCAATCTCTCTCTTCTCTCTCTCTCTCTCTCTCTCTCTCTCTCTCTCTCTCTCTCTCTCTCTCTCACACACACACACACACACACACACACAATTTATTTAAGTAAGCTTACAAAACATTATGAAATACTTTCCCTTACTCTTTTTAAAAATTTTAAGTGTTGTTTATCTCTTCTTTCTCTATCATATTGTGTATCAGCTTCTCTATCACTACCATAATTAAAGCTTCCTACCCATTTATTCAGTTTTCCCCTTCAGTGCATGTGCGTGTGTGTTTCTGTGTATGTATGTGTATATGTGTATATGCATGCATGCATATGTGTGTTTGTGTATGTGTCTTATTAGGTAGTGCCTCTGGCTCCAAACACATTAAGATTATAAGCACATGCATAACTCACATTTAGCTATTGTCCTAAAATTTGTTGATTGTGAAATAACTACATTCTCATTGACTGATTACCTGAATAATAACTTAAGCAAATATTTATATTGGGTTAATTAGTAATTTGCATGAATTACACCAATATAAAGCAACCATGTGTGATCTCTAATATTGAGATTGCAGAAATCCAATATAAAAATATACCAAGTAAAATTATACCATAATTGGGAAAAACATATTTTCTACTTTCAATACTATCATTACAATGATGATATTGTACATAATGGTATTCCTAGATGAATATCCCTAGATGACAGTAACTCCCAAAGAAGATTAATCTTAAAACAAACAATATTTGAGTGATATTCACTTATGTTTTTCATTGTAAGTACTTCCCTAATTGTTCCCACATGAAACCTTCTTCTAGTGTTTGTGACAAGTCAATTTCTTATTCTTATTCTCAAACCTCTCATATTTCTCAATTTGTAACTCACTATCTTTCTTTACCCATTGTAACATAGCTCATAAAATACCCAGTTGGAGGCCAGGCCTGCAAATGCCAGCCTCTGGGGGGCTGCGACTAAAGATTGCCTTGAGTTTGAAATCAGCCTGGGTTATGCTGTACCAGATTTCTTACTATAAAAACAAGATTAGAAATATTTTTTATCATTTTAAAAATTTCTGTTGATTAATTTGGAATTTTAACGGTTATGGAGCAAAAATTACTTACAATAGCAAAACCCGATTAAGGCAAAATTAAATTTGAATATATTTTATAATTGCAGATTAAAGCATTTTTGAGGGTATTTATCTACTATGAAGATGTACACCTATTATAAATCTGGAGATTTGATTTTCAAATACCTCATTATGTTCTAGTGATTAATGGGAAATCTAATAGCACTTGATGAAGACATCAAGTGAATTATTTAGAGCACAGCATTAATTACATTTTTGGTATTTTGTAAACTCAGAATATTGACTTTCATAGAAAGTTTTCATTGAAAATATTACCTATTTTAAAAACAATTTTACAAACATTATTTAATACAGGAACTAAGTAAGAGATTGGGACAAAAGTGATCACTACATAGACTTAGCAAATAGGCTAAAACATTTTATATTGAAACTAAAGCACCAAATTAAGTGGTACAGGAAATAATAAAGAACCCTAAAAGAATTTTAACCTTGAAAAAAATGAACATTCTTTATTTGATGCAGAGGATAAAGGATGCAATATAGAAGGAAAAAGGGAATAAAATGATCTGTGAAAGCAAAGAAGTAAGGTTTTAATCCCCACAGTTTCATATATTTCGGGGTATATCTTGAGAACTCATTACTTTCTTCCCTTCAAAGTATCTTGGAAGAACAATGACTTTATGATAGATAGGCCTTCTCCCAGATCTACTACATCCCTAGAGACTGTCAAGAAACATTACATCAAATCTAGGAACTCTGATTTTTTTCCCCCATCATAGAGAAAAGTATTATTACTTCAAAGTCCAGGGAGCTCTAGTAAGTTCTAATGTTCTTAGTTGAATTCAATATGTATATTGAATTCAATGTACATATTGAATTCAAATATATATAGTTTATTATATATATATATATATATATATATATACACAGTATTTTATATCTTTAAAATTTTTATATATTTATTTACGTTTTATGTAGAGTCTCAAGTTGACCTTCACACTGTACTGAAATTCACAATATATTCCTGACTGATTTCAAATTCATAAGCATCCTCCTGCCTCAGCTATAGAAGTGCTCTATTTAGAGGCATAAATCACCACACTAGGTTCAAATCACATTTCTCAAATACTTCAAATTCTAGCTTCTTAACTCCACTTTGTCAAAGCTTAAAGTCTCTGTTCATCCACAAAGTTACTTTTGTTCTCTAATACAAACCCAAAAATTTTCATCCACTATTTACTCAACTTTCAGTTTTTCATAATTATACATTGATATTTTAAGTTAATTCTTCCAGAGTTCTCAGATGGAATTCATTTTATGGATATATCAAATTACTGTCAAATCTTGTGTTTGTATAAACTTAAATGAGTCATTCTAGTTCCCTCAGTATTTTTCTTATTGAATTAAAATATTTACCTTCATACCTTTCCTTTTTCAAACTCCTGCTCCAGTCCTCTGTCTCCCTTCCCTGAACTCTTCTTGTTGTAGATCTCTTTATATACTCCCATTACACTCTCTTTCAAATGGATAACATCTTTTTTATATTTTTGTCATAAATACTTATAAATGTATAGATATGAAAATATATTTAACCTGTTGTTTCAGGTTAGTGTAGCTTGTATGAATTTGAGGGTTAACTACTAGGTATTGTGTAAATCCACTAATTTTTTCATCCCTTAGGACTGCTAGTTCTCCCATACTCAGCTGCCATTAGTAGCCTGTTGTTCTTTACCTAGAGGTGGGCCCTCTTGAAAGTAACAAGTCTATTCATTTTTATCACTATCTGGGAATTGTCTAAGCTGAAGTAGTATTAGATGCTTTCATTATTGTTTCCGTATAATTTCTAGGAGACATGATCTCACATTAGACTTCCTGGTTATCTGATTTTTAAAATCTTTCTGCCCTGCTGAAATCTATGTATCACAACAATGAGTTGAAGGCCTAGATAGCACTAGTTGCTCTCATATATTTAGATTAACCAACTATTGTCTAACTGAGCTGGAGTCCATTCAACAAGATAGAAATCGTGCTTTTTACCAGGTACCTTAACAACGACCTGGGTCTAGTTAAGTCATAGATTTTGTAGAAGCTTCTACTTCCACTTAACTAGAACAGCACAATTATGGATTGCATGTTAAATGTTTACCTTTATATTAACAGATAAATATATATAGTGCCTTTTATTTATAGCAGATGGAGACAAAGAAAATCACAACTGTTAAAATACATAGAAAAAATAATCATGTAGTGGATACTTACATCTCTGTGATCTAAAACACTTTGTAGATAAGACACTATTTTGTCTGTTTCATTGTAACACAAAATTTGGAAAGCAGCTCTGTTTAACTACAATTTATACTTGCAGATGCAGTATTGGGTCAAGTTATAAGACCAGTCATGTATACATCAATATTGTTGCCCCATTGTAGGAAATTATGTGAAATATTTCAAAATTTCTCATCACAATTGTGTGAGGCTATTTGGTTTTTTTTTAAATAACTTGAATATACCAGATTTTTTGACAATCACAAATGAAAAAAACAAACATATCGAATCCATATGCAAATGTTATGACATATTGGTCCATGACACTTCTTAAAAGTCTTGTAAATTTCAACATTCATCTATGCCTATTTTAATTATAGCAAAAAATTAATTTCTATATCTTTATGATATACCTATTTTACAATTATTTCCATCATAATGTATTTAAATATTTAATTTTTGGGTCAGTACTGGTGATTGATTTAAGTGCACTGTTCTAGCTATGTAAGCATTCTATAAGAAAGTTGTTGATGTGTAAATTCAAGTAACATAACATTCATTAAATTTCTCATTTAAAGTATAAAACATTATCTTAACAGAACACTAGTTTAATATAATGTAAATAAATATATGTTCCTTATAATGCAATACATAACAAATCACACGTAAGGTCTGTTCACTTCATATTTTTATATTCATATTAACTGTACTTGAAATTATGCTTATTGTACTAAATACACTTGACAGATCCGTAAATAGGTTTAATAAAACATGATATCAAAATTACTCTATCTTAAAACTTAATAGGGTGCAGAACTGAAGAAGCAAAAGTAAAATCAAATGCACTTATTTGAGAGAAAGCATTTTTCAAAATTGGGAACAAAATTCAGACTTAAAATATGTATTTTCATTTATGAACAAAGCAATTTCTAACACAAGTTTCCCCTTCATCCTTGGATAAAAAGAGAATTTTTCTAGCTAACCTTCGCATTTGTGACAGGTTTTCACATTGTCATTTCACTAATCCGTGAATATAAGGATTAATCATTTCTTCCCGTGTCACAGTATGTTTCTGTCAAGTTGAATTCTCTTTAAAAGAAAATCCACTAGCCTGAACAGTCAAGATAACAAGAAAATCAACGTGAATGTGTTAAATTTTCTAACACTGCAGGTAAATATGTCTTATTGATATGTTTTAAATTATTTAAGCCTGATGAAAACCTGAATAAAATGCGGCCACAAATTCTGCATAGGCTTTAATAGTAATGATTAACTTTTGCAACTTTTAAAACTGTCTGAACCCTTTAATCTAATACAATACTATGCAAACAATTATCTGAATTAAAATGATATATTGGTATAACTGACATAATAATTAAATGACTCTGATTTTGATTCATGTAATAATCATGGAATTATTTGGCTGTAAAATATGCTCGGGAAAAATAACAATAACAATAAAATATTACTAAGCCTTACAGTTCCACTTCTATTTATCTAGATTGTAAACTTTATTTTTACATATGAAATAGTAAATATGATTTTTTTTGGATTAGACTGAATAAAGGATGTCAGAGTTCATCAAATCTTTAATGTAGTATGCTTGTAAATAATATGTACTCTCTGTCATCATGGTTAAAGTGAGGATACTTTGGACGGTTTTAAAAAAATAAATTTCTTCTCAGTTATTAGGTATAAATCTGTTAGTAATTGGAGAGAAAGTATAAGGCTTGGTAATATTTTGGTATAAATTCTTATTTTTTCAGAGGATACATTTTATAGTCAAATATTTGAATGATTATTACATAAGTCAAAATCAGAGTCATTTAACTATTCTGTCAGTTAGACTAACAAAGATATTAACTCACATAATTGTATAGTATAATATTAGATTAATGGGTTCAGTTTAGAAGGTTGCAAAAGTTAATTTAGTATTACAGGCTATACAGAATTTGGGACCACATTTTCTTCCATTTTACATCAGGTTTAAGTAATTTAAAACATATCAATAAGACTTATTTATTTTCAGTATTAGATGAATTGTGTTACCAAAATTTTAATCCAGAGCATTGCCATTCATCAGCTCTGCATATGTCTGAAACACATCATAATTTCCTTTTTAATTTCGTTGTAGATTTAAAAGCATAGTAACGGTGACAATAGATAATTTATAAATAGAGACCATTTATGATATTTGAAAGTCATCTAACATAAATGAAAGTTTAATATCAATGATTTTCATGAGTTAAAGCTATGCATATTTGCTCTAACATAAGCATTTGATTGTCAGCATATGTCAATGCTATAGGAACCATATGTTTTCATTTTCTGTAAAACATATGGAATAATTTTACAGTAAGTACATCATTATAAACCTGAAAGGCTGAAAAAATACCTTTTAGATAAATAAGATATCACCCTCAGGAGGACATGCATAACAGATTATAATATAATCTAGTAGAATTCCTGGGCACCTCAAATTAGTTGAATATTTAAGGATTGATAGTGCTATTGTTCGTATGTCAAAGCAACATTTGAAACTGGGTGTACATATGTATGTTAAGGTGTGCACATGTATGGAATGTGATAAACTGTTTAAGATTATAGTCATTGTAGTATACAGTTTGGCTCTAGACCTGTAGACTATCTACTTTTGGGTTCCTAGTAACCAAAGCTGTGTCAGGTGCTCTTTGCTCCTTTTCAATGGCTTGTGTGGGTCCGGTGATGGCCAATGGGGACTCAGCCCAGAGTTATTTTAAGGATAGCAGTCTATTGTATTAGCAATATTTTAGTCTCTTTGAGTATTTCTAACTACTCATTTGGCGAACTTTCTGGTCAGCTGGGACTCTATATCTTCCATTATTGGAGGAATTCAATAAGATTAGCTCCATATATTTTAGGAAGTTTATATTGTACTAGGTTTTCACATCCTCCTCAAATACCCCTACAGCACACAGTCACTGCTTTCACAGTATCTCCTCCCTCTCTCTAATCACTTGATCATCCTTTTCTAGACTTCAACTGCCCCTTGGCCATCTGAATACTATTTTTGCAACCATTACACACTAAAAAATTTATGAAGTAATACAATTGCCTTCAGTTATTTTTTTGAATTTAGTAATATATTTTGGGAGATAAAAATATACTATGATACATTGATGCAATTATCATGACAACTTTGACTTATTAAATTATTAGCTTAATAAATATTTAAAAATTTCAGTGATATGGTGAAATTATGAGTATTGTGCATGCTAGGAAAAGACTCTAAAGGTAAGTTACATCGCAACTCAACCATAAATTTTTTTTTAATCAAGTCAATGATAATACCTTTTATCTAGCTAAAGAACAAAGATGTTACATGTCATGGATTTATTGAGTTTAGGTATGGTTGTATAAGTATTCTATTTCATAAGAAAGAGAAACTGTAGAATTAAATTATCTCTTTCTCAACATTGTCCCATCCATATTTCTTCTGAGTATGTATGTACCATTGAGAACATGTTAAATGTTTTTTTTTTCCAATTTCATTATCTGTAATAGAAGTGAGACAAACAAGAGGGATCTTCTCTACCTGTGCCTTGGGCAGATACATTAAGCATTATTAAAGCATGTATTATAATTATTAATTTACATTCAGCGTTACCTTTTTATGTTCTTATTATAAGCATTTCTTTAGTTTATGTTATTGTAAACAGGCAAAGCTTTGGGGAAATTAAGGAGATTTGACTCATAACTACCAGCCTTTGAACTCTTCTTTGCTTTCCTGGTTGCCTTGAATGAAAGGATGCTCATCATTTCATCAAAACCAGCTATCATGAAAATCCTAAACTGTCCTTGAGAAAATTCTAGCATGATCTCAGCTGGTGGCCTAACTCCTGAAGATGCAGCCACGTTCAAATTTACTTTATAAAGGTTGAAACCAACATTTTGTATGAGAAAACTAGAGGTGAGCCTCAATCTGTTTTTACCTTGCCCACATGGTAAAACCCTTGTTGTGGGTTAACAACGAAAGTCTATGACTGGTGAAGAGGTGAGGCTATGGTTAGTACAAGCATAAGACTGCATTGCTATTACTGTTTCTAAAGATACATGTATTAGTAGTTCACAATACCAAGCTCATTGGCTGCAATTAGTCCAAAATATGACCATGATTGGTTCAAATATTATTCCTTAGACTGAGCAGTATGGGTGTGATATACAACCTTGTGCAGTATTAAACCCAATTAATGGTTCTACCAGTCAATTGCAATCAAAGGTAAATTAAACAGAGGTCAGATAGCAAACTCATGATAATGTTGGATTCTGACTTATGATAAGATGTTTTCAACATTATTCAAATAGTAAATAGTTAAGAATAGTCGATGTTTAACAGTTTAGATATACTATGTAGAGAGAGATATTCTCCAAATACTTCAGAAATCCACAGACTATGGCATTTAAAACCATTTCATTATTAATAGGTCTTTTGACTAGGACACACGTCTACTTCTGACAGTACCCCCATCCTACTTCAAGGAAGATCGTGAGCAGCATTGCCTCTGATTGGAGTCATTTCAATTGTAGCAATCAAGCCACTTGTTAAGAAACACCCTAATTTCATTCTACAGATAATTACTGTCCAAAAACAAAAACAAAAAAACAAAAAACAAAAAAACAAGGAAGCATGGATGTGGAACTATTGACTGCTAAACTCTACTAAGGAAAGGTAATCTAGTCCTTCATAATTATTGGTTCACTTAAGGTCTGTCAGATGCTTCTGAGTCAGAAGGCTCTGGACAAATTCTCCAGTGTTATAGGAATAGTGGGGACTGACCAGGCAGTCAGCTGTCTCTACAAATTGTATAAATTTGGAAGCTCTGTTTTAGTGATTCCAACATATTCCAGTAATATCTAATTCCTTCCCAGAACTCTGATAGAGTTGAAGACTAGTTATAGTCTCATAATTTAACTTAAATTGCTTAGCATTGAAGAAGATGGTCTAAACTCAAAAGGACAGGTTTCACTTGATAGTACAAGTTAAAAATCCAGCCTAACTGAGGCACAGAATTGTAAACTCTGGATAGATTATAGAGTATTTTATCTAAATTGCCAAACATGATGGACTGGATATTTTAAAAGTTTAATGTACATTACAATTTTCATAATTTTTATAATTATGTTCAATGTATACCTGGGAGAAAAGAGTCTTTTTAATTGGACAAAAAGGGAGGAAATGTAGCTCCTTATATTATGGATGCTAATAAAGCTCCCAAAATTCTGTCTGTATGAGTGTGCAGGCACACAGCTTCTGGGAACCTGCCCTTGTTTTGTTCTGATTGGTAAATAAAGATGCGGACATCCAATGACTGGACAGAGCAGACAGAGGCTGGACTGGGGAATTTCCTGGGCTTGGGACACAGAGTAGGAAGAAGGAGATTAACCACACCTAGAAAACAGAAAGGAGAAGAGAGATGCCATGCCTGAGAAGAGTGCAAGTGACCACTATGTAATGGAGTCAGGAAAGTGCAGCCCAGATTTAGGCCCAGTTGGGTTAACCCTCTAAATCCAGAGCAGTAGTAAGTAATATATCAGAATTATCGGTGAGTGGTATATTAAATGCATGGAGGTTAGGAAGCGGCCCAGCCTCTGTGCTGATAAGGCATATCAAAATATAAAGGCTGTGTTTGTGTCAACCATTTGGGAACATAAAGCATTGGGGGCAGACAACAAGACTGCCTCCTGCCAGGATTTATTTAATTCAACCTATCTACTATGAAGGAAGGGATCCTAGGACAAGATAGATAACTCAACAGGTAAAAGCACTTGCTTCTCCTATAGACAATATAGGTAAGGTTTTCTTGTGTTTATATTAAATCTCACAATTTCCTCTGAATGCAGTTCATATTATATGATAGCATCTGAGAAGAAAAATGTATACTTATGGTACACACATGTTCATTCTGACAAGCTACTTGGACACACAACAGAAAAAAAAAATAATAAGTAGGTTTTTAATAAAGTAGAGGATCCCAGTTTCATTGCCTTACCTTTGGCTTAATCAAGAGCTTTGTAATCCTGATCCCCATTCTTACCTGTGGTCAGTGTGATCTGAGAAAACTTGCTACCCAGTCTTGCCTGGAAGGTGCAGGCCACTGGTTGACGTTTTCTGCTTCATAGGTTTACACACACACACACACACACACACACACACACACACACACGAACACACATGATTTCTACATGCAGTGTTTCCACATCAAAGACCTCTAAGAACTCTGTACCAATATAAGGATCCACTAGAGGATGCAACTAGCTCGAACTCCAATCTCACGTACTGTCTGGTTCATAGCTGTCAAGCTCTTAGGTAGGTAAAAATTATGAGATCATGGCACTCAAAACTGAGACTTTGCTACCGAGTACATGCTTATCTATATAGAAAAGGGACTCTCCCTTTGAGCCAACTCTTGGTTAATAAGAGGACAATGATAATATATAATTCATAAAATTTCTGGTTTAAATATAACAAAATGATATGCAAAAAGTAAATAATTTGTGACTCTTGGTGTGGGGAGCCGCCCTCACATTTGCCATTATAAGATGGCGCTGACAGCTGTGTTTTAAGTAGTAAACATAATCTGCACACGTGCAGGGGCAGTTTTCCCGCCATGTGTTCTGCCTTTCTCGTGATGACAACTGGGCCGATGGGCTGCAGCCAATCAGGGAGTAATACGTCCTAGGCAGAGGATAATTCTCCTTAAAAGGGACGGGGTTTTGCCATTTTTTTTCTCTCTCTTGCTTTCTTGTTCTCTCTCTCTTGCTTTCTTGTTCTTGTTCTTTTTCTTGCTTTCTTGCTCTTGCTCTTGCTCTCTGGCTCCTGAAGATGTAAGCAATAAAGCTTTTGCCGCAGAAGATTCCGGTTTGTTGCGTCTTTCCTGGCCGGTCGCCTGAACGCGTGCAAGAGTTGGTGCTGAGACCTGGGACGAGAAAACCTGGGATGAGAAAACCTGGGACGAGAAGACCTGGGACGAGAAGCCCTGGGACGAGAAATCCCGGGACAAGAAGACCTGGGACGAGAAATCCTGGGACGAGAAAACCTGGGACGGTTACCATCACCGGCGCAAGGAAGATCCCTCATTCCGGAACCAGAACTGCGGGTCATGGTAATGAAGTGTTCCCGTAAAACAGACTGTTGAGAAGGATTCAACTGCGTGAATTCAGAACTCTTCAGCTGGGGAACAGGGTACCCGTAAGTATAGCTTTACAAGGTAAGTCTGGCCTTGAACTTTCTAACGAAATTCAAGACAGTCTATCAGAAGTAAAGTGGGAAATAGCTTTACAAGGTAAGTCTGGTCTTGAACTTTCTAACGAAATTCAAGACAGTCTATCAGAAGTAAAGTGGGAAATAGCTTTACAAGGTATGTTTGGCCTTGAACTTTTTCTAGTGTTAGGAGCCTTTTTGTTCCTTTTCACATGTTATCAAGCGGTTAAGGCAGGGCTGAAAATTCTGGATGAATTCAGGGCAATCTATCAGAAGTAAAGCAGGGAGAGAGAGTAGGAGCAAAGAGGAAATATGGTACATAAAATAAGTATACAGGCCTTTCCACGGGTCTTGAACCTGAGGAAAAGTTTAGGTCAGGGAAGAATACCTGGGGAGAGATTGGAAGGAAGGAGAAGGAAAAAGAAAAGAAAAAAGATCAATTAGCAGAGGTCTCTAGGAGAAGGAGCCTATACTCATCACTAGATGAGCTCAAGGAGCCAGTTCTTAATAGTTCTGAATCAGATGAAAAGGCTATTAGGGCCTGGAAGGCGCTCTCCCGAGCAGGTGAAACCACTGGACAACTAACAAAGATCGTCCAGAGACCTCAGGAGTCATTCTCAGATTTTGTGGCCAGAATAACAGAGGCAGCAGAGCGTATTTTTGGAGATTCAGAGCAAGCCGCACCTCTGGTAGAATAGCTTATTTATGAGCAAGCCACACAGGAGTGCAGAGCGGTCATAGTCCCAAGAAAGAACAAAGGTTTACAAGACTGGCTTAGGGTTTGTCGGGAGCTTGGGGGACCTCTCATTATGCGTTACTTCCATTCAGTATGAGAAATTTACTAGGGCAGCTAACTTGTCAAAAAGTCTTTCTCAGTATATGTTACAGAATTGGACGGCTGAATTTGATCAGACCCTTCGGGAATTGAGACTTGCCATCATTCAGGTCAACTCCACGCGCTTGGACCTGTCCCTGACCAAAGGATTACCCAATTGGATCTCCTCAGCATTTTCCTTCGTTAAAGAATGGGTGGGATTGATATTATTTGGAGATATACTTTGCTGTGGATTAGTGTTGCTTCTTTGGTTGGTCTGTAAGCTTAAGGCCCAAACTAGGAGAGACAAGGTGGTTATTGCCCAGGCACTTGCAGCTCTAGAGCATGGTGCTTCCCCTGATATATGGTTATCTATGCTTAAGCAATAGGTCGCTGGCCATTCAGCTCTTGCACCCCACGAGGCTAGTCTCATTGCACGGGATAGAGTGAGTGTGCTTCAGCAGCCCAAGAGAGTTGCATGGCTAAGCACTGCAGTAGAAGGGCTCTGCGGCACATATGAGCCTATTCTAGGGAGACATGTCATCTTTCAAGAAGGTTGAGTGTCCAAGTGTCCTTCTCCCCAGGAAAACGACACGGGAGCAGGTCAGGGTTGCTCTGGGTAAAAGCCTGTGAGCCTAAGAGCTAATCCTGTACATGGCTCCTTTACCTGCACACTGGGGATTTGACCTCTATCTCCACTCTCATTAATATGGGTGGCCTATTGCTCTTATTAAAAGAAAAGGGGGATCTGTGGGGAGCCGCCCTCACATTTGCCATTATAAGATGGCGCTGACAGCTGTGTTCTAAGTAGTAAACATAATCTGCACACGTGCAGGGGCAGTTTTCCCGCCATGTGTTCTGCCTTTCTCGTGATGACAACTGGGCCGATGGGCTGCAGCCAATCAGGGAGTAATACGTCCTAGGCAGAGGATAATTCTCCTTAAAAGGGACGGGGTTTTGCCATTTTTTTCTCTCTCTTGCTTTCTTGTTCTCTCTCTCTCTTGCTTTCTTGTTCTTGTTCTTTTTCTTGCTTTCTTGCTCTTGCTCTTGCTCTCTGGCTCCTGAAGATGTAAGCAATAAAGCTTTTGCCGCAGAAGATTCCGGTTTGTTGCGTCTTTCCTGGCCGGTCGCCAGAACGCGTGTAAGATCTTGGCAAATGTTTTAGATGCTTGTGTGAATTTATCTTATTCAGATATAAATATATGCATACAAAAACAAATTCATATTTTCCTTGTGAATAAATATTAGTATATATATTTTATATAGTATTTTATCAAACAGAATAAAGCAAATTAAGTAATTTTCTGTTTATATTTGGATGTTTGTCTTTATCAGTTTTATCCATAAAAATGAATTTTTTATTTAAATTGCATACAACTACTATTAAAGTATCAGTATTCGTTAGTTCATTAGAGATTATTGTGTTTTCATTTGAAAACTTGTATTTGTAGTTATCAGTGAGGTTGGTTATTTTCATATCTTATTAAAATTTTCATATAGTGAGAATTCCAATTATAACCTCAGTGCTGCAAACTATAAATTGGCAGAGAAAGAATACTATTCTATTATGTTAGCAATATCTCAGGATTCTATTATAACTACACATAGTTTTTATCCATCAGTGTCTTGCCCCAAATGTCAAAACACATTTTCTCTTACATCATTTCAGTCTATTACTGTTTTATACAAATACAATCAAAAATATGACAATGTAAAATGTTTTAATACCATCTTATCATTAGCAACAGTGACTTTTCTAAAACAATTTGAGAACTGGAGGCTGCATCATTATCTTACACACAATCTGTTTTTCTACCTATGCCTGAAAAATCTTAAAAAGAAATTGTGCATAAAGAGACCAATTGGGCCAAATAAAATATCCTTGCTTTGGAGAGATTCAAATGTTTTAGTTTTAAAATTCTAGTTAATTTCCTTATCTTGGGATAGCTCTCTATAACATCCATCCTTGATACCTTGTGTCAGATCGAACACTTTTTAGGATATATTGATTTATGCTAGAAGTGTTCACCAATCGAAAAGCTGATATTGCCACCAGGGAGCATCATATTGAGTAATCATATAGATCACTCGTCTCACTATAACTGTACCTCTGTTGTATCCATGAACCTTTTGGACTGATTTTGTTTTGTACCTTTATTTGGTGTATAAAACTATAAAAAATTCATGAAAGTGCTTCTACTTTGGAACATGGAACTTGAGATAATCTAAACCTGTGATACTGGTCTAGGGTCTCTCAAAATGACTCCATAGTAAACACCCATCTCTTATGCCTTTAAGAAGGGAGTTTTGGTTTCTATGGGTTTGCTCCTCCCCCCCCTTTTTTGCCTTGACACATGCATAATCTTTTCTTTCAATAATTTAAATGGATTTATTCCCATTATATGAAAATATTTTTATAAATTTTTATTCTACCTTGGATCTACATAGTTTGACACAAGTCATCAAAAAAAAAAAAAAAAAAAAAAAAAAAAAAAAAAAGAAAAAATAACCACACCAGTTCTTATTGTGTTTCAGCCATTCCCTTTTCACACTTTTGCATGAATGCTTTGTGAGTATAAAGGCTGTGATATTTAGTCCATAAATATTTGTAGTCTCTCCTCATTGTCAATTGCAAATGTCACCTCACTAAATTTTCCTTTGTTAGCCACTTTTATACTATTTATCTAGTTCTACCAACAATAATGGTGGTATTTCAGTTTTCTTTGTGTTTTTTATTATTCTTATTCTATGATATTTTACTTTAAAATGAAACCTAGTATATGCAAACGAATAAAACCAAGTACACACACACACAAAAATCAAAATTTAAAAATAAAAAACACTATTTTTTAACAATTAAAAGTCCACTACTTCTTGTTTGGGCTCCCATTCTCCAGGACCTGGGTATGTACATAACATCATATTAATATTAAGAATTGATCAAAGTGACTAATTAAAGTAGATAACTTAATAGTTATCTCCCAGTCACATATTTACCTAAGATTATAAGGTTTGCACATTTAGAAGCCTTTTACACTCATATTGCTGCCATAAATAAAATTACCTTGAAAATTTGAAAATATTGCTGTAATTTTTTTCAAAAAATGCAAATTTTTAAATTCAGTTATACAAGTCATCAATATACAATAAAATTTTCATGAGTCACAAAATTATCTAAGGTAGTGTATAAAATGATGAAATGCAAATTAAGAACACTTCTATTCTGCCATATTTTTTTATTTAAATTATAGACTCTAATACATTTCCTAGTCTGCAACACAAGAAAAATATTTGGGTTATATCCCTATAGATTTATTTATAAAATAAATAAAAAAACTTAGAAATAAATTCTGAATCAGTAGTCAAATATAGAATTATATTCCCTGGGCTTAATAATTGAGCTTCAGTGAATTCTCTTATACAGTATAGTCAATATTTTTTAACACTTACTACAAAATTAAGTATTGCTTCCAAAATTATAATATCTTCTTTTTACTAAAATTTTAATCAATCATACTTTCACAAAAATATGGAAAGCAAAAAATAAATTATATATACATAAAATTCAGGACTTAGATTCATAGATTGTTCTCTTTAATTTAAATTCCTATTTCATATTGAATGAAAATATTAATATTATAAACAATCAGTGATTTAGAAAGCTTATTATTCACAGTCAAACCTTTACCTGCACCTATATTTTAATGTTTAGTATATGACCAAATTTCTAGGTAGTATCTTTAATTTTAAGATAAGTATTTTTTTGTATATAATATGATTTAAGAATGATTAAAAAATTTAAAGGCTAGTGTAACAACTTAATTAAATAGTGACCTTAATCCCAATTCCAAAAGCGCTTGTTTAGTACATATTAATAGAAATTGGATTGCCATTTACACATTCCTCATTAGCTTTCGTGGCACCTGATCAAACTTTCCTGTCTGTGTACTGTTGTGAGAAAAGTAGGAACGGACCTTTACTCATTCTCCATGTGTATGTTCAACGGTAAAATCTATTTACATTTAAGTCTAGTGGCAATTTCTAGCTTACACTTTTAGTACCTGTAAGAAACCTGGGAGAATTTTAATAGTATTAAAACAAAATGGGAATGAGGAAGTATCTGTATTCACTTAACTGTGTGATGCGTGAATTTATTGTGATCCTTATAACAATGAAAATCCTCAGTGTAAGCAGAAAGAAAAGAACAAACTGCAACTAATAGCCATCTAAATAAATATGCTTTAAAGTGTATTTCATATATTATACACATTTTATCTTAGTGAACACTTTTCATAGTTCCTTTGAAATAATATTGTTCGTCTACAAGGTACAGCCATTTTAACTTCATACAATTTTTAATTTTAAATATAGTTAATTTTTTTCTGCATGCATACCACTGTAATGCTTACATTCCTAGTGCTGGCTGAGGAGAGAAGACATCATGTGATCCCTTGGAAAGGAAGTTATAGATTGTCAGGATCTATGAGTTATGGCTTGGAATTGAGCTGGTTTTTTTGAAGAACCGCCAGAGCTCTTAATAGTTGAGCCAGCTAGACACCCTCACTTCTGTATTTTACATTAAGTTCTATTACACTGAGTGTCATTAGTTATACAACTGTTTTAAGTGGCATACTATACTGAAAACATAGAAGAAAATCATGTATGTATTTATCTAAATTCTCAAAATGACATTTTATTTCAGAAACTACAGCAACATAATATTTCAGTATGTCATCTTGACATATTTGCCAAGTGTTTATTAGTCTGAAATTTGTTTCTGATAATCTATACTTTGAAAATTTATAACACACGTATCAGTTCATAAGTATTTGTCCTCTAATCTTACATAAAAAATTTAAGTAATTGTTTCTTAAAAATTACCATGAAATACATTTCTTTATACTTTACTTACTATTGGCAAATGCAACCATTTGGTACCTAAGTATTTATTGGTACACTATCTAGTCACACACAAAAAATATTCAGTTTTATAGAAGGACTTTATGTATATCACATAATGGAATTCCAAATTTCATATCACTTAATATAAATTTTGACTTGATATTAAGGCTGAGACTGAGGTTTAATAACAGGGCATGGAGGACCAGAATGTGTTTATCCCTGCAAATTTTTAGCAGACTAGTGAAAAGCATTTATAAACATACACATTTCAATTTTTAGGATATTTGATAATTGGTACTATATTCACTTTTGTTCTATTTCATTTTGAGATCAATTATAAAGACTTTGCACAATATTCAGTACCTGTTATGATTATATTTTCTCTTATTTAACTAAATACTGTATATGTTCCTACTTTGCCCCAGTAAATTACATATTTTATTTTCTTTATATTTTGATATGTTAATGTCAGAGAAAATATCTGCCAACCACCAATCAAAATAAGACCCCACTTGTAATTGAAGTGCAGTTATGTTTATTCATAAATTGATATGTTTATATTTTGCGCTGAGTATGGTGGCTCATGCCTTTAATCACAGTACTCAATTGGAAAGGGTAAAAGGATACTGAGGAATATGTAGTAAATTTCAGGAGAGCCATGCGTGCACTGAGAAACCCCATATCAAAATTTTTTTACCTTAGTTTGACAAAATTCTTAGAACCCAGCTTGTTGAACTTTGGGTCACACACTCACATGTGTTGTGTAGATAAATGTGGAGATTGTGAAAATTTTACAACAATTAGATTTCTGAATACATAGTGAATAAAATAATAATACCAAATTAGGCTATATGTCCATGGTATTTTAGTAGCACTCACCTGTAATATTGGGTAGTTTTTACACTGTACCCTTTCTGAGAACGCATTGTCAAGTCAAAAAAGGCTACATGGTACATGTTAGCTCAGATTATAGATTAATGAGTGATACAAATTGCAGTCTTTCTTTTACTTAAAAAAATTTGATATTCTTTGATTTTTTATTCTTCAATCTTTTTACAGTCCAGTCTTTCCCACTCCTGTTTTGCCCTATGACTGTTCCACATACCATACCTCCTCCCACCCCACCATCTCCAGGAAGATGTCTCCACCCCCCAACCCCTGCCCTAACAGATCTCCCCAGTCCCTGGGGCTTCAAGTCACTTGAGGTTTATGTGCATCTTCTCTCACTGAGTCAAGACACAGAAGTCTTCTACTATGTATGTGTTGGGGGCCTCATATCAGCTGATATATTCTGCCTGGTTGGTGGCTCAGTGTCTAAGCAATCTCGGGGCACAGGTTAGTTTAGAATTCTGATCTTCCTCTAGGGTTGCCCTTATCCTCAGCTTCTTCTAGCTTTTCCCTAATTCAACCACAGGGATCACGAGCTAATGTCCATTGGCTGGGTGTAAATATCTGAAACTGAATGTTTCAGCTACTTCTTGGGCCTCTAAGAGGACAGCCATGTCTGTAAGCACACCATAGCATCAATATTAGTGTCAGGCTTTCTAACCTCCCTTTGAGATGGATCTCAATTTGAATCAGTCACTGGAATTCCATATTCTCAGTCTCTTTTCCATTTTGGATTCTGAAGTTTTTAGATAGAACCAATTATGGGCCAGAGGTTTTGACTGTGGGATGGTAACCAGATTCCTCCACTTGATGTCCTTTCTACCGGAAGTAGACTCTACAAGTTCCCTTTCCCTAGTATAGGGCACTTCATCTAATGTACCTCCCTTTGAGTCTTGAGAATCTCTCATCTCCCAGGTCTCTGGTACATTCTAGATGGTGCTCCCACTTCCTACCTCCCGAGGTTGCCCATTTGAATTCTTTCTGCTGGTCCTCAGGGCTTCAATCCTGTTCCCCCCAGCACCTGCTTATGTTTCCCTCTTCCTCTCCCTGGACCCCTTTCCACCCAGTTTCCTTCATCCCTGCCCCACCCCCATAATGTCTTTCTTTTCTCTCCCAAATCGGATTGAGGCATCCTCACTTGGACCCTTCTGCTTGTTAACCTTGAGTTCTGTGGATTGTATCCTTGGGTATTCTGTAATATTTTAGCTAATATCCACTTATTAATAAGTACATACCATATATATCTTTTTAGGTCTAAGTTACCTCACCAAAGATGTTATTTTGTTAGTTGCATCCATTTGACTGCAAAACTCATGATATCCTCATTCTTAATAGCTGGGTAGTACTTTAGTCTGTACAAAATAGGTTCCAGGAATGCCCACAAGCCAAGAAACATCAAAAATTAAAATTGATCACAAACATAAATAACAAATAGAACACTACATAAATTCACAGGCTCTGTTTTTGGTCACATATCAGAATGAATGAAAGAATTTTGAATTATGAAAATAAAACTTAAGTGCAGCATATAGAATATGCTTTATATTGGTAAAAGTTGACCATGTGCATCTTATGTTTCCTATGAATTTTAACATTAACATTCAATTCAGATTTCATTAAAAATCATACATTGACCTGACAATTTGGACTCAAGTACTCTGACAGGAATTTTTAAAATTATATTAACGATAAAAGAGAATGGAATACTTCTAGGTATTCAGTTAGAAGATGGAAGACACAGCAAGAATAGTTATGTGCATAAAACAGTGATTTTTGGCCTCTTGGTATTCCTGGTACCTGTTTTGTACATACAAAACAAATTGAAAGGTCTATTCAAAAATCATTGTTATTTAGAAGTGATTCTGGTAAATATCCTTACTTCAATACCATAACTTGAGTGGCAGTCCAACACTCAAAGAATCGCTTCGGGGATACAGAAATAAAAGTTGAGGCAAAAGTTTTAGAATTTTAGATGTATGAGATTGACAAATCCCATTTTAACAAATCAAAAATAACTTGTAAGGAAGGAGAACCAAATCAATATTCTTTACACTCTTGGATATTTTCTCAATTCTCCTGATGTTACAAAATGAAAATAAATAAAATAAATCCTTTCAACACAAAATAGCAACAACAATGAATGTGGGATGCCCGACTTGCCAGCAAGTAGACACCACAACAGGATCCTTTTGCAACACGTTTATTGGGAGAGCAGGGACTGCATAGGCAAAAGACCCCGAGACCCAGAAATGGCGCTGCTTATATAGGCCTAGGAGTGACGTGTCCATACCTGATTGGTTATGCTACCAGTACCTCATTAATATGTGTCAGGCCAGGCAGTGACTCGGCAAAAAAACTCTTATGCACTTGCGCACATTGGTTCTTTACCCATAATCATGGGTGGTGGCCAGTGGTAGCCAGCACCATCTTGTAATGGCATTTGCAGCTTCCCACAAATGAACACCATGACTCAGGTGAATGCTGTAATCCTGCAGGCTGGAGGTTGAGACAGGAGCACAGCTTTGTCTAAGATGTGGTATTTTATGAAACAGAAAACAATGTTGTTCCCTCTCTCCCACTCTCCCACTCTTCCTGTCTTCCCCACTTCACATTCCCAAACTTTACCTCCTCTCTTCTCCTCTTTTTCTTTGCTTGCTGCTCCTTTTTAACTACCAAAATAAATGTGACTGTGCAAGACTAGCCTCCTCTTCAACAGCCTGCTCTTCTACCTTCCCCTTATCCTCTTCATCTACCTTCTTTTATGGGGATCTTAGGAATCTACAGAGCCACATCCTAGACATTTTGTCTCCCTAAGTCTTGCTTTAGGACCATCTGTAAATAACAAAAGACAAAGAGCTAAAGCAAGCACCTATCCATGAATTAACACTAGTATAAAAAAAAAAAAATAACTCAAATCAGTAGCCTTCCTCTACTCAAAGGATAAACAGGTTGAAAAATAAATTATGGAAATGATGCCCTTCACAATAGTCACACACACACACACACACACACACACACACACGCACACCAAAATAACAACAACAACAACAACAACAACAATAATAATAATAATAATAATAACTTGCTGTGACTCTAACCAAGCAATTGAAAGATCTTTAAGACAAGAGCTTCAAGTCTATGAAGAAAAAAATCGAAAAAGATCTCAGGAGATGTAAAGATCTCCCATGGTCATGGATTGGCAGGATATTTTATTTATTTACATTTACTCAAATGTTACCCCCTTACCTGATTTTTGCTCTGGAAACCCCCATCCCATCCCCCTACCCCTGATTCTATGACACTGCTCTCCCACACACTCACCCACTCACACCTTACCTCCTTGGCATTCCCCTCTACTGGTACATCAAGCCTTCATAGGACCAAGGGGCTCTCCTCCCACTGATGATCTACTAGGCCATCCTCTGCTACATATGCAGCTGGAGCCATGGATCCCTCCATGTGTATTCTGTGGTCGGAGATTTAGTCACTGGGATATCTGGGGCATCTGGTTGGTTGATATTGTTGCTCTTCCTATGGAGTTGCAAACCCCTTCAACTCTTTCAGTCTTTTCCATAGCTTCTTCATTGGAGTTCCCAGGATCAGTCAAATGGTTGGCTGAAAATATCCACATCTGTACTTGTCAGGATCTTTTGGAGCCTCTCCAGAGACAGCTATATCAGGCTCCTGTCAGCAAGTACTTCTTGGCATCCACAATATTGTCTGGGATTGGTGTTCTAAACAATAGTATAGGAATGATTGGTTAGAGTAGGCCATGTTCAGGAAGGGTAGAAGTGAATAATAGTAAGGGATAACCAATAATAAAGACATTTCTAAAATCGTGTAGAAAAATAAAATTCCAGACACATCCCAAAATATTCATAGATAAAAAGAATTTCAATGTAGGTTTATCCATTACAGGATACTTATAAGCTATCAAAGTAAAGTCTCAGTACTAGAAAATAGTCCCTAAAATTAATGGGTGCTGTATAGCAGTAACCACTGGTTTCTCTCCATGACTTAATGGTGAGACTTACATCATTCAATTAAAAACAAAACCTAATTACCAAATACCAGGGAGGATTTTTGCTTACATTTAAAAAATATAAATGTGATAATATTAGTCTATAAAATCCTTTTTATCACAGACTCGTAGAAAACATGGCTTCAAAGGAAAAAGAAAAAAAAAAAACCTGACTGTGAAGTTTAAACATGGACTATAGAAGACTGAGTGTACTTCCAAGTCTACTAGCGGTGTTCAATATGGTATTAACAATTCAGGCTAGGTAAACAGATGACGGACAGTGGCTTTTTTAATTGATTCACCTAACATTTTCTTCTTAATTTTCATCTTGCATGAAAATCAGAGGCAGCTAGAAATTATGTCAGACTAGTGCTTATTTTCTTTGTTTCTTCAGAAATCTTTTAGTTTTATTTCTACAGTTTACTAAGAGATCCTTGTTCTAAGCTGTTTTGATGAAATAAGTACAGTAAAAGTATTTAATCTATTAGTAAGTGTTGTAGTCACACATTCAATATAATTAATATAATATAATATAATATAATATAATATAATATAATATAATATACTTTCTCAAGAATAATCAATTGTAAGTATTAATTCTTGTGGAAATTCATTTCATGATGCATTGGTAATGTTATAGTGTTCTTAATATGGATCATGTAAAGTTCCTCTGTTCTAATCTGTGCATAGGTCTTAAACTTGTATATAAAATAATCCTAGTTTCAAAATAAAAGCTTGATATTTTTATTTTAATTTTTATTAAGTAGTATAATAAAATGAAATTGAATACATAGATTTATGTCAGTGTGATTAATAGAGAATCAGACACCCAAGAGTAAGATATTTTTTTTAAGTATAGCTATAATTATGTAAGGAGAACTGCCAGATCTTCAGTTTCCATTAGTCTCATTGGACTGATTTCCAACACTATGGCATCTCCCTATGATTCAGTTAAACTTCCATATTATAAGTTGCAATCCATCAGTAAGAATCTCAGGCAGGAACTTAACACAAACCTATTAAGGACTGTTGTTTGCTGGCTTTTTCACTGGTATGAACTCAGATAGCACTCTTACACAGCACTGGGCCACCTGCTTAAGCTTGATGGTGTTCACAGTGGGATGGAGCCTTCCATGTCAATTACCAATCAAGAAAATCCCTAAGATATATCCACCAGCCAATATAATCAAGGGAATTCTTCAATTGAGGTTTCTTCTTTTTAGTTGACTTTAGATTATGTTAAATTGATTTTAAAATCTATGGACCTTCCATCGTATAAAACTTGACACAAAAAGACACTTTTAAGCCATAATTTCCTTGAAAAATATCCTCTATTTGGTTCCAAATTTCAGCCAGGTAAAGATTAACAAGAAAGGGGATTATTTATAAAACTTAGAACAATGTACAAAGGAGCAATGTAATTTTAATAGAAAATGAACAGGAGAGAGTGGGGAGAGAGAGAGACAGAGACAGAGACAGACAATTTTTTCATATTCTGAGAAAACTGAGGTGCTTGGATGCTATAGGGAGAATGTGTCCTCAGAGACAGATAAGGCAATTAAGCAAAGAGAGTGAGTGAGTAGCCTGTGGAAACAGAGACAATCTTGAGTCACTTTGTAGACCAGAGTCTTCAGAAGAAAGAGAAGTTGGTGCTTTGTGTGGGTAAACAAGTAAAACAAAGAAGGAAAAGTGATAAAACAGGAATTCTAAGGGATGGGAGAGTGATGGTGTGATTGAAGATCTAAACAAAGACATCTCTCAAAAGTACGTGAGTTCATAGATGATTTGCTTTAAAACAATGAAACAGTCTTCATCAGCTTACTTTGTTTAAAATGACCTGCATTCAGCTATAAAGAACACAACTTATAACCAAGCATGACTGAATCATAGACTAACCATGACAACCTGACTTGTAAGGAATGCTTTTAACTAAATTTCAAACATTACTTCCATATATATATAATTTCAAAAAAATGTGTAAAACTTAACATTTCTCATTTTTATTAGTTTTAGTGATATCATCTGCAATCAGTGAGATTATCACGAACCATTTAGTCTCGAATTTTATTTCCAAATAGGAAATGATAAAATTTAGAAACTACTAAATTTATATTTTTAATGTATTCATTAATACATTTTTATCTTTTAGGAACTGTAAATAAAATACCAAATTTACATTTAATTATTAAAAAATGGGACGTCTATGAAAATATATATTATAATCTGACTGAAATTAATAATTTAGGTTGAATATTAAAATGTATTCATTTTAATAATATTGATAGGAAATTTCTGGCTTTGGAAAAATTCTCCATAATGCAGATAAAATGAAAGACTAGTATATTTGTAAAATTTGTTCTTCCAGTTATCAAACCTTCTGTAAAATCTGAGAATTAATATATTCCATTTAACTATCACTATCCTTCTAATAATGTTGACATAATTTATATATCATAATATATACAAGGAATATAAATAAACACAACATTTTAGAACAGTAACATTTAGAACAATAACATATAACAATTAATTTGAAATTTTTGTGATGAACTAAGTCTAGAAAATCTGAGTGTTTCAGTGGGTATGCATGTGTGTTCCTGTGTTAGATTTACAATGTATACAGTAAGTCATGCATATCTTATAGTGAAATTTGGCTCAAAAATTCTTTACTAAGTAAATAAATACTAAAATATTCTTTTTTAAAATATGGTCTAAAATATGGTCTAAGTCTGAATAAAAATAAATTGCATTCCAAGATAAAAGTAAAATTCTAATCCTGAATCAATCAATGTTCACAAAGGTTAGATTTTGAACTTTTTTGACCAGCATATTTGGTTATGAAAATTTATCTTTGAGACATAGCTTTAGAGGATCCATACAACATTTTGAAGCATTCATATTGGAAACAGAGAGATTAAAAATGATATTATTACCACCACCACTGTTGATCTGTAGAGCAATGTGTGATTCTCTATCTACCTATTTCTGCAGCATTTCATTAGTCTACAAATTGTAGCTATTTAAGGTCATGATTCTTGTCAATCACTGTTTCTTGGTTTTACATTAATAAATAGAATCTTATCAGAGATAATGATATTTCCTAAATCTAACTCTGTCTCATTTTAATTAGCTTTACTCTTCTATTTCTGGTGATACTTTTCAGAGTATTTATTGATTGGAAGAATTTTAGTACCTTTAAAAGATATAAGCAATTTATGTTGCATGGTGTTTTTAAGGCTTTGCAGTTCATCTTGAACACACTCCTGAAAATATTGATTTCAATATAGTCTGGAGAACTCATTGCACATGTGAGCTAACTACTTATTTAAAGATTTCACATTTTCTCCTTTTTATGTTGAACGTAGTGTATTTTTGTAAATATCAGAAATCTGATTATTAGGGTACACATCAATACCTAGGGCCCAGATGTGGAATTTTTAATATGGTGTGTTCAACTCCTAAGTTAAAAAAATTAAAATTGAATTATTTTTTGAAAGGTAGAAGAAAATAACTTTATATTTAATTACAAATGATCTCCTGAATTTCAAACACTTTTTTTCACTATTAACCTTTCAATGACTAAATAAAATAGTTGGTCTTATTTTTCTAAGTATATATGAATATGTTGATACCTTTCATATTTCATTCTAATTTCATTATATTTAAAGAAAGCATAGCTTATAAACCCTTTCATTAAGCAAATGCTTATTGTTACTGTGAAGTATTACAGTCTTGTTCTCACTGTAAGAGTTATAGCAACAAACATTATGAAACCTGTATCTTTATATTTTTCTTTGAGATAATGAATATTTAATTATTCTATTTGATTATTCATCAAATGATGAGAAACCCAGTCTTATAAAATAAAGTGGAAAATATGATCTTCTGAGACATAGACCTCTGTTATCTACACCCTCACATATCACTAGCCTGAATATGAATGTCCAAGTCCATATCTAGATAAACATGAATAAATTATCCCAAAACACTCCCAAATAATAATTCTTGTTCAGTAACTTTGTTGTTTATATATTATACTAAAATTATTAATTATAAGATTAAGTTTAAATACATAATCCTAATATTTCATTTTAATTTACATTTTTGTTCATTTTATATAAATATATATGCAAATCATCTTTCAAAACACTTTTTAAATGCCTACCAAGTAAATAAACACAGCCTAAAAAATAGAAAATGACTACCTCATTTTATATACCTAAAATTTTAATAGTAGTACAAAAATTATGCTTACCCAGGAAAACTAGATAAATTAATGTGCTGATCCTTACCAGATTTGCAAAAATGCAAATATTGCAGTTTTCATTGCACATATTTTAAAGAGATAAATCTTAACAGAAGAGCAATAGTGCATTTTTGAAAGTAAGAGTGAGCTTAAATAATTTTAACTGCAAAACATTTGTAAGAAGAAAATATGAAGAAGCTATTGGTCTCAGATTATTTTTTACAAAGAACATACTTTAGAAATATATTTGAAATATACATACTCGACTTTACTGCTCAATTTATAAATACTATTATACTAAGATTATACAGTTTTCAATAATTTATTAAAATTAATTTATGTGTTATTTTTGTTACTTCTTATGCTAATTTTCTGCATGTATCAAATGTTACAGAAAGAAAGCTGTTTTCAAATGAGAACTTGAATTGTGATATGTTAGTTAAAAATGTTATAAGAGCATTTTAATGGAACATTTTCTACAATAATACCTGTAGGCAATTATTCATGATTATAAGAGGGGCTCAGCATGCTGTGAAATGAAAATTTTTATTCAAAAGAGGAAAGAGGGAAGACATTTTCTCCATTCAATTGCATAGTTTTATGAATAGAACTGTGATCTATGTCCATCCATTGTAAACATTCCCTATCTTGTCTGATCTCCGAAGAATAAAACTCTGCTATCTCATTTGTGCTTGTTGAGAAGAGCACTTTCTCACAGGTGATCACTTAAAGATGCACATAAAAAGAAGTGATGAGCATCAGCCCCAAAGAGTGATGTTTTACTAGCTACAAACTGAAGTTTAGTAACTCCAGTGAAATGCAACATGGATGCTATTTAAATAAACACAGTGAGATACATACATGCCTCATATTCTGAAAAAGACCTTATCAGCTACTTTACCTAAGACTCACATTTGTGAAGGATCTGTTCATAATTCCACGCAAGTTCAGATAAGTGAAGCAAGAATAAAACTGATCACATTTTAGTCTACTTGAGCAATATCTCATCCTGGTAATTCTTTAATTTTAACAATGTTTTGTGTCAATTTCATAAGAATCCTAGCATTGCATCATTTTCACTTTCTTTGGGTATCATCCACAAAAGCTAAGCAATTATGCACAGTGTCTTATGGAAATGTACAGCTTAATGTATAAAGTAGTTGCTTATTTTATAATTGAAATCTAAAATATTTCTTTTCATAACATGTTACTATTCACTGTACTGTAAGTAATACAATGATGAAATACATATCTAAAATACAAGATCTAATGTATTTGTGTAGAAATATAATGAGGTTTGTAGAAGTTAAATTAATATTAAGCATACAGATTAAAATTCAGAACTTTTTTATGCAAATGTAATGCCATAGCTATGTGTCCCAGCAATCTTAGAATGTGGGTGCATTATATAAGATAATGATGAGTTTGAGGGCAATCATTGTGAAATGGTGAGTTCAAGACCAAGAGCTAAATACTGACAATTTGTTTTCTTTTTCTTTAAACGGTTGGATGTACCCCAGTTCTAGAGTAGATGCCTCTAGTTTAATCCCTAATATTAAAAATAAAACAAGTGATGAAGCTATAGAACTATGCATTCCTCTTCTACACAAAATGAAACAATCATATAAACTTCTGCTCCAGTGTATTTGCTCATTAAGCCTGAATATGTGAAACATTTTGTTTCTTTCAAGCGTGCGCGTGTGTGAGTGTGTGTGTGTGTGTATGTGTGTGTGTTTGTGTATGAGACACCTAAATCTAGTTTCTCTTTTCTCTTAGGTGTTCACAGAATTAAGCAAGAAGTATCAAGATACTATGAAATAATAAGAAGAAACTCTAATTCTGATTTGAATATTGAAAATGAGAATTCCTAACTAGAAAAAAATACAGAAATTTTTAATTAAATTTTCCACTGTATAATTTTTCAAAAATTTTAATGAAATAGAATAATCCACTGACACCTATAAGGACAGCAATCCTATAGAAATCACTTTCCTGTTAGTGGAAGGTGAGTTCTTAAAGAAGTCTGATCGACCATATTGTAGTGTTGGGGGTTGGTCTGATGCTCCTATGTATGCAAAGGCTAAATATTGGCCCCCAAGATCTGGTTGCCCTTGATGATAAATCCATAGGACTCTGTCTTGGTTATTGGGGGTTGGCCAGGTCATATTAATAACTAAAAGCATTTACTAATTAAATTCAGTTAACAGAAGTTACATCAAATGCACTGCTTTTTAGTTTTATTGGCTTGTTTTTCAGTTTTCTTTTAAATACAGAACAGAATTTTTGGTGTAGAACCTTATAGATCTGCCTTTTTTTTTTCTTTTAGATTTTGATTTTTTTAAAAATATTTTATTAGATATTTTCTTTATTTTCATTTCAAATGTTATCTCCTTTCCTAGTTTCCCTTCTGAACCGCCCCCACCCCCATCCCCTATCTCTTCTCTCCTTTCCCTGCTCACAAACCCACCCACTCCTGTTTCCTGGGGCTGGCATTCCCCTATACTGGGGCATATAACCTTCTCAGCATCAAGTGCCTTTCCTCCCATTGATGAATGACTAGGCCATCATCTGCTACACATGCAGCTAGAGCCATAAGTTCTAGTATCAGAGAAATAGCAGAGAACAGATGATTGGCAAAGCTACTTGCCAGGCATGAAGACCCCCATTGGACGCCATTCTACAGACCTTAGTCTGTAATCACTATGTTGACAAGCCTAATCAAGCAAGTTCATTATCATTCATTCATTATCATAATTTGAAAGGCTCAGAACTCTTAAATTAATATTAAAAATGTTATTGATGCGATGAAGCTTCCTCCCTTATAAAGGATGAGGAAATTATCAAGTTGAATGGCGAAAGTATCATTTGCTATAAAATGGACAGAGATGTTGGTATTAACTACCAAAGATTTTAATACAGCATTATGTCCCACAAAGTGATTTGAAAACAAATGTAAAAACATAAGATCTCTACATAGAAATAACAAAAACAATTGGTAATTTTAGATCTGCAAACAAATCCAATAATTATTTTTGAAAGAGATAGCAGAAGAGGCAATTATCTTAAAGATAAATCAATACAATTTGTCAAATACAATAGTACTAAATAACTATATCACTCTTGTACATGATAAGCTCATGTTAGGCAGTCATTCTGATGAGATTTCATGGGCATAACTTCTGGCATTACTAGGACTCACAGTTTCATAGCATACTCCCTATGCCTCCGTTTTTTTTTTGTTTGTTTGTTTGGGGTCTGTGTGTGTGTGTGTGTGTGTGTGTGTGTGTGTGTGTGTGCACATGTGTGTGTTTGTGTGCATGTGTGTTTATGTGTATGGGACATTCCGTTTCTCTTTTTAAAGATTTTGTCATATCTTACATTCCAAGGGCAGTTTCCTACTCTCTTCCATAGAGTTTCTCACCACAACTTATCCTCTACTCCAGATTCATCGCCCTGCTTCCCCACAGAAAAGGGTAGTCCATCAACTAAACATGGGATTACAAGCTACAGTAAGAGCAGGCATATACCATCACACTAAGGATTGACAAGGCAACACAGTAAAAGGAAAAGTGTTTCACAAGTAGGAAGAACAGTCTGGGACATCGACCTAACTGCTCTTACTGTTAAGATGTCCTCAAGTACACCAAGCTACTTAGCCATAATATACATCCAGAAGACCTAGGTCAAAGGCCTACAGGTTCCCAGATATCTATGAAGCCCCATGTGTCCTGGTCAGTTGATTCTATGGCCCATGGTCTTATGATCTCATAATGCCCTGATCTCCTGGTTATTCAGACGGTCCCTCCCCCTGCTCTGTATGACTCTTCAAGATCTACCTAATGTTCAACTGTAAGACTCTTCGTCTCCTCTTATCAGTTGCTAGATGAAATGTTTCTGGTATTTTTGATGATGATTCTGCTAGACTCCAGGAGCAGAACACCCTATAGGCAGGACAAACTGGAGAACTAAGTCTTTTGTCTGGGTTGGTGTCCCAATCTCTTGACTTAAAGACTTACCTAGTTAAGAAGATGGCTGGTGCAGGCTCCCTATTCCCCATTACTAAGATTGTTTGCTAAGGATTACTCTCTTAGTTTCCATGGAGTTTCTATTGCAATGGAGTTCCACTGCACCCTCCCACAATTCCATTTATTTCTGCCACTGTTCTCTCACTCACTCTTTGCCATCTTATCCCTCCATGTATTATCACAACCTCTTCCCACCTGCATCTACCCATGATTTTTTTTTCTATGTTTCTTTTCCAAGTGTACCTTGGGTTTCTCCTTAAGTATGTCTTGATACTTTGTTTCTCTGGGTCTATGGGTTGATGCATATTTGTATTTTAGATTGCAGTTAATATACAGCTCTATGTGAGTGAATACTATGCTTGGCTTTCTGAGTCTGTGTACATCACTCAGGGTGATTTTTCTAGTTCCATCATTTGCCTGAACACTTCATTGTGTCATTGTTTTTAACAGCTGAATAATGTTCCATTGTGCAAATGCACTACACTTTATCCACTCTCTAGTTGAGAGACATCTAGATTGTTTCCATTTTCTGTCTATTATGACCAAAGCTGAACCTAATTTTGTGGACTAGTTGAGCAAGTGTCCTTGTCCTTTGGAGATATATGTCCAGCAGTGGTATAGCTGGATCTTGAAGTAAATTGATTACTAATTTTCTCAGATGTTACCTCAAAGTTTGTGTTAACTAAAAATGGTTTTAACAGAAACTATTATGTGTAGATATATAAAGTATAACTAATAAAAGCAGCCAGGCGTGGTGGCACGCGCCTTTAATCCCAGCACTCGGGAGGCAGAGACATGCGGATTTCTGAGTTCGATGCCAGCCTGGTCTAAAAAGTGAGTTCAAGGACAGCCAGGGCTGCACAGAGAAACCCTGTCTAAAACAACAACAACAACAACAAAAAAAAACCCAATAAAACAAAAAAGAAAAACAACAACAATAAAAAAAGATGAAAAATAGCAAATACATGTATACTCATGAAAATATTTTTAAATAATTTTAGGGAAATAAAATGATAATTCACTTAAACATAAAAATAAAATATGTAGCTAAAATAATGTGTTTCAATTAAATTGTCTGGCAATTAAACCATTTTATGTTTATTAAAAAAAATAAGAAAGCCTTGATGTCCAAGAAAGGAATGTCTAAACAACACAGCAAGCAATGAACAAATTATATTCAAGTGTATCTAAAGTATATTATATTGGCAAGAACAAAATTGATTAAGTTGACAAGGAAGATGCAATGGACAAAACCAAGAAACCCAAATGCTGAAAGTCTGAGAAAAGGTAACTAAAATTGGTAAACTTACAGGAAAACTGACAAAGAAAAAATTAATGAATCTTATAAAATTTGGGAGTGACACAAGGTAGCAACTTAAAGGACATGCAGGGCTAAACAAATAATTATAAAATAATAATCACATTATGCACAAGCAAAAATCACAGCTTAAAATATAATTGGTAATACAAATATATAATTCAATTGTATAAAATTTTTTAATATGCAAATGTCATTGTTTGGCAAATTTTAACAACTCATATCATTAGGTCTTCTCATTATTCTCTATGAAATAGAAGAAAAGATTTCCTGACATTAAATACTAAAATTCAAAGTCATAATAAATAAGACAAAAGAATCAAACCACATAATCATCCTCTTTAATTTAAAAATAATATTCAATGGGACCCCATACAAGCACAAAACATGTAGTTAAGTTTTCCACATTTGGGAAAATAACAGAATATCCAGAGTGAAATGGATAAACCTCTCCTTGAAAAACACACCATTGTTGTCTTAGTATCTCCTCTGCCAGGTATTACAAGCCAGTTTTAGATGCATAACCTATATGCAAAAAATTAAATTGCCTAAATTTTATAGCTAATTTTGTCAGTTTTTTTTAAATTTATTTCTTCTTCCTTCTTCGTGCAGAATAATTTGAGATCCCAGATAAGATTGATACTTGCCCCAAAGGAAAAATTCATAGAAGAATTGAAGTTGCTGAACAGATTCACAACCCCATAGGAAGAACAACAATATTGAACAACTAGACCATCCAGAGCTTCCAGGGAATAAACCACCATCCAAAAAGTGCACATGTAGGGACCCATGGCTCCAGCTGCATATATAGCAGAGAATTGCCTTATCTGGCAACAATGGGAGGGGAGGCCCTTGGTCCTGTGAAGGCTCTATGACCCAGGATAGGGAAATGCCGGGGGAGGCATAAGTTGGTGGGTAGGTGGGGGAAGAGTCCCCATAGAAACATTGGAGAGGGGAGATGGAATAGGAGTTTTGAGGAGGGGAAACTGGGGAGGGGGATAACATTTGAAATGTAATATGTAAAATAACCAATTTAAAAATAAAATGAATTAAACATCAAAGCAAATTAAAAAAGAGTTATGCTGGATTAAGTATTTAATATACATTTAATACTTCTGTTACAAGCTAGGAAGTTTTGTTTTTTTCTTTCCTTCAGCGTCTGCCTTGTTTCTGTTGTTGGTGTTGGCTTTTCTATAACTCTCTGTTGTGTTGTATAAATTATTTGCTGCATGAACGAAGAGTTATATTCTTTAACATTTTCAATAGGAACTTCAAGAGTAATTTGACAGCCATTTCAGTCTTGCAAGTGCAATAACTCTCAGGCATCAACCACTACCAGGACCAGTCTACCACTGTCAATGTCTCTCCCATATCCTCGTCAATTTACATACAAAGATTTTTACTTTCATGTTTTATAAGGTCTTTCGTCAATACAGCATGTTAGATATTTCCTAAATGTGAAAAGTCCACGAATTTACCAGTATATCAAACACTTTAGTATTTTCTCTACCCATCATTTGCAAGAAATACAATACTCCTTTAAATAATTACTGTTGAATTCCTATAAGTATTACTTATAGGCAAGTCATTTATCCAGTTAGCATTTAAAAATAGATGAGTCTTTTTCAACATTTTCAAAAACACTATTTTAATTGTGTGACATTTGCCTATTATGTGTGTACTTTCTCACTTATTACAAGTAAGCTGCTTGTCTGTACTTTATATTTTTTACTTTCTTTTTTACATTTTTTATAGTTTATTTTATTTATTTACATTTCAAATGTTATCCTCCTTCCCAGTTGCCCCTCCACAAGTCCTCTATTCCCTCCTTCCTGCCCCCTGACTCTATGAGGGTGCTCCCCCACCCACTCACCCACTCCTGCCTCATTGCCCTAGCATTTTCCTATCCTGGGTCATCAAGCTTTCACAGGATCAAAGGGATCCCCTCACAGTGATGCCCTCGAATGTCATCCTCTGCTACATATCCAGCTGGAGCCATGCCCCCACCACCACCATGAACTCTTTGGTTGGATGTTTAATCTCTGGGAGCTTAGGGGAGTCTGGTTGGTTGATATTGTTCTTCCTATGAGGATGCAAACCCCTTCAGCTCCTACAGTCCTTGCTCTCACTTCTCTATTGGGATACCTACCCTCAGTCGAATGTTTGGCTCTATACATCCCCATCAGTATTGGTCAGGCTCTGGTAGAGCATCTTAGGGGACAGTTATACCGGGCTCCTGTAAATAACCTCGTCTTGACATCTGTAATAGTGCCTGTACTTTCCAGCTACATCCTAACATTGATTTGATGTCTTGTATATAAAGTGTAATCAGTGGTAGATGAGGAACAAAGAAGACTAATAGTGTTGCAGTAGCATTACTTTGTTTCAGTGACAAATGTTTTAGTTAAAACACTCTAAGACAGATAGCCAATGTTTCCTAGGTGCTTCACTCACAATCTTGACAGTTAAAAACATGGATGACATTGTTGTAATTTTTCACCATCACAGCTTCTTAGATGTTGCATAGGAAATTTTAGTAATATTCATCTAAGTTATCAGAAAGGCTGAAAATTCAGAGATGTCATATGAAAGAGGCAGCCTTATAAAACGTGTTTCTAAATTAACAAAAACTTGCTATGAATACATTTCTTTTTAAAATGGATAACATACTAAAATATATGAATAGGCTTGCAAAGTGTTTCTAAAGAATTTTTTTTTTCTGTGTATTGATGTGATTTGTTTATTTAAAATGATTTTCCTCCCAAGTTGCCCAGTGATTTAGGTTTTCATTTACTTTCATCTCAAATAGTCAACATACTTTCTGCAGTTTATTTTAACCATGCATGCTATTTTAAGATTATATTAACATCAGAGACCAATATGTTGACCAGTGAGTAGGACAGATTTAAATTAGACCCTTGGTAGTCATGGCATCACTCACAGATCCAGGGATTTCAGTGATGGTGGATGTTCCTTCAGATCCTGTCACCAATCTGCTGCAAGACTTAAGCTCCACATACTTCCACTCAAGCCCTCTTTGTTGTCTTCAAAAGATAAGCTTAAACGCATTTTTCTCTATAGGTAGATTTTTTTTTTGTTTATGTTCTCCGAAGAAAAATACCTAGTCCTATTCTGTGGCCCAAATGGGCTTCAAAGTCACTCTGAAACCACACATGCCTCAAGTTTGCAGTACTCCTCCTGCCTCAGCCTCTCCATAGCCGATCACAGACAGTAGCCATCTCATATGGCTTACTTTCACTTACATTTTTGTTTATTGTCTCATTTTCTTAGTTTCTTCTTCTTTATTTACCTCCATTTATTTTTATTTCACCTATATTTGCTAATTCTTTACTTATAAAGCATTACTTTCCATACTCAAATAAAAATAAGCCCAAGCCCAAATATGCTTAATCTAATGCACTGAGTTAATAGATAAGATAGCTTTCCCTAAATTTTCATCCATCCTTACCTTTAAAATCCTTAAACTCAATTATTCAACTTACAAAATTAGTTTCTTTTAAAATGTCAAACGTAAATATACTGACAAAGTTACATTTGTGAAAAAGCATTTGTACTTTGAAGATGAAGTAAATAGTTCTGTTACATAAGTATCTTATATTTGAATATAATACCTAAGAACAAAAGGCAAGTTTAAAAGTATATTGTAAAACATGATGTAGTTTATTTTCATATTTTAACATTTTCCAACTAATGTCTATAGAGCTTCAAACTCAGCTCATCAAATCTACTTACAATTAGATTAATTTCAACTCTGTAATTTGTTCCCATTATAACTTGTATTTTATTTTCATAATTTTAATTTTTCTCTCAGCTTCATTACTTTGCATATATATATATATATATATATACTGAATAGATTAAGATATTGATCCTTTTATAAAATTTAAATGATTAATTAACATGATTATCACATATACGAATTCTCATACATAATTTTATAGTAAGAACATCTGGATTTAAATATTTTCCACTCTTAATCTCTGTAATGTATTATTATTGCTTCTTTTATACTTATGAAACAATCTCACATACTTGGTTATCAAAGGTGAAACGTTGTGACATTTCCACACTTTGTTTCATTTTTGCTTCACATCTAAATACTTGAAATCCATTAGAAGGACCTGCATATGGTGGTGGGATAAAAATGTAATAAAAAAGAAAACAATAATGAATAGGGAAGAGGTGAGAAGGGAATTAAGGGAGGAAGAAAGAGAGGGAAAAGAATGAAAATATATAAGATAAAGAAAGAAAGCAGAGAGAAAGAAGAAAGGACAGAGAGAAGGGAGAGAGGGAGAAAGAAACAAGAGGAAGAGGGAGAGAGAAGGGGGAGGAAGAAACAATTGTTTTGTTTTGTTTATTTCAGAACATTTGGATGGTTTCCCAAGTTGAATTGGTGTAGCAAGCTAAGGAGAAACCCACCATCTTTTGTTTGACATAAGGACAGTATAAATCATAAATCACATTATGGAAAACTATCATTACACTGATACAGAATAAAGTAAAATTGTAGACAGGACCTTTATGTAATTTTCACTTATACACATTGCTTCAGTTTGGAAACACACAGAGAGAGAGAGAGAGAGAGAGAGAGAGAGAGAGAGAGAGAGAGAGAGAGAGAGAGAGAGACAGAGACAGAGAGAGACAGAGACAGAGACAGAGAGAGACAGAGACACAGAGAGAGACAGAGACACAGAGAGAGAGAGACAGAGAGACAGAGAGATACAGAGACAGAGAGGCACAAAGAGAGACACACAGAGACAGATACACAGAGACATAGAGAGACACACAGAGAGGGTATCCTATAACGGTGCAACAATGCCAATATCTGTTACAGATAGTAATGAGTAAAGTTGCAGTGTTGTTAAATAATTTGCACATAACACGTTCCTGACACTGAACTTTTTATTTGGTTACAAAAGGTGCATAGTGGAGACCTTTCTCCCATTATATGCTGACTACACTTAGATTTCTTTCATATAATTTAATAATTTAGGGAGTTTTTACTATAGTCATTTTCTATTTGACTCATATGGCGAGTGTGTCACTTGAACCTCCCTGTAGTCCCTTCTTTATACTACTCTTTCCACTCTTCCCTGTTTAACACTACCATTCCACTCTCCCTCTAGCATCTCCATAGCCATATATTCTGTTTCCCTGACCTTAAGGGGTTTTTCTTTCCCTTCTGGTCACTTACTGTTTACATAACCACTGGTATGTATGGAATGTATTACACTCATCAAAGACATAAAAACTAACATCTACATGTAAAAGAGTGCACACAATATTTGTCCTTTGGTGTTTGTTTTACCTCACTCAGGATGATCATTTTCTAGCTATGAGCATTTATCTTAAAAGTTATTGATTTTGTTGTGTTAATTTTTGTATAGCTGAATGATATCCCATTGTGTAAATGTGCTGTATGTTTCATATCCATTCACCTTCTGATGGACATTGGGGATCTTTCTAGTTTCTGGCTATTATGAGTAGCAATCATCATGCTTTCTTTATCTCTTCCTTCTTGTTTTCCAAAGAGAAAAATAACTACAATATGGAGTTTTGATAGTAGGGATGGGGCTGGTTGAACTGAGAGGGAAAAGTGAAAAGAAAACCATGAAAATAATATATTAAATTAATTTTTTCAATAAAAATAAACACAAAGTTAAATACATTTAAAATATAATATAAAATCCCAGTTTTGATGTGTTGCATCATTTTAGCCAGTGAAATCTTATGAACCTGCAGTATTACAGGCTCCAGAATTGTCTGTATGACACTACTGCCATAGGCACCACATTCTTGAGTGCTGGAAGAGGCTATTCACACTGCAGAGAAAAGTAGTCAACAATCTCACCCAGATACTTTACTCTTCAAGACTTACTAATGATTTGTAAGGCAAGACCAGCTTACTGTGCATCAGCAACATAAGACATTATGGGCATAACAGACTACTTGCCAGCAGGGTTTTAGTCCCACTCCACAAGATGAAATCCATATGTGGCACCATTCCTGAACCAATAATGTATGTCTTAAGTGAGAAGCCAGCGTTATTATTCTTCTAAATGACCATTCTATTATATAAGCCCCTAATAGCTTGTTATACACATTGATTAACTTATATATCATGTCTGATCAGAGAAGCTTCTATGTGAAGTAGGTAGCACAGAGATACCCCACAGGCTAAGTCGCAGAGAATGAGACACTTGAGAATGCTCAGTCCTAAACAGGACATATACACCAAACACATCCCAAGGCACAGTGATCATTGAAGCATATAGGCCTAAAAATGTTTAAGCATCATAGTTATTTGAGTATACAAATTATAAAAATAAACAGTAAACAGTATACTCTAGATATGCAAGAACAGGTACCTATAATTAACTCAAAACATCTGTGACACTATGGATAAGACCTGTGCAAGTCTGAACGATAAAAATTATGTCAACAAGCTAGGAATTGAACATGAAACCATACCCCTAGCTTTGGAGTTAATAGAGATTGTTTCATACTGTGAAAAGAAGAATCTACTTTCTTCCCAAGTGTGCAGCTGCTGATACCCTCACCTTCTGTAAGGCCACATGTACAGTCATTTTTTTTTTTTTTTGGAAACATAAAGTTGTCCTTATTTGCTTTTATTAAAAACAAAAATGAACAAGAAATGTTGGTTGGATTGGGATGTGTGTTGGATCTACAGAGAATAGGTAAAGATTTGGAAATGTGATTTTAAAAAAATACACACTTTCTTAAGGAACTTATAATATCTTTTTGAAAAAATTCAAATAACATGAAAAAATAAATTACAAGTAATGAAGAATCCACTGTAGAAAGAAGCAAATGTTTTGACTTAGATTGAGCAGAAACTCACAGAATTCAATAAATATCATTTTCCTGGGACACTGAAAGAAGGTTAAAGAATTCATCACACTACCATTTAGAAAAAAAAAAAACACTTTTTGGAAGATGGGGTTTATTGAACTGCTAAATAATAAATTTATGAGACACAAATCCAATAATTATCAGTACCAATACTTTTCTTATATTGATTAATATTATTTTTCATTGAAAATTTCTGAAAGTACATTAATACATATTCCCAACTTACACTTAACCATTGAAATAAGGAGCCAATAACCAGTATTTGCAGGATTGAGGCAAATAAAAATATTTTATATCTAGGAAACTACTTTAAGTAAAAATTATAAAAACAGCAATATTATCACAATTTAAATGATAAGTTCTAAAATGCTTCAATTTGATAATACTTAAGTCTGAAGTAAACACATTTTTCCTTCATGTATTACTGTTTTACAAGTACAAAGAGAAAGCTTTAGACTGTAACATTCATATAATCCATGTGCTTTAAAAATCAAAGTTATTTTATCAAGATAGTATCTAAATGGAAGCAGCGTTTGTCAAATGGGATTACATGAAGTGCTGAGGATCTAAGTAAAGGATGTTCATCTGCTGGCCATCAGAGCTAATGATTTAATGCTTGCCTTTGTCATCTTAACATGTAACCACAGACCTGTCAGCAATAAAGTCACAGCCCATACTCAGGAAGTCAATTGCAAGAACCTTATGATGAGTGGAATTCAATTCCCTTGAAACTTTGATTTCAACGTTTTTACTTGTATTTTCTTGGAGAGCTTATTGTGACTTTCATATTCATTATTCATCATGTAATGATGGAATATTGTATATATTACATATCTTAATAAGAAAGCATCTTTATTATTTTTAACAACATAAAATGACATTGCATTCTGCTTTAAAAGCATGCTTACTTACCTACTATATGTATAGTAGTTAAAGAAAATATACATATATATACATGTATATATATATATATATATGTATATTCATGCACATCTATTCACCCAGAGAGACTATATGAACTGAGGATATAATCAAATTTGTGAATTATTATACATTCAAATATCAACTTTTGCTATTTTCACAATATTTATGACATTTTATTTAATAAATATGCTCAGAAGTTAAGAATAAATTTGATGAAAGTCTCCGTTTAAAACTTTTTAAATGTATTAGCTACCTTAGTCAGTTTTGATGTTACATCAACAAATAAACAGCAATGACAGCAACAAATTCAGTATGAGGGTTCACTCATCAGTATTGCACAGAAACTTATGAGGTTATATTTATGGAAACCAGGAAGACTTTCTGATTTCTCAATAGAAGGTAACTGGGCTTCCATTGCCTGGTCCTACATAATAGTGATCTCTCTGTATAGACATGAATGATTATTATACGTACCCGAAGAAGAGAAATCATGGATTAAATCTGTAATGATATTTGTGGACATCCTAGAAAAAACAAACCAAAAAAAAAAAAAAAGCCTCTGCAGGCATTATTGAAGAATATCAGCAATTACTACAGCTTCCAGTATTTGAGTACATGCTCAACAAATATTGAAAATCTGAAAGTAAATCCAGTGTGGGGGCAGTTAAACTATATACTTATTATGAATATGAAATCTTTGAAAATATGATCTTATCAACATACAACATTGTTATTTTAGATGAAATTGATATGCAGGGATTAAATTTATTGGATAAGAATAAATGATCCTAAGTTGGCTATTTTTGTTCATATTTGTAATTTATCTTTTGCCAATTTTTAACATCTGAGTTTTAAAACATACATAGTATCTTTTCATATAGAGAATTGAGAGAACAAAGCAATTATATCTGCATTTCCAATGTAATTTAGATTGATACTACCTTAAATTATATTGTTTATGTAAGAAGTTATGTTACCCTGAACTATAAAAGAGTATGTAGTAATAAAAGTTATAGTCTTTGTAAAGTTTATAATATCTATTTTCTATTCATCTTTTGGCTGACAGAGACATGCTCTTGCACATTCTCAATAAATTTATTTACAAAATTTTTATTCTACTTTATGTGTCTAGCCAGGATTTTGAGTCATATCAATTTCCTCATGTGAGTAAGAAATTAGATTTATTCATATGTAGTTCTATTAAAAAATTTATTTTATTAGATATTTTCACAATTTATCAGAAATTTCCTCAGTATTGCTTTCTTTCATAATTTTGTTTTGTTGTTGTTGTTGCTGTTGCTTTTAGTTTGTTGGTTTCCCCTTAAATTTTCAACATCTATAACTCTCTATTGGACACTGTCACGTGTTTTTTGCATCCACTGGGCTCTTATTTTACATGTTAAGAAATATTAGAACAGTTGCTACCACCACTACCTCCGTATTATCATTAGCAGCAAAACTAATTTTATATTATCACATGTTTTCTATTGACAATAAACTAAATCCATAAGTTTATATGACAAGTCAGTTTGTTGAATAACCTTTTCATCTTAAGAGTGATGCTGTGTGATCCAACTTATTGTTTTCACCACTGTCCTCCATTTCAAGAGTCAAGGTTTCCTTGTTTCTTTCGGTTTTTTTTTTTGTTTTGTTTTGTTTTGTTTTGTTTTGAAAATTTAGTTTCATTTTATTTAAAATAATAAATCACAAGACTAAAATGTTTGAACAAGGTCACTTAACCCTCTCCCAGTTCGGTCATTGCTCTCGTAATGGACATTTTTGTTACTCCATAGCTACATGTTTAAAAGAGCAATCTTTAGTATGTTTGTGACACCAGGAAACCCATCCCTGGCACAGGTGGATTCCAGAAGAAAAGCTGATCTTCAAGAGAGTTTTATCCTCAGCTTTCATGGTGCTGACTCTGGGTGGAGGGGACAGAGGTGTTCTGGCCTCCCTAAGGGAACTCGTTCCTCAGTGATAAACTCCTTCAGTCCAACCATTTATGAAAATAAATGAAAACTTAGAAATTTATTGATTCTAAATATCTGCCTTTTGCTATTTACAAAAGCTGCTGACTTGTTTTATTTATGCCCCTTCTTATGAAGGAGTTTTCTATGTTGATTTGCTTTATTTTATTTTCTATTTCAGAACTTATCTAAATGAATTTACTAACTAAATAGTGAACTCTTAACCACCCTGAATTCCACTGCAGAACTGTCTAATAAACAAATATATCTATTTAGACTGTTCATATGTTTTCCATAAGTTGAGACAACTGTGAAGAGATGAAAGAACTCAAAATTTCCACATATGGGAAAGTTTTTCTGTATTTGAACTGAATGAGAGTATCATAAGGACATGCTATAAAATAATGTAATAGCTTACAACCTGCCTATCCCCCTTTCACCAAATGAAGTAAAAGTCCCCATTTTCCATGCTGCCATGAAAATTACAGGACAATGGGACAAAAGCAATTGCCCTTCCAGAAAACACCTACTGTCTAATATTATAAACCACCCCCCCTCTGGAAACAGCCCATGCTTAGTTGTAGAAAGATCAAAATCTGAAAATTGGTTATTCTTGAAGGAACAAGACCTCTTTACATATCCAATATTCAGAAATTTTCCATAGCCATATCCCTGCTCCAGTTAGTTACATATTAATTAGATTTCTGAACATATGCCTCCATCCATAATTATTATCTTCTGGAATAAACCTATACAATACGAACTGTAGATAACATATATGCTCTTATAAAATTAGCATCCTTTGGTATATTTCTTATGATTTCAAATATAAAGTCCCTATATTTTAATGTGGCCCATAAAGTTATAAAATAAACAATTTACATATAACTCTAACTATACTATATATTACTGAATTTCACATTCTATCCATCTAATGCTACCAATGTTTTCTTATTTCTTATACTATAGATGAATTTTAAATAGAAATATTGTTTCTCTGGCAAGGAATCACATCCAAGGACTTTCCAGTCTATGTGATCTGGATGGAATGCCATAACTTGAATCTATCTCGTTGGCATACACCCACCTTTTAGTACATACCTTTAATCCAAAACAATAACATCTAACTGAGGGGTAGATAAGTGACTAACTAGGGAAAGATTTGACAGAATAAGTAAGAGATAGGATACACACAATTTTCTGAAGCACACAATGGAAATAGAGGCTATTAAAGAGCAGCAGTCAGTTCCTGCAATTTGACACAGTTCAGTTGAGATCAGTTAGTAGAGTGGAGTTGATGTCTTTTCTGAATTCATTTGTTGAGTTCTTTTCAGTCATCAGTTCAGTTGAGATTTGTTAGTTCAGTTCAGAGGCAGGTAGAAGGTAAAGAATAAGAAACCGGAATATTAGAACAAATTGCCATAGCATGTGGCAATGCAGTGAGAAGCTGAGAGAAGCCAGCTTGAATCAGACAGCTTGGAGAGGAGTTTAGGCTGAAGAGCTAATCTGAACTAGCCAGAGTTTGGAATGAGGTATAAAGTCATACTCAAAGATGACATGTGATGAATAAATATTATTTTTATATCATACTTTATTGGTCTGCTTTGCACTTGATTACATACATTTCTTCATATTCTTACTCAAATTATTAAAATACTTTTTCATATGTGTGTGTGTGTGTGATTCCATACATTTCTTCACATTTTTTCCATTTTTATTAGGTATTTAGCTCATTTACATTTCCAATGCTATACCAAAAGTCCCCCATACCCACCCACCCCCACTCCCCTATTCACCCACTCCCCCTTTTTGGCCCTGGCGTTCCCCTGTACTGGGGCATATAAAGTTTGCGTGTCCGATGGGCCTCTCTTTCCAGTGATGGCCGACTAGGCCATCTTTTGATACATATGCAGCTAGAGTCAAGAGCTCAGGGGTACTGAATAGTTCATAATGTTGTTCCACCTATAGTGTTGCAGATCCCTTTAGCTCCTTGGGTACTTTCTCTAGCTCCTCCATTGGGAGCCCTGTGATCCATCCATTAGCTGACTGGGAGCATCCACTTCTGTGTTTGCTAGGCCCCGGCATAGTCTCACAAGAGACAGCTACATCTGGGTCCTTTCGATAAAATCTTGCTAGTATATGCAATGGTGTCAGCGTTTGGATGCTGATTATGGGGTGGATCCCTGGCTATGGCAGTCTCTACATGGTCCATTCTTTCATCTCAGCTCCAAACTTTGTCTTTGTAACTCCTTCCATGGGTGTTTTGATCCCAATTCTAAGGAGGGGCATAGTGTCCACACTTCAGTCTTCATTCTTCTTGAGTTTCATGTGTTTAGCAAATTGTATCTTATATCTTGGGTATCCTAGGTTTGGGGCTAATATCCACTTATCAGTGAGTACATATTGTGTGAGTTCCTTTGTGAATGTGTTACCTCACTCAGGATGATGCCCTCCAGGTCCATCCATTTGCCTAGGAATTTCATAAATTCATTCTTTTTAATAGCTGAGTAGTACTCCATTGTGTAGATGTACCACATTTTCTGTATCCAATCCTCTGTTGAGGGGCATCTGGGTTCTTTCCAGCTTCTGGCTATTATAAACAAGGCTGCTATGAACATAGTGGAGCATGTGTCCTTCTTACCAGTTGGGGCATCTTCTGGATATATGTCCAGGAGAGGTATTGCTGGATCCTCCGGTAGTACTATGTCCAATTTTCTGAGGAACCGCCAGACTGATTTCCAGAGTGGTTGTACAAGCCTGCAATCCCACGAACAATGGAGGAGTGTTCCTCTTTCTCCACATCCATGCCAGCATCTGCTGTCACCTGAATTTTTGATCTTAGATATTCTGACTGGTGTGAGGTGGAATCTCAGGGTTGTTTTGATTTGCATTTCCCTGATGATTAAGGATGTTGAACATTTTTTCAGGTGCATCTCTGCCATTCAGTATTCCTCAGGTGTGAATTCTTTGTTCAGTTCTGAGCCCCATTTTTTAATAGGGTTATTTGATTTTCTGAAGTCCACCTTCTTGAGGTCTTTATATATGTTGGATATTAGTCCCCTATCTGATTTAGGATAGGTAAAGATCCTTTCTCAATCTGTTGGTGGTCTTTTTGTCTTATTGACGGTGTCTTTTGCCTTGCAGAAACTTTGGAGTTTCATTAGGCCCCATTTGTCAATTCTCGATCTTACAGCACAAGCCATTGCTGCTCTGTTCAGGAATTTTTCCCCTGTGCCCATATCTTCAAGGCTTTTCCCCACGTTCTACTCTATAAGTTTCAGTGTCTCTGGTTTTATGTGAAGTTCCTTGATCCACTTAGATATGACCTTAGTACAAGGAGATAAGTATGGATCGATTTGCATTCTTCTACAGGATAACAACCAGTTGTGCCAGCACCAATTGTTGAAAATGCTGTCTTTCTTCCACTGGATGGTTTTAGCTCCCTTGTCGAAGATCAAGTGACCATAGGTTTGTGGGTTCATTTCTGGGTCTTCAATTCTATTCCATTGGTCTACTTGCCTGTCTCTATACGAGTACCATGCAGTTTTTATCACAATTGCTCTGTAGTAAAGCTTTAGGTCTGGCATGGTGATTCCACCAGACGTTCTTTTATCCTTGAGAAGACTTTTTGCTATCCTAGGTTTTTTGTTATTCCAGACGAATTTGCAATTTGCTCCTTCCAATTCGTTGAAGAATTGAGTTGGAATTTTGATGGGGATTGCATTGAATCTGTAGATTGCTTTTGGCAAGATAGCCATTTTTACAATGTTGATCCTGCCAATCCATGAGCATGCTAGATCTTTCCATCTTCTGAGATCTTCTTTAATTTCTTTCTTCAGAGATTTGAAGTTTTTATCATACAGATATTTCACTTCCTTAGTTAGAGTCACGCCAAGATATTTTATATTGTTTGTGACTATTGAGAAGGGTGTTGTTTCCCTAATTTCTTTCTCAGCCTGTTTATTCTTTGTGTAGAGAAAGGCCATTGACTTGTTCGAGTTTATTTTATATCCAGCTACTTCACAGGAGCTGTTTATCAGGTTTAGGAGTTCTCTGGTAGAATTTTAAGGTCACTTATATATACTATCATATCATCTGCAAAAAGTGATATTTTGACTTCCTCTTTTCCAATTTGTATCCCCTTGATCTCCTTTTGTTGTCGAACTGCTCTGGCTAATACTTCAAGTACTATGTTGAAAAGGTAGGGAGAAAGTGGGCAGCCTTGTCTAGTCCCTGATTTTAGTGGGATTGCTTTCAGCTTCTCACCATTTACTTTGATGTTGGCTATTGGTTTGCTGTAGATTGCTTTTATCATGTTTAGGTATGGGCCTTGAATTCCTGATCTTTCCAAAACTTTTATCATGAATGGGTGTTGGATCTTGTCAAATGCTTTTTCTGCATCTAGTGAGATGATCATGTGGTTTTTGTCTTTGAGTTTGTTTATATAATGGATTACATTGATGGATTTTCGTATATTAAACCATCCCTGCATCCCTGGAATAAAACCTACTTGGTCAGGATGGATGATTGCTTTAATGTGTTCTTGGATTCGGTTAGCAAGAATTTTATTGAGGATTTTTGCATCGATATTCATAAGAGAAATTGGTCTGAAGTTGTCTATCTTTGTTGAGTCTTTCTGTGGTTTAGGTATCAGAGTAATAGTGGCTTCATAAAATGAGTTGGGTAGAGTACCTTCTACTTCTATTTTGTGAAATAGTTTGTGCAGAACTGGAATTAGATCTTCTTTGATGGTCTGATAGAACTCTGCACTAAACCTGTCTGGTCCTGGGCTTTTTTTGGCTGGGAGACTATTAATAACTGCTTCTATTTCTTTAGGTGATATGGGACTGTTTAGAGGGTCAACTTGATCCTGATTCAACTTTGGTACCTGGTATCTGTCCAGAAATTTGTCCATTTTGTCCAGGTTTTCCAGTTTTGTTGAGTATAGCTTTTTGTAGAAGGATCTGATGTTGTTTTGGATTTCTTCAGAATCTGTTGTTATGTCTCCCTTTTCATTTCTGATTTTGTTAATCAGGATTTTGTCCCTGTGCCCTTTAGTGAGTCTAGCTAAGGGTTTATCTATCTTGTTGATTTTCTCAAAGAACCAACTCCTCGTTTGGTTAATTCTTTGAATAGTTCTTCTTGTTTCCACTTGGTTGATTTCACCCCTGAGTTTGATTATTTCCTGCCTTCTACTCCTCTTGGGTGAATTTGCTTCCTTTTTTTCTAGGGCTTTTAGATGTGTTGTCAAGCTGCTAGTATGTGCTCTCTCCCTTTTCTTCTTGGAGGCAATCAGAGCTATGAGTTTCCCTCTTAGAAATACTTTCATTGTTTCCCATAGGTTTGGGTACGTTGTGGCTTCATTTTCATTAAACTCTAAAAAGTCTTTAATTTCTTTCTTTATTCCTTCCTTGACCAAGGTATCATTGAGAAGAGTGTTATTCAGTTTCCACGTGAATGTTGGCTTTCTATTATTTATACTGATATTGAAGATCAGACTTAGTCCATGGTGGTCTAATAGGGTGCATGGGACAATTTCAATATTTTTGTATCTGTTGAGGCCTGTTTTGTGACCAATTATATGGTCAATTTTGGAGAAGGTCCCGTGAGGTGCTGAGAAGAAGGTATATCCTTTTGTTTTAGGATGAAATGTTCTGTAGACATCTGTCAGGTCCATTTGTTTCATAACTTCTGTTAGTTTCACTGTGTCCCTGTTTAGTTTCTGTTTCCACGATCTGTCCATTGAAGAAATTGGTGTGTTGAAGTCTCCCACTATTATTGTGTGAGGTCCAATGTGTGCTTTGTGCTTTACTAAAGTGTCTTTAATGAATGTGGCTGCCCTTGCATTTGGTGCGTAGATATTCAGAATTGAGAGTTCCTCTTGGAGGATTTTACCTTTGATGAGTATGAAGTGTCCCTCCTTGTCTTTTTTGATAACTTTGGGTTGGAAGTCGATTTTATCCGATATTAAAATGGCTACTCCAACTTGTTTCTTCAGTCCATTTGCTTGGAAAATTGTTTTCCAGCCTTTCACTCTGAGGTACTGTCTGTCTTTTTCCCTGAGATGGGTTTCCTGTAAGCAGCAGAATGTTGGGTCTTGTTTGTGTAGCCAGTCTGTTAGTCTATGTCTTTTTATTGGGGAATTGAGTCCATTGATATTAAGAGATATTAAGGAAAAGTAATTGTTGCTTCCTTTTATTTTTGTTGTTAGAGTTGGCATTCTGTTCTTGTGGCTGTCTTCTTTTTGGTTTGTTGAGTGATTATTTTCTTGCTTGTTCTAGGGCGTGATTTCCGTCCTTGTATTGCTTCTTTTCTGTTATTATCCTTTGAAGGGCTGGATTCGTGGAAAGATATTGTGTGAATTTGGTTTTGTCGTGGAATACTTTGGTTTCTCCATCTATGGTAATTGAGAGTTTGGCCGGGTATAGTAGCCTGGGCTGGCATTTGTGTTCTTTTAGTGTCTGTATAACATCTGTCCAGGTTTTTCTGGCTTTCATAGTCTCTGGTGAAAAATTTGGTGTAATTCTGATAGGCCTTCCTTTATATGTTACTTGACCTTTTTCCCTTACTGCTTTTAATATTCTATCTTTATTTAGTGCATTTGTTGTTCTGATTATTATGTGTCGGGAGGAATTTCTTTTCTGGTCCAGTCTATTTGGAGTTCTGTAGGCTTCTTGTATGATCATGGGCATCTCTTTCTTTATATTTGGGAAGTTTTCTTCTATTATTTTGTTGAAGATATTAGCTGGCCCTTTAAGTTGAAAATCTTCATTCTCATCAATTCCTATTATCCGTAGGTTTGGTCTTCTCATTGTGTCCTGGATTACCTGGATGTTTTGAGTTAGGATCCTTTTGCATTTTGTATTTTCTTTGACTGTTGTGTCGATGTTCTCTATGGAATCTTCTGCACCTGAGATTCTCTCTTCCATTTCTTGTATTCTGTTGCTGATGCTCGCATCTATGGTTCCAGATCTCTTTCCTAGGGTTTCTATCTCCAGCGTTGCCTCGCTTTGGGTTTTCTTTATTGTGTCTACTTCCCTTTTTAGTTCTAGTATGGTTTTGTTCATTTCCATTACCTGTTTGGATGTGTTTTCCTGTTTTTCTTTAATGACTTCTACCTGTTTGGCTGTGTTTTCCTGCTTTTCTTTAAGGGCCTGTAACTCTTTAGCAGTGCTCTCCTGTAATTCTTTAAGTGACTTATGAAAGTCCTTCTTGATGTCCTCTATCATCATCATGAGAAATGTTTTTAAATCTGTGTCTAGATATTCGTTTGTGTTGGGGTGCCCAGGACTAGGTGGGTTGGGAGTGCTGCGTTCTGATGATGGTGAGTGGTCTTGATTTCTGTTAGTAGGAATCTTACGTTTGCCTTTCGCCATCTGGTAATCTCTGAAGCTAGCTGTTTTAGTTATCACTGTTAAGAGCCTGTTCTTCAGGTGACTCTGTTAGCCTCTATAAGCAGACCTGGAGGGTAGCACTCTCCTTAGTTTCAGTGGGCAGAGTATTCTCTGCAGGCAAGCTCTCTTCATGCAGGGAAGGTACCCAGATATCTGGTGTTCGAACCAGACTCCTGGCAGAAGTTGTGTTCCACTCACTAGAGGTCTTAGGATCCCGTGGGGACTCCTGTGTGGGCCCTTGCAGGTGTTGGGCAAGACTCTGCTGGGAAGGTAGCCCGGGGCTCGAGTGGAGCGGAAGGGGCTTGTGCCCCAGATCAGGCCCGGGTAGCCTGCTTCCCTATGTAACGCAGTCTCAGGTTCCGTGTGATTGGATTGGGGCAGGCGCTGTGTTCCACTCACCAGAGGTCTTAGGATCCCGTGGGGACTCCTGTGTGGGCCCTTGCAGGTGTTGGGCAAGACTCTGCTGGCAAGGTAGCCCGGGGCTCGAGTCATTTCACATTTTTATTCAAAGTCTTAAAATACTTTTTCATATATATGTATATGTATGTGTGTTTGTGCTCTGAATGATATGTGGCAGGGTACACCAATAAATTAGCACTTTGGCTCTTTTGCAATGTGTTAATATGTAGAAAAAGACAAATATATACCAATCTTACAGAAAAAATAATTTATAACTATTTAGAAACTCAAATCTTTTTCACTATGGGCATTTTTAGAATTAAAAGAAGAATATGTATTTTAAAATAAATGGATGTGGCTGTAGTATAGCAAAAGGAAATTAAGACTGGGTCAAAACTAAAGATATTAAATGCTTGGGTTAAGAAAATTGCCACACAAACCACATATACACCTTTCTCAGTTAAGCAATAGTAGTTTATTGAATGTCCACCATAATACTGGACGTCCAGGTGCTCAAGAAGGAAATTCATAATTATGGCACTAGACTGCTCTGTGAATAGACTGTTTATAGGAATAAACAGGTTTAAAAGTTAAAAGAACACCGCAGGTCAGGAGAGTTGGCTTACTAACCAAAGTATTATCAGCTAACCTTTAAGCTCATTGCTCCCCAGTAAGTTAAGCAAGTTGGAGGATGGTTGGTACACAGGGAACTTTCAGAACATTAAGATGACAACATGAGTTTTATAATCATAACTTTTTCACTTATTAGTAGCATTCTTTATTGTTAGCCACCAAAACCATGAGTAAGCTCCTACATAGATGCAGGCAGAGCTGCCTCGTGGTCAGCTATGAATCAAGATACTTTAGATATAACAGTTCATACCGACCTTTTATATGACAGGTCCAACATGAAGCTTTGTGGAATTCTTTAAGATTAGCAAACCTCATACAGAACTTTAAGAACATACAGAACAAAACCGGGTAGGTGATCAGTATGTCTTGAGACAAGTCACTATTCTGACAGGTGTGTTGCTGCAACAATAGGAAATAGGTGGCAGGCATGGAACAAAATGGCTACAGCTATTCTGGCTGGGTTTTAAGGGTCAGACCACAAAACTGAAGAAGGAAAAATTGGATTAGATTATACATTGAAAAACAAAGGAAGATAGGGAGGTCCTGAACAAAACAAATTCATGTTTTATTTTACTTAAATATGTGCAAAGGTGGAAATTGTCACTGTTTATGCCTTTTATCATAATAATTTAAAATCTTTCTACCCAAGCTATTTCTAAATTCAATTCTGCACTGGGTTAAAGGAAAATCTTATGTTTTCCAGTATTTTAGTAATTCTAATAGATGTGCTACTTGACAAGAAAAAATGTTCTAAAACAAATTCCAAAGTATATTTTAAACTGAAACAAAGAATTTGATTGAAAATAAAATCTATTTGCTGGAAGAGCACAGCCATGCCTCATTAAGTCCATTTTCCATTTATCGGCTGTAAAGTAATCTTTCTTGTTTTATAAGTTTAAAACTTATATCTAAGTGATACTACTAGAGGGAAGTGGGAGATTTTAAAAGCCATTTTAACTTCTAAAAGTATGTTGAATCTTTGTCTATAATGATAGTATATTTGTTTCACAATCTTACAGTATTTATAGCATATATATACACACACACACATATATATATGTGTGTGTGTAATTATATTTATTTAGGAAATCTTATTTTTATTGGATAAAAGTTGTCACAAACTACTTTATTAGAATTTTTTTATTTCAAAATATAATCATATATGACAAATATGGGATTATGACAGGAGGAAATCTATAAGGGGCCATTAGATGTCTTTAAATAATTGCACATTAGACGAAAGATTAGAAATTTATTTTACAAACTTTTAATAAAAATAGTTAAAATGACCATAAATGATGGTTTATTAATTGGGCAAGCTTCAAATTTGATTTTACATGATGTCATATCTGATTACATGCACATGACTTTCTGAATATAGTAGCAATAAGATGCAATAAATCCTATGGATTTAATGGCCTAATACAGATTATAGTATAACTCATCATATAATGTAAGCTCAGTAAATATGTAACAGAATGTTCTATGTGATTGTTAAATGTATCTTGTTTCGTTTACTTAAAAATGCAAACTCTCGGATTTCTTTAATGCGTATTTGCTTTCTAAACTTTGGTTCAAATAGTTTTTTTCTGTATAATCCATGAAGTTGGTTTGAGCTATCTTAAATACAAGGGCACACAGAATGCATTTACCATCAGCTTGGTTTTCACAATGCAGTGTCATTTTTACTTGTATTTTCCTTCATTGTGTCTATCACTTAGAAATACACTAAAAAAATCATGAGTTAACTTAAATAAATTCAAAAAAATAATAAGAAAGCACTTTTCTATATTTAAAGTAATCGTCTATTAAATATTAAATAGGAAACAAGGGGATGGATCTTCATCAGGAAAATTCCCCCAAATTTTCCAGCTGGAAAGGGCAAGACACATATTCTAAAAGGACCATCCAGACACTGCCGCACCAGGGGATGCATCCCATATACAGCCACCAAATCTGGATGTTGTGTGGATGCTGGTAAGTGTTTGCTGATAGAAGCCTGACACTACTGTCTCCTGCGAGACTCTACAAGAGCCTGGCAAATACAGAGAAGGAAGCTCTCAGTCAACCCGTGAACTGAGTTCGGGGGTCCACAGGGAAGGAGTTGGACAAGGGACTGAAGGAGCTGAGAGAGTTTGCAGCTCCATGGAAGGAGCAAGAGTGTCAACATGCCAGACTCCTGGAGCTCTCAGGGACTAGACAACCAACCAATGAATATACATGGAGGGACCCATGGCGCTGTCCACATATGTGGCAGAAGATAGCCTTGTGGGAAGAGAGGCCCTCGGTTCAATGCCCCAGTGTAGGGGAAAGTCAGGGCAGGAGAATGGGAGTGGGTAAGTGGGGGAGCACCCTCATAAATTAAAAAAAAATAATGAGAAAATATGTTGACATCATAAGAAAGCATATTGATAAGAAAAACCTCTCAAATTTTAAAATAATGTCCCCAAGATAGATACGATGCTTTTGTAGCCAATGTACATGTAAAATGAATTTATGTGATTTCAAATGTAATATTAATTGTTTTTTAATTGGTTGTACCAACTAGTAAAATTGATATTTATTATACAGAGTCATAAGAGTTATTGAATTTTTCCAGTATTGCAAAGAATAAAAAGACATAATCAAAGTTTAGATTTTCTTTTGTCTAATATTATACAAGCTAAGTACTTATGTTTCTTAACATTTGCTACACTATCTAGGTATGTTTGGTTTATAACATCTGTTAATTCCAGGATTTCTCTAGTCACTTAATGCCTGATGGCATGTCCATTGGTGAGAGTGTGTTTTGAAGTCTTCCACAATGAGAGTTTACTGTTTAATATGTGATTTAAACTTTAGTGATATTACTCTTACAAAAATGGTTCCCTTGATTTGGGTGCTTAGATATTTAGAATTAAAATGTCATCTTGGTGGATTTTTCCTTTAATTAATGCCACTTTTGCTTAATTTTTGCTTGAAGTCTACTTTGTTAGATTTTAAAATAGATGAATCTGCTTATTTCGTGGGTTCATTTGCTTGTAATAGCTATTTCAACACTTTATCCAGAGATAATATCTATCCATGATGTTTAAGTGTGTTTCTTGGATGTAGCTGAAGAACAGACCTTGTTTTCTATCCATTCACTTATTACGTGTCTTGGCAATAAATGGGAGTCAGTGAGATTAATAAGTGGCATATATGTTCACAATACATTATAAATGTATACATTGTCAATAATTAACATTTGAAAGGTAACAAAATGACACTTGACTAAAATTCCATATGAAGACTTAAAAAATAATACCTGTTATTCTATACTGCCAAAATCTTAAAAATTATATAGCTCAAATGTAAGGAATCATATTTTTCATTTAATTGAAGGCATGTCAGTGAAAACACAAGTACTGTAAATAGATAGTTCAGTTTATTTTGTTGTTTAACATTATCAATTACTTTGTGTTTTATATAATTTTATTGTCTACACCTTTCTATGATCCACAGTAAAACCAATATCTTCAACCATGTTTATACTCAACACAAGAGCAAAGTGCTGCACTACAGTAAAATGATGTTTATTCATCAATAACCAACACAATGTTCTCAGTCACACTGGGATGTAATAGAGTCACCTTTCCGCTTTTTTAAATATTTATATTTATTGTTCATTGATCTTCTTTTTAAAATCTTCTATTAGGTATTTTCCTCATTTACATTTCCAATGCTATCCCAAAAGTCCCCCATACCAATCCCCCCACTAATCTACCCACCCAATCCCCTTTTTGGCCCTGGCATTCCCCCGTACTGGGGCATATAAAGTTTGTAAGTCCAATGGGCCTCCCTTTCCAGTGATGGCCAACTATGCCATCTTTTGATACATATGCAGCTAGAGTCAAGAGCTCCGGGGTACTGGTTAGTTCATATTGTTGTTCCACCTATAGGGTTGCAGATCCCTTTAGCTCCTTGGGTACTTTCTCTAGGTCCTCCATTGGGGGCCGTGTGATCCATCCAATACCTGACTGTGATCATCCACTTCTGTGTTTGCTGGGCCCCGGCATAGTCTCACAAGAGACAGCTATATCTGGGTCCTTTCAGCAAAATCTTGCTAGTGTATGCAATGTTGTCAGCGTTTGGAAGCTGATTATGGGATGGATCTCTGCATATGGCAATCACTAGATGGTCCAAACTTTCGTCCCAGCTCCAACTTTTGTCTCTGTAACTACTTCCATGGGTGTTTTGTTCCCAATTCTAGAGAAGGGGCAAAATGTCCATACTTTGGTCTTCATTCTTCTTGAGTCTCATGCATTTAGCAAATAGTATTTTCTATCTTGGGTATCCTAAATTTCTGGGATAATATACACTTATCAGTGAGTACATGTTGTGTGTGTTTCTTTGTGATTAGGTTAACTCACTCAGGATGATGCCCACCAGGCCCATCCATTTGCCTAGGAATTTCATAAATTCATTCTTTTTAATAGCTGAGTAGTACTCCATTGTGTAAATGTACCACATTTTCTGTATCCATTCCTCTGTTGAGGGGCATCTGTGTACTTTCCAGTTTTTGGCTATTATAAATGAGGCTGCTATAAATATAGTGGAGCATGTGTCCTTCTTACTGGTTGGGACATCTTCTGGATATATGCCCAGGAGAGGTATTGCTGGATCCTCCGGTAGTACTATGTCCAATTTTCTGAGGAACCGCCATACTAATTTCCAGAGTGGATGTACAAGCTTGCAATCCCAACAACAATAGAGGAGAGTTCCTCTTTCTCTACATCCTCGCAAGCATCTGCTGTCACCTGAATTTTTGATCTTAGCCATTCTGACTGGTTTGAGGTGGAATCACAGGGTTGTTTTGACTTGCATTTCCCTGATGATTAAGGATGTTGTAAAGTTTTTCAGGTGCTTCTCTGCCTTTCAGTATTCCTCAGGTGATAATTCTTTGTTAAGCTCTGAGCCCCAATTTTTAATGGGGTTATTAGATTTTCTGGAGTCCACCTTCTTGAGTTCTTTATATATATTGGATATTAGTCCCCTATCTGATTTGGGATAGGTAAAGATCCTTTCCCAATCTGTTGGTGGTCTTTTTGTCTTATTGACGGTGTCTTTTGCCTTGCAGGAGCTTTGCAATTTTATGAGGTCCCTTTATTGATTCTCAATATTACAGCACAAGGCTTTGCTCTTCTATTCAGGAATTTTTCCCAGTACCCACATCTTCAAGGCTTTTCCTACTTTCTCCTCTATAAGTTTCAGTGTCTCTGGTTTTATATGGAGTTCCTTAATCCACTTAGATTTGACCTTAATACAAGGAGATAGAAATGGATCAATTCACATTCTTCTATATGATAATCACCAGTTGTGCCAGCACCATTTGTTGAAAATGCTGTCTTTTTTCCACTGGATGGTTTTAGCTCCACTGACAAAGATGAAGTGACCATAGATTTGTGGGTTCAGATCTCAGTCTTTAATTATGTTCCATTGGTCTACTTGTCTGTTGCTATAAAAGTACCATGCAGTTTTTTATCACAATTGCTCTGTAGTAGAGCTTCAGGTCATCCACGGTGATTCCACCAGAGGTTATTTTATCCTTGAGAAGAGTTTTTGCTATCCTAGGTTTTTTGTTATTCCAGATCAATATCTACTGATTGCCCTTTCTAAATCGTTGAAGAATTGAGTTGGAATTTTGATGGGTATTGCGTTGAATCTGTAGATTGCTTTTGGCAAGATAGCCATTTTTACTATATTGATCCTGCTAATCCATGAGCATGGGAGATATTTCCATCTTCTGAGATCTTCTTTAATTTTTTTCTTCAGAGACATGAAGTTCTTATCATACAGATCTTTCACTTCCTTAGTTAGTGTCACCCCAAGGTATTTTATATTATTTGTGACTATTGAGAAGGGTGTTGTTTCCCTAATTTCTTTCTCAGCTTGTTTATCCTTTGTGTACAGAAAGGCCATTGACTTGTTTGAGTTAATTTTATATCCAGCTACTTCACTGAAGTTGTTTATCAGGCTTAGGAGTTCTCTGGTGAAATTTTTAGTGTCAATTATATATACTATCATATCATCTGCAAAAAGTGATATTTTGACTTCTTCCTTTCCAATTTGTATCCCCTTGATCTCCTTTTTTTGTCTAATTGCTCTGGCTAGGACTTCAAGTACAATGTTGATAGGTAGGGAGAGAGTGGACAGCCTTGTCTAGTCCCTGATTTTAGGGGGATTGACTTCAGCTTCTCACCATTTACTTTGATGTTGGCTATTGGTTTGCTGTAGATTGCTTTTATCATGTTTAGGTATGGGCTTGGAATTCCTGATCTTTCCAAGACTTTTATCATGAAGGGGTGTTGGATTTTGTCAAATGCTTTCTCCACATGTAATGATATGATCATGTGGTTTTTTTCTTTGAGCTTGTTTATATACTCGATTACATTGATGGATTTCCATATATTAAACCATCCCTGCATCCCTGGGATGAAAACTACTTGGTCAGGATGGATGATTGTTTTGATGTGTTCTTGGATTCCGTTAGCAAGAACTTTATTTATTTTTATTCATAAGGGAAATTGTTGTGAAGTTTTCTATCTTTGTTGGATCTTTTTGTGATTTAGGTATCAGAGTAATTGTGGCTTCATAGAATGAGTTGGGTAGAGTAACTTCTGTTTCTATTTTGTGGAATAGTTTGTGAAGAACTGGGATTAGATCTTCTTCGAAGGTATGATAGAACTCTGCACTAAACCCATCTGGTCCTGGGCCTTTTTTGGTTGGGAGACTATTAATGACTGCTTCTATTTCTTTAGGGGATATAGGACTGTTTAGATCATTAACCTGATCTTGATTTAATTTTGGTACCTGGTATCTGTCTAGAAACTTGTCCATTTCATCCAGGTTCTCCAGTTTGGTTGAGTATAGCCTTTTGTAGAAGGATCTGATGATGTTTTGAATTTCTTCAAGATCTGTTGTATTATCTCCCTTTTCATTTCTAATTTTGTTAATTAGGATGCTTTGACTGTGCCCTCTAATGAGTCTGGCTAAGGGTTTATCTATCTTGTTGATTTTCTCAAAGAACCAGCTTGGATGATCCTTTGAATAGTTCTTGTTTCCACTTGGTTGATTTCGCCCCTGAGTTTGATTATTTCTTGCTGTCTACTCCTCTTGGGTGAATTTGCTTCCTTTTTGTTCTGGAGCTTTTAGGTGTGTTGTCAAGCTGCTAATGTGTACTCTGTCTAGTTTCTTTTTGGAGGCACTCAGAGCTATTAGTTTTCCTCTTAGAAATGCTTTCATTGTGTCTCATAAGTTTGGGTATTTTGTGGCTTCATTTTCATTAAACTCCAAAAAGTCCTTAATTTCTTTCTTTATTCCTTCCTTGACCAAGGTATCATTGAGAAGAGTTTTGTTCAGTTTCCACGTGAATGTTGGCTTTCTATTATTTATTTTGTTATTGAAGATCAGCCTTAGTCCATGGTGATTTGATAGAATGCATGGGACAATTTCAATATTTTTGTATATGTTGAGGCTTGCTTTGTGAAAAATTATGTGGTCAATTTTGGAGAAGGTACCATGAGGTGCTGAGAATAAGGTATATCCTTTTGTTTTAGGATAAAAAGTTCTGTAGATATCTGTCAGATCCATTTGTTTCATAACTTCTGTTAGTTTCACTGTGCCCCTGTTTAGTTTCTGTTTCCATGATCTATATTGGTGAAAGTGGTGTATTGAAGTCTCCCACTATTATTGTGTGAGGTGAAATGTGTGCTTTAAGCTTTACTAAAGTTTCTTTAATGAATGTGGCTGTCATTTCATTTGGAGCATAGATATTCAGAATTGAGAGTTCCTCTTGGAGGATTTTAACTTTGATGAGTATGAAGTGTCTCTCCTTGTCTTTTTTGATGACTTTGGGTTGAAAGTTGATTTTATTCGATATTAGGATGGCTAATCCAGCTTGTTTCTTCATACCATTTGCTTGGAAAATTGTTTTCCAGCCTTTCATTCTGAGGTAGTGTCTATCTTTTTCTCTGAGATGAGTTTCCTGTAAGCAGCAAAATTTTGGGTCTTGTTTGTGTAGCCGGTTTATTAGTCTATGTCTTTTTTTGGGGAGTTGAATCCATTGATATAAAGAGATATTAAGGAAAACTAATTGTTGCTTCTTATTATTTTTGTTGTTAAATTTGGCATTCTGTTCTTGTGGCTGTCTTCTTTTAGGTTTGTTGAGGGATTACCTTCTTGCTTTTTCTAGGGCATGGTTTCCGTCCTTGTATTGGTATTTTTTCTGTTATTATCCTCTCAAGGGCTGGATTCCTGGAAAGATAATGTGTGAATCTGGTTTTGTCGTGGAATACTTTGGATTATCCATCTATGGTAATTGAGAGTTTGGCTGGGTATAGTAGCCTGGGCTGGCATTTGTGCTCTCTTAGTGCCTGTATAACATCTGTCCAGGATCTTCTGGCTTTCATAGTCTCTCGTGAAAATTCTGGTGTAATTTTGATAGGCTTGCCTTTATATGGTACTTGATCTTTTTCCCTTACTGCTTTTAGTATTCTTTATTTAGTGCATTTGTTGTTCTGATTATCATGTGTTGGGAGAAATTTCTTTTCTGTTCCAGTCTATTTGGAGTTCCGTAGGCTTCTTGTATGTTCAAGGGCATCTCTTTCTTTAGATTTGAGAAGTTTTCTTCTATAATTTTGTTGAAGATATTTGCAGGACCTTTGAGTTGAAAATCTTCTGTCTCATCCACTCCTATTATTGGTAAGTTTGGTCTTTTCATTGTGTCCTGGATTTCCTGGATGTTTTGAGTTAGGATCTTTTTGCATTTTCCATTTTCTTTGATTATTGTGTCGTTGTTCTCCATGGAATCTTCTGCACCTGAAATTCTCTCTTCCATCTCTTGTATTCCGTTGCTGATGCTCGCGTCTATGGTTCCAGATTTCTTTCCTAGGTTTTCTATCTCCAGTGTTGCCTCACTTTGTGTTTTCTCTATTGTGTCTACTTCCCTTTTTAGGTCTTGGATGGTTTATTCAATTCCATCACCTGTTTAGTTGTGTTTTCCTACAATTCTTTAAGGGATTTTTGTGCTTCTTCTCTAATGTCATCTACCTGTTTAGCAGTGTTCTCCTGTATTTATTTAAGTGAGTTATTAAAGTCCTTCTTGATGTCCTCTACCATCATCATGAGATATGCTTCTAAATCCGGGTCTAGCTTTTTGGGTGTGTTGGGGTGCCCTGGACTGGGCAAAGTGGGAGTCCTGGGTTCTGATGATGGTGAGTGGTCTTGGTTTCTGTTAGTAAGATTCTTATGTTTACCTTTTGCCATCTTGTGATGTCTGGAGTTAGTTGTTATAGTTGTCTCTGTTTAGAGATTGTTCCTCTGGTGATTCTCTTATCCTCTATCAGCAGACCTGGGAGACTAGATTTCTCCTCTGAGTTTCAGTGGTCAGAGCACTCTCTGTAGGCAAGCTCTCCTCTTACAGGGAAGGTGCACAGTTATCTGTTGTTTGGACCTCTTCCTGGCCGAAGATGAAGGCCCAAAACAGCACCTTTTCCAGAAGCTGTGTTGCTTTGGACTGTCACAGAAGCTGTTAGTTTCATTAGTGTACACTCTCACCTGTGCAGACTAATTTCTGTGGAGTCCTGGAGCCAAGATAGCTCCTGCTGATGCTAAGGGAATGCCCTCCCAGGCAGGGTGGACACCTGTCCTCTGGCCGGAAAGGTGGCCAGATGTCTGGAGCCCGAAAATGGCGGTGCCTCAGAAGCTCTTTTGCTCTTGCCTGTCACAGAAGCTGTTAGCTTCTGTAGTCCACACTCTCACCTGTGCAGACTACTTTCTGAGGAGTCCGAGCCACCTTTCCTAATCAAAAATTTCAAGAGGTGATACCCGACTCTAATTTGGTCTCCAAAACTTTCCAGAAAGAAATTTGCTTTTATTTTTCTGTCTTCATAAAGTTTCCACAGAGTTGAAGCAAGTTCTTTGATGTACTACTATTGCTGGAATTTATGAATTTTTAAAAAGAATTCATTTTAGGTTACTTCATTGGTAAGTGACAGAGATAGCTGTAGAGAAAATTGACCATAAATAATGTCTGTATTCTTATGATAAAATTAGACTGAGGGGTCTTCTCATCATTCAAAGGATATTAGCTATAAGCCTTTGTTAAAATACAAAATAAAACAGTAAAATCATTATTATGCATCTCTTGTTACTACCAATAAGAAAAATGAAATCCGTAGTTCTATATTTCCCTCCAAGTATATGATATAGTTTCATGGATTTTAGGAGACTAACAGCATAAACATTTTCTGTTCTGAAATATTTTGCAAAAACAACAGCCTAAATATTACCCATGATTTTCTCTGAAATGCTGGTTCTCAGGAAACAGCTCAGGAAATCTCTATTATATATATACTTTAATAAGATCCACTGGTGATTGATTTCACAATCTAATTTTAGAATAAATGTCCATGAAGATATAGAACATTAGAGATATACTGAGAGGTAGTAGTAAATACTATATCTGAGTTGTATTCTGCTGATACTTTCTGCCCTCCATGAGAGATTAATGTGAATTATTAATTATTTTTATTTTTTGGAGATGGTATGCCTGAGAAATTAGTATCTCTTTGACAACATAAGCATGAACTATTTTTAAAAGACTAATAAGCTATGATTGAAATTATTTTTATGAACATTCAGTATACATTTTCTTCAGTTTTTAAAAATTAGATATTTTCTTTATTTACATTTCAAGTGTTATCCCCTTTCCTAGTTTCTCCTCCAAAAATCCCCTACCCCCTTTCCACTTCCCCTGCTCCCCAACCCAACTACTCCTACTTTATGGCCCTGACATTCCCCTAAAATGGGTCATAGAACCTTCACAGGACCAAGGGCCTCTGCTCCCATTGATGACTGACTAGGCCATCCTCTGCTACATATGCAGCTAGAGCCATGAGTCCCACTATGTGTATTCTTTGGTTGGTGGTTTAGTCCCTGGGAGCTCTGTAAATGCTGGTTAGTTCATATTGTTAGTCCTCCTATGGAGCTGAAAACCTCATTAGCTCCTTGAGCCTTTCTTTAGCTCCTCAGTTGGGGACCCTGTCATTCTTTCAGTCTCTGCTTCACAATTTGTCTCTGTATCTCCTTCCATGGGTATTTTGTTTCCTCTTCTAGAAGGGAAGAAGTATCCACACTTTGGTCCTCCTTCTTCTTGAGTTTAATGTGTTCTGCAAATTGTATCTTGGGTATTCCGAATTTCTGTGCTAATATCTACTTGTCGTTGAGTGCATAATATGTGTGTTCTTTTGTGATTGGGTTATCTCACTCATGATATCCTCCAGATCCAACCATTTGTCTAAGAATTTCATAAATTCATTGTTCTTAATATTTGCATTGTACTCTACTGTGTAAATGTACCATATTTTCTGTATTCATTCCTCTGTTGAGGGACATCTGGGTTCTTTCAAGCTTCTGGCTATTATAAAAAAAGGCTGCTGTGAACATAGTATCCTTATTACATGTTGGAGCAATTTCTGGGTATATGCCCAGGAGTGGTATTTATGGATCCTTCGGTAGTACTATATCCAATTTTCTGAGGAACCACCAAACTTATTTCCAAAATGGTTGCTTCTGTAAGGCAAAGGACACTGGCAATAAGACAAAAAGGCATCCAACAGATTGGGAAAAGATCTTTACCAATCCTAAACACAATAGAGGGTAATATACAATATATACAAAGAACTCAAGAAGTTAGACTACAGAAAACCAAATAACCCTATTAAAAATGGGGTATGGAGCTAAGGATTAGCAAATGGTTGAGAAGCACCTAAAAAATGTTCAACATCCTTAGTCATCAGGGAAATGCAAATCAAAACAACCATGAGATTGCACCTCACACCAGTCAGAATGGCTAAGATCAAAACTCAGGTAAAAGCAGATGCTGATGAGGATGTGGAGTAAGAATAACACTCCTCCATTGCTGGTGGGATTGCAAGCTTGTTCAGTATACTTCTTAAACAAATTGCCTTCATTTTCACAGACACAAGGTGATTTTGAGTTGTCTTTGTGGTTTTTTTTATCTTGTTTTGTCTAGATTGGTTGTTGTCTCTCAAAGGCCTGGTCTTTTCTGAGGGGAAAATGGAATTAGATTGGATCTGGAAGATGGAAATATGGAGGGTGAAAAGGTAGAGGGAGGAGAAACTGGCTGGTATATGTTGTATGGGAAGGAAATCTATTTTCCTTGATGAAATAAATATAAGCTCATTTTTATAAAATGAATGAAAAATATTTCCTTGAAATTCTGATAATTGAAGAAAAGTCTGTGGGATATAATGGGAACTCCTCCTACCTCCATTTCTTTATTTCAGTTTTTATTTAATTAAAATCCAATTTTAATTTATGGCATGAGCTTTAATATATGTTGTTTTTTCTTTATTTATTTTGCTGTTTGTCTTATTGTTTCTGTATATGGCTTTAGAAGAAGGGTCTCAAGTGTTATGCAAGAAAAATTCTATGAAGTAGGGAGTCTTGCTGTCCCAGGCTTCTGGAGGTTGATATTGTGTCTGAGTCTCTGGCTGCATTCCTTTACCTCATCAGCTATTCTATGTTCACTTAGATCTGCCTCTTCTCCCTTTGTCTTCACCAACCTCTTCATTTATTCTCAATCTTCCTTTTTCTCTCATTGTTGCAAGTATTCACTAGCACGACAGGAAAAATATTAATGTCATTTTATAAATCCTAATATTTTGGAAAGGAAAAATTTGAAGATAGAAAATTAATATAGTCTAACGAATGCATTTCTATTAGCATTAGTGGACCAATTTATTTATAGGAGTATTTAAAGCATATTTGTTTAGCATTGATGAGGATGTGGAGTAAGAATAACACTCCTCCATTGCTGGTGGGATTGCAAGCTTGTTCAGTATACTTCTTCAACAAATTGCCTTCATTTTCAGTAAAGGCTAAATTTTCTTCCAAAACTCTTCTCTGAACAAAGGAACAAAATGTTCTCAGGCATTTAAATAATGTCAGTGTGCCTTTTCTTCCCATGAGGCATGCACCTACATGGGTTAGAAGCAAAAGTTTTGACAAAGCAAATGGAATGGTGTCTTCCTGTGAAAGAGGAAAATCAATGAATCTGAGTTCAGTAGGAGCACCCTGCTGGTCTCAGCTGTTCAGACCTTAGTTATCAGTTTCCCTTATTGAGGCACAGAGGATGTTCCATTTACCTTTATCAAAATGTTCCCTCTAGTTAACAATTGAAGAAAGGTGGTAAGTGTTATGGTTATAGGAAAACCGCCTCACAAGCATAAGCTTTCAGGGAAGCCAGAGCCAAGCTCTGTAACTGTTTAGTGTTTGTTTAGAAGTTAAAAGTTCCACTTTGGCTACTTTGAATCCATTTGCTGTCTGCAAATTTCCAGAATAGTTCCTTCAATGTGTTATTTCTTGTACCTTTGTTATCTCTGGCACTTGCTTTTAACATAGACTCTAAATGATTCCATCAATTTCTATCTTTATTCATGCAAAGATAGTAGCAGTACAAGATGTAACCAAAGCTGTAAAGTGATAAGAACAGGAACATCTGTTATTACTGGAGTTTTATCAAACAGAAATTCATTGGGGATATTTCTAGAACTTAGTAACTGCACTGGTAGTAATTTTAATACATATTTGCTACAATAGCCCCACTCACAAAATAGACCTTTATACAATGGCTTTTTATAGAATAAGACTAAAGAAGACATGACTAAGTACTGCTGTATATTCAGTTGAAATTACTAGCTATTTTATCTTGACATTATTCTGTTGGGAGCATAAATGTTAAAGTTACCCATCTAAGCTGGATTTGCAATGCGTCTTATCTCTAGCCAACATGCCTTTGATATCTTTACACCTTACTAGTTGGACAAGACATTAAAGGTTGATATAATTTCCACTTCAAAGACATCTTAGAGAAGTAAAAGTCCTGAGTTCAGCTCTCTACAGTATTCTGCATTTTGACAAATTCATTTTAATACTGACCTGAAAATAACATCTGCTGCCTGATATCAATTTCTACCTAATTCCGCTCTACATTTTCATTTAGATGATAATATAAAAATATCTAACAGGGTCTTTGAACTTCATCTGCTAGATTAATTGACAAATAATAAGAATTGTGCCCATGTGTATATACAGATGTTAAATAGGGTAGACCGTTCTTGTTTGCAAAAATGACAGAAGATCCACACACTGAAGATATAATAACATACTTACTTCATTTTTGTTATGATTACAGTTACAAATAAATCGACTTTCTATTATACTATTCGACATTGAGTGCAAAAATGATATTAAAAATTTGTGCTTTGGTAGATTCTAATGACATTAAATAGTTTTTATATCTAGTTGCAAAGTATAATGTGAATGAGCAGGGTTTTATCAGGTAGAAGTAACGTTTGCATGGTAGAAAATAAACATGAAAAGTTAATTATTAACTTTTGCATTATGACTTGCAAAATATGCTGTCTCATATTATTAAGAAACTAAGGCTATCCTTTTACTTCATCTAACTACTGTGCTAAGATAATAGCCTGGATATATTTGAATCCAATCCTCATTGAAAACATAATTTTCATGAAATATTTATTAAGACATTTTAAATCAATTATTTAAAATAAGAGGAAATGTCTATTTTAAATAAAACTACATTATTTGTTTCAGAAATATAAGCAATAGCAAAGCTTGCTATTGTTATGGATGAGGTATGCTTTTTTTTACTTAGAGACACAGTTTCTGACATTTAGCCTCTTATCAATGAGTGTGTTAGCATACATTTCCCCAGTTGTTTTAATCATAGAATTAAATAGACTTGAAGACTGTTGATATTTTTTACCATCATCTGAGAATCATTGTTTGATGTTGATCCTGTCTACTGCTCAAAGCAGAGGTACGAGATAAATACACAAAACCACCATAAATTTTCAAAAATTTCAAAATTTCTAAATATATATCAAGCTACAAAATACTTCCTTTGTAGTAGCAATATCCAACTTTTGAAAGTAATTTAATTGAAGATATTTTTAACAATATCAGCAAATTTATGAAGGAGCTGAGCATCTGGAGAGACATTAGCCTGGTGGAAGCTAAGAACCCTGTTGTGATTTGTCTTTGCAGTGATTGATGTAAATTTACATGTGGATGGTGTGCCAGTTAATTCACAAAATAAACAGTTTCAATAATATTTCAGAAGCTTTTTTTGTATGTGAATTGCTCAACATCACATTGTCTAGTTATTGAAAATATTCAATAGATTGTATCTTCAAACAATGAAGAAAACTCCATAGTCTTAATTTCATAGCAATAAAATTAGTGTAGTATTTATACAGGAATAGATAAATAGAGCAATACAGCAAAATGGAAAATTGAGTAAGACTCAATACTCACTAAATTAGACATAACAAATAAAGAAAAGATGAGCTTACATGTTATGTAAGACATGAAAAGACACTAAATTTTATAGAATAATACATTATGTTCCCATGTGATACAATTTACAGAGAGGAAACAATATTTAATAAAGAATCAGAGTCTTAGTACCATTAATAATCATAAACATCACAAGTAAAAGAGAGTACTTACCTACCATATTCTTTCTTTTGGTTTTGAATAATTAAGAAGTATTTTAGTGTATCAAGTACTGGCTCTAATAGAATGATGAAACCCTTTTTTATTGCTGCTTAGTATTCAGATTGTTCATTCTACAGAGTAGTTTATATGGATAATTAATCAGACACATTTTGTAAAAAATAATTTTTTGTTAGCTTTTGCTATAGAAAGGAGCTATTCCTATTTGGAGTGACTCTTAATATTACAACTTTGTTCCTTATTCTTATTATGTGACAGCAAAGTGGCTGATTGTGACTGTATCCTCTGCAGTTAACTGAATCTGTACTTTTACATCTTTATTTGTGGGTGGGGGTGAGTGGAAAGATTATATCAGACTTATATGTATTTCCTCATAAAAGGAGGAAAAAAGCTGGGAAGAAGCACAATATTTATGGACCACTTGTTGAATGAGTCCATTTCAAGGGTAAATATAACATTCGATGAAGTCTATAAGTGGTATTACTAGACTGTCAATTTGGATCCATTAATTAATGTGGAAATAATTACTTAAATGGTGTTTGCTAACGTTTGCACAGACAAGACATATTATAAATTAAACTGATTGAACAGACCAAGTAATACACAGATCAATAGTGAGAATGATCTCCAATATCTGCTTGATGCTTATTTAGTTACCAGGAACCTGAAAAACTTAGGTATGTTTTTTTTTTCTTAATTCATGCAATATGATGAACTTACAATAAAATAAGCATAATATAAGCCACTTAAAATTGTTTATTTAGTAACGATTTCTGGCATAAGAAAATAAAGAAGTGCAAGTAAATGTGTTCTATATTCAAACATTTAAAAATGCCTCATTCTAATCGGACCCATTGGGAAACAGAACTACTATTACTCAATTCCACACAACTAAAGGCTGTTGTGTTTCAATCAGAAACATGAGGTTTCTATCTGGAGATCATTAAGGATATTTAAACACATGAATGAATATGGAAATATCATGGAACCAAATAGCTGTGAACCTCTTTATTGGCTACCTAAGTCATACTGAAGTGTTTCTCTTTTCTCTTTGTCCAATGAGATTGATATTGCTTCTGCGTATGGACTCAATTAGAACTGCACAGATTGTCCAAAACTTGATGCCTATCTGTACTGCACCTTCAGGTCAGGTTTTGACTCCTCTGCCTACCACCACAAGCTCTTTTGTCTCCATTCTTCCTTGTGCATGTTTGTTTAGCATCATAGATTGCATGTTACTGGTATATGTTTATATACATATTCAATGTGAGAAAAGCATTTTAGGAGGCAGAATGAAATTGCAGTCACTAATTATTTACAGTGTAAGTAGTTTAAAAACACATCAATTACAAATTTTTATCAAATACAAATTTTATTTTATTTTTTATACTGCCCCACCACCCCAGTACTCTCTGTGTTACCAAGTGTTCCATTATACTTCACAACAGACACACTATGCTATCATTTTTTAAAATGTCCACTTCCTAAAAAACATGTTCTTCTTGCTGCATAGTCTCCTTCCCAAGGTAACATTTTCAACTTAGAATCACATTTATTAGAATTTTCATGCATCCACTGGCTAGTTTTATCTCAACTTGACATATCTTTTTTTTTTTTTTTTTTTTTTTTTTTTAGAAATGTACCTAAAACCTCATTTTTTTAAATTTATTTTTTAGGTATTTTCCTCGTTTACATTTTCAATGCTATCCCAAATGTCCCCATACCCATCCCCACAATCCCCTACCCACACACTCCCCCTTTTTGGCCCTGGGGTTCCCCTGTACTGGGGCATATAAAGTTTGCAAGTCCAATGGGCCTCTCTTTGCAGTGATGGCCGACTAGGCCATCTTTTGATACATATGCAGCTAGTGACAAGAGCTCCAGGATACTGTTGTTCCACCTATATATAGGGTTGCAGATCCCTTTAGCTCCTTGGGTAATTTCTCTAGGTCCTCCATTGGGGGCCGTGTGATCCATCCAATAGCTGACTGTGATCATCCACTTCTGTGTTTGCTAGGCCCCGGCATAGTCTCACAAGAGACAGCTCTATCTGGGTCCTTTCAGCAAAATCTTGCTAGTGTGATCTAAACAGTCCTATATCCCCTAAAGAAATAGAAGCAGTCATCAATAGTCTCCCAACCAAAAAAAGCCCAGGACCAGATTGGGTTTAGTGCAGAGTTCTATCAGACCTTCAAAGAAGACCTAATTCCAGTTCTTCACAAACTATTCCACAAAATAGAAACAGACGTTACTCTACCCAACTCATTCTATGAAGCCACAATTACTGTCATACCTAAACCACAAAAAGACCCAACAAAGATAGAGAACTTCAGACCAATTTCCCTTATGAATATCGATACAAATTTTAATTTATAGCTAAATAGGAAGCTAAGAAAAATGCCAGGAACATGCATGTTGATGGAAATATTATTCTCACAGGGCATTAGTGGATTCAGTGATCTTTTCTCCATAATAGCAGGTTTTACTTTAAACTCTCCAACAGAGTACATCAGGATGTGGCTCAAGTACAAGTAGGCAGCTCTCTGTTGTCTGTTCCCTGCAATGACACAAGAAGATTTATTTCAGTGTTGGATTTTAAGAAATCTTACATTCTGTTTGTTAAATTAAGTAAGTAACTTATGGTTTTATTTACAATAGACTGCTACAATAACTGTACATTATGATAACATTAATAATATAATTACTAGTATATTAGATATTTTTAGCTAATGTATTAATTTATGAATATGGACATAATTATCTGGGTTTATGCATGTAAATCATTTGCTTAACTCGTACATGGAGAGTCCAGAAGAGAAATTGGATCTCCTGAGTCTAGACTCACAGGAAATTGTGAGCTGCCATGTAATTGTTGGTAATTAGCCTCTATTTCTCTGCAACCTCAGTCTGTACTCATAAAGTACAGAGACTTTTCCATCTCCCATGAAATTACTTGTACTTCAAATGTATTATTTGAAAATATGTGTTTTGGTAGATTCTAATGACATTAAGTAATCTTAAATATCAATTTTTTTAAAATAATGTAAAGTAATATTTTTAATCAGGTAGAAATAAGGCTTTCTGTAGTAGATAATAAGAATGAAAAGAAAACTATCAACTTCCAATACTTGTATTATGACTTTCAGAATACATTGCGTCATATTATTCAAATTAGTATATAACTAAGTATAATGAATAGAACATTTCAAAATGTCAGAAGATCTATTGGACCTTTGGTATATGCTAACAACATACTATCTTGGAGATAAAATAAGATGGAAGAAACTGATAGCTAACAGATATTTCACTTATGAGCATCCAAAGAATGCTCATACATAGAACTATGATAGACAATTAAAATGGAAAATCAAGCAATTAATATAATATTACAACAAAATGATAAAAAAACACCCTGAAAAATTAACAAAAACACTTAAGGTTAAACAATATCTTAGAATGAAAATCAATTCTAAGTGGGTCTAGTAAAAAAAAAAAAAGGTGACATAGAGAGATAGCAGACAGACTTCATGAAGAAATTGGTATGTTTTGATTGCTAATTACACAGATAACATGACCTTATCTTCATGTTGAGCATATTCTGTCACAACATGTTAATCATGATTCTCATGTATGCCATGAGCTATTACTACCCCTCCTCCCGATATAAATTGTTCATCACTGATATGAAATAGATGAATATATTTTACAATTGGAAGGGATTAAATTATGCACACAGGTTAAGTCCATGTAAGGGATTAAAATCATATTATTTATATTATATTATTTATATTATACTATTTAAATAGCATATTTATATTATTTATATTATATCATAACAAAACTGGGCTTTGTAATATATGCCTCCTTCATTCTTTATATGTTGCATGGATAGAATGATATATATATATATATATATGAACATTCTGAGAAAATGACATGCTAAGAGAACTCAGGTCAACCAATAAAACACCAAAAAATGAATAAAAAAATATATGACAACATATTTCTTACTTCATATCCAGCTATTCTTAAAATAGTGAGCTAGAATTTCCAGGCATATTGGTGAAGGAGGATGGGGGATTATATTTGCAAAGCATACTCATGTGAGTAGCTATGGGCAAAAGTTTTTAGTAACTAGAGAATATTTGGGGAGTGCTGGTGTCTACCATATTTTCTTTTCAAGAGACAATATCTCTCACTGACCCGGAGATCTCTGAGGACTCTCTAGGATGGTCAGCCAGCAAGGGCTAGGGATCTGTTCCTCTTTAGTCTTATGCACTGGTATATCACAACTACCATCTCTACCTTCTCTGTTTTGGTTCTGAGCATTTAACATAAGACCCAATTATTTCACATAAAGCAATTTAATGACTGGAAAACCTCACCAGCTTCCCAACATATAAAAGAAGATATGATGTGTATTTTCATTGATGAACAATTTAATATCAACAATCATATTTTATATTGACTCACAATATATATATATATACATACATATATATATATATATATATATATATATATATATATGAAACATTTTGTTAGACATATTTTACTATTCAGGGTAAATATGACTTATATATTTTTTAGGATGAATATGACTTTATTATTGTGTTTTTAGTGTATACCTTATGCCATATAATATATTATGTGTTGATTTTCGTTATATATGAAAATTGTATGTCTATAGAAATTATTGATGAAATTTTCTCATTTTAATTTGAAAAAATTATCAAGTGTAAAATAATTATTATTCCCATCTTGCTTTTCAAAAGAACTTAAAATTGTTTAATTAGAACTCAGCAAGTTAAGTTAAACACTAAGATAAGCTGTGCAATATATGCCAACTGCAAATTATTTAAAATTCAAAATTTGAGATTTTCAAATATTAACTTATTTTTGTGAACATTCTGAAAGTAATGCTTTTTTAATACAAAAAATATCTTGGCTTTTCTGAATAGTACATGGTATAGCAGTCTTTTTAATGATTGTGATAGAAAATATACATTATCTCTTATTATGAAAAACAAGTTTTAAAGAAAATAAATATGTTGCATTATTTTATTGTTATTGTTTTGAAGGATGTCAGAAAATAATAACAAGATACAATTTTAAAACTTGTGTTTCCTTACATGTGATTACTAAAACAATTGTCCCAGCTTTGAGCCATATGGAAGAAAATATAAGTCTGGAAAATCTTCAATTTCTGTATGTACAATAAAATGGATATTGCATGATGTGTCTTGGCGAATTCTATGAATGTTCATGATTAGAAATATGATTAGTGATCTTTTTCAGGGAACATTTTTTAATTAAAACATGTTTTCTATTTATACTTTAATGAAATTTCCCTGAAAAAAATCAAGTATATTGACAGCTGTTTCCAAAGCTATTTTTGGTTCTTGTGATCTATATCTTCAAGATCTTCATCCTCAAACCAAATTAAGAAATGGGTCAATATTTGATTCTTTCAATGGGCATTTGATGAGTACTTGGCCTTCAATATACTTGTTTTCAGAGATGAGCTGGTATTCAGATGACTGAATCATAAATGCTTTATTGGTAGATTCATTGTCTAAAGGATTGAATATCATTGGCATTATATTGGAAATTGTTTCTAATCGAGAATCTGTGAGTCCAAAGGCTAAGTTTCTTGTCCTCAATTGGTTTTTGATCAATCCATAAAGATGTCAGTGGTTGGACAAAGGGAGACAGGGCAGAGCTAGGATGCAGCATGGAGGAGAAGGAGAAATTGCCATGAAAGTGGTCAGATATGGATGGAAATAGGAGCTGCAGTAGATAAAGCCAACTAGCCATGAGAGATTTTTGAGTAAATGACCATTGTCCACTTCCCTGATTTATCCTAGGGTAGCAAAGGGGAGGATGAGTAGTGGCCACCCATTGAGCTAGATGGTGTGTGTGTGTGTGTGTGTTTCATTTGCTCACCCAAAGATTTCTTGGGCAGATAGCTGGAAGTGTGACCCATTGGGCGCATAAAACAGAGTAGTTAAAACCTCACTACAGTTTTCTCTATCACTATTCCATTCCTTCCTGGACATTGTCGATGAGAACTCTCTAGTAATTCTTCATGCTTCAACCCCCTTGATATTCTGCATCAAAATAATTTCTAAACCGATGGAGCCAACTGATCATGGGCTAAAATTGAATATTTCTTCTCCCAAATTAATTTCCATGAGGTATTTGGTAACAAACTAAAAACCAACATATTATTGGAGCTGATGTTTGACAGACAGAAATATATTGTGTTCCCTACAGGTATCACTCCTAATATGCATGCACGCATACACACAAACACACACACACACACACATACACACACACACACACACACACACACACACACACACACAGAGAGATAGATACATCTCTTTTGCTGAGAAAAGTATGAGGCTGTAAAGTTACTGACAGTGAGTCTCATGGAAAAGTGAAATATTTATAAAAAAATGTAAAATGTAGTTAGCAGAATTGAAGCATGAAAGGGAAAAGTTATTTTAAATTAATAATAATATTTTACCAACTTCAATAGTGGAGGGGTAGGATGGAATTAATCAGTTTTTTTCATGACTAAAGAAAATGCTTAGTCTAAGAAAAATGTAGAATGATTAAAGAAATGAGGAAATGGGCTTGGTAGGAATGGATAGAAGATTACGGAATGAAATGTGCCTGAGAAACTTTGAGACTCCAACTTTGAGACTATGATTCTTGAGAAACTAAAGTAAAATATTAAATTGTAGATGACATATTTGATATGTTTCAGAGAAATCGAATTTATAATGAAAATGGAGCTAATAAAATAGGCAAAATAAGAAAACTAAAATTTAAAAGTAATTTCTATTTAGAAGAAAAAATACTGGCTTTTAATTATTCAAAATATTAGGTAGTTGATATTGCAGCTATTAAAAATATGTACTATATTTGTAAAATAAAATAGAAAATGAAAAGGAAAGAAAACAAAAATATATAATTAGAAAAATAGTGATTTTGAAATAATTTGTGTGTGTGTGTGCTCACTGGTACTGTAATTAGTAAACAAGGGAAAAGACCCATCTAGATTCTCACAGGTGCATGGCAGTAGACTTGACTGACCTTAGGTAACAATGAGAAAATGTACATTGCCATTTTGATAAGAAAAGTCACTCTACTATTTTAACTATGGCAAAGATTAAGTCAAAGCCTAACAAGAAAATAGATTAGCATATTGCAGATAATTTTTCTATCACATGGAAATACATAATTCTAATAATTTCAATATTCACAAAGTAAGCTAATGGATCTAGGTTTACTGTAATATAAGGGGCCCTTTTAGATGCTAAGACAAAACATCTCTTTTGTGTGTCTAAGACACATATGAATGACAACACTTTTGATGATATAGAGCTGTTTTGAATATGAAAAGTTTTATGTGAAGTGCTGTGAAATGTCATATTCTGGATGCAGCACAGCCAATGCAGCTATGATATCACAGAAGTTAAGTGGTCTCAACATATAGGGAAGTGTTTATGTTACAGCTAATGTGATTCTATCCTCTTGCTTCATGAAATACCTGGTTAATGATGATGTCTGAGAGAGTGGTAGCCAGTATTTCTATTTGTGTACCCATGGAGGAGCTTAGCAGAGTAGGTGAAAAGTTACAAACCCAGATAATCTTGGTTAAACTCCTTGGGTCTCAAAATAGTGTGAGAAGGGAAGTATTATTTAGAATAAGGTCAAATAAAGGTGTATGTAAGGAGAATTGAGGGGTTATAGTAAAATAAATGTACATTACACACACAAAATTATTGAAGCTCAAACTTGATTTTAAAAGACACCACACACACACACACACACACACACACACACACACACACACACACACACACAAATGTGAACCCAATAAAGGGGAAAAAGAGAAGCTTCATGTTTGTAATTGAGCTTTAAAATTTATTTCTAGACATTCTTAGACTTCCTAAATTTACCAGAAAGCCAGATAATGACATGAAGATAATGTTTCATCATAGACCTATCATGGTTTCTATAGTACATAAGAATCTGTTTTCTTCAGAGATTTCAGTTGTAAATGCCGAAGTACAATTATTCCCTTAAACAATAGGGTTAAGTATCATGCCAATGAAATAAAAGTAAGATGGTCTGAATGTCTTGTTTTAAACAAATATCTGCATGTTACCTGCAGTTGAAATAAAAGTGTCTCTCTAAGATATACTCTTGGAAAAAATACACAGAGATAATAAGTATTTGCTTAAGATGGTTTCATTTTTTATTTTATTTGCTTATTTAAATTTTGGCATTGCTATGTTTTGAATGTGACATCAGGCCACCTTATCCTTATACCAAAAAGTTCATTAAAGTGTGCAATCTGCCCCAGCAATGGTCTACTGTGAAGGTTTCTTTGGATTTCCCATTTGATTTCACTTTTTAATTGGTTTAACCAAAAAAGAACATAATCTCTACCTGCTACCAGGAAGATATCCAAGTTTCATATTAGTTTTCTTATCTCTAGTGGAAATCTGTAGCAAAACAGAATACTAATGAACAAAATCCAAGGATGTCTGTGGCCTAGAAAAGAAAGAAAGAAAGAAAGAAAGAAAGAAAGAAAGAAAGAGAGAGAGAATATTCATCTTCAAAAAGTTTTTTTTTTTTAAACACTAATCCACATGGCCCCATGCAATTTTCTCTTGTATGATCTCAAACATATTGCAAGAAATTTTTCAATTAGTTGAATACTTTTTGTGAAGGTGTTATATTGCCAAGCTGTTAGAGTAATGCAGCTGGGTCTAATTTTTTTTTTTTTTTTTTGGCTTTTTAGTCAATGCTGAACAGTGTCCATAGATTTTTCTGAGACACTTCCAACATACAGTAGCAGCTGCTGTGTTTATGTACAATACCACTGTGCAAGTGGCAATTAAACTACAAAATCCTAGATATGTAGTTGGGAAGCAGCAGGCATTCAGCACAAAACTGGAATTGAGCTAAAACAGAAAAGACTCCTACTTCTGAAAGAGGAGAAAAGCTAACAAGCCCATGGTACTATGTACATGGAATGGGCTAATACCAACAATTTTTAATATTATAGACATAACTAAGAATAAAATCTGGTTACTTTCAGCATTCCCATATAAAGGTTAACAGTGTTGTTAAATTATCCATGAACTCAGTTGTGTTATGTAAAAATATGTAAAATATTATGAAAAATGAAGAATCAGTTTTATTTTTTGTGTGCAAAATACGTATACTAATCTTCTATGAGCAAATGATTTCAGATAAAAATTATGAGTTTTTTTTTAATCCCTTTTGGGAATATGAAAAAAAGCATTCCAAAGAAAACAAAAGGCAATTATAGTCTCAGATATTTTTGCCTTCTGAGCATTCCAAGTCTCTGAACTTCTAGATATAATAAAACGTGATCTGAAAATTAGAATCTCTAAAATCACTGGATATCACTTTATACTCCTTTAAACACAAAGGGGTCATTTTAAATTTGAATGATTAAATACTAGGATGAACAATGCAATAAATGTATCTTGGGAGATTATGTTTACACTTAATTAATACACTGTGAAATAATACAATATATTTTATGTAGATAAGTTGATCTTTTATGCAATACATTCCAAATTTAGGATATATAATTATTTTTTATTTAATGGATATTGACAATCTATAAAATGCATTTTTATATAATTTTTGTTTTTTCTGTCATTTAGTGTACAAGTCCTTAAATATGTAAAAATAATGATATAATATTAGTATTTTGCAGCCTTTCTGAGTTGCAAATATCACTTTTGTCAGTATTTCTTCTCTCTTCATACGCTATAATATTACCAAATTTTCCTTGACAATGTTGTAAAGTGTAGAATAATTCATATGACAATAGGTTCCAAGATATAAAAACATCAACAACAAAAATTTCCCTAAATGGCACTTTAGTTTTAAAATCTAGAAGAACCATTTAGGCAGACTAAATTTGATATTTTCTAAAATCATTTAAGCATGCAGCCTTTCTTATAGTAATTAAGGCACCTTTTCAAATCTAGATACATTTATCCTTCAGCACATTTGAGTGTGTTGAACACTACTACATCAGTTATGTTATGGCTTTCATGAAGTTGGCAAGCACCTTATCCCATTGACTTTTGCTTCACAACACTGCTTCAACAATTTGTGCCTTTCACACTGGACCTTCTCAATCTGGATTTGATAAATGGAAAATTAAATGACTTCACACTGTGACACACCAATTATCAGTGCTTATATAGTTACTGAAGTGTTCTGTCGCAAAAGAACCGTTAGAGAAGAATAATACAGAAGGCAATTAAGAACATGGGTACTGTTCAGAAAATAAAGCATTGCTGTGTTGAAATAATTAAATGAATTAAGACAGATTTTTGTTGTTGTTGTTACTAAATGTTTAGTTTATATGAAATAAATAAAATAGTAATGTTTAGGTTATATGAAATAAAACAGCAAATCTTGGCCGGGCCTGGTGATACATGCCTTTAATCCCAGCGCTCCAGAGGCAGAGGCAGGTGGATTTCTGAGTTCGAGGCCAGCCTGGTCTACAAAGTGAGTTTGAGGACAGTCAGGGCTATACAGAGAAACCCTGTCTCAAAAAACCAACCCCCCCCCAAAAAAAGCAAATCTTTATCTAAAATATGTTTATAAAATACTAAATAAATAGATGTGTGTGTGTGTGTGTGTGTGTGTGAGAGAGAGAGAGAGAGAGAGAGACAGAGAGACAGAGAGAGAGAGAGAGAGACTGAGTTGGGTAAAGACATACATACTTCTGCCAGACAAAAGGTTAAAGCTTACTATCTTCCTCTAGTGTCCATTAATTATGGAAAACATTCCTGATTGTGGTGGTTTGAATGAGAATGGATCTGATGGTCTCATATGTTCAAGTGCTTAATCCAGAGTAGTGAATCTGTTTGGGAAAAATAAGTGTGACCATGTTGGAAGAAGATGGATACATCAAAACATTGTACCTTGGTTTTTGGTGTCTCTAGACAATCTATCTTTACTACGCACTTCCACTGATTTTTTTTACAAAATGTGATTTTACTTGTATTTCATAGGAGAAATACAGTGATCTATAAATATTTACTCTATGTCCCAGAAAAATGAAAGTATAGTTTTAAGTGTATTATTAATTGAACCAGACTGATCAATCTCAGAAAGCTTATAATGCAAATATATCACTAGGAACTTGGAGCTCCAAATTTCAAGTAATTTTTGAAAAGTTCTGGTTAGTAGGGATGCAACTTTTTTTTTTTTTAATTCTTGACTTTTCAAACCAAATGAAAAATTGTCTTCCTATGATGTCTCTATAATTTTGAAACTTAGCAAATCCTCTAACTGAAATGCTTTCTCCTGTAATATGAATATGTCAAGTGGATATGCTCATTAAGTGTATTCTGTTTTTAATCGAAATTCCAGGATCTTCCTAAAATTTTTATTCTATTATAGTAACCATCACTGGTCTTTTGTTATTTTATCACAATTTCTTCCATTTTTACATTAATGTGACAATGTTACTTTTATTCCAGGCATTCTTTCCTTCTATACAATTCCAATTTCTGACACATTCGCCAAAAATTGTAGAACTGTGACTGTATAAATTTATTTCTGGTTTCCCATACTTTTGACTATTTAACACACCTAATTTATATTGTTCTTACTAACTGTTTAAGAGTTCTTTGTGAATGTCATATAGTGTTAATTATATTCAACCATTTTCCCAGTTCCTCCTAGATTCCCTCATCATTCCCTAGCCAGCCAACTCTGTGTTATTAAGTTTAAGTCTTTCTGTGTTACTGTAAGTCAAATGAATTTTGTAACTGTACATATATTTATCAATACATTTATTTGAATATTATTCTTCAGGCTTATGTTTGATTCAGCATTATTTTCTGGGCTGGAGAATTAGTCTTTCTTTTTTTCCTTTTTTTTTAATTCTTTTTTTTTAACAGTCTAGTCTTTATTGGCCCCCTGGTCCGTGCTCTGACTATTCCTCATCCTATACCTTCCCTGCTTCTCCCATCTCCAAGAAGATGTCTCCATACCCCCATCCCCACCCCATGAGACTTCCATACTCCCTGGGGTCTCAAATTTCCCTAGGGTTAGGTGCATATTCTCTCACTGAGTCCAAATTAGGAAGTCCTCTTCCTTGTATATGTTGGAGGACTCATATCAGTGGTGTATGCTGCCTGGTTGGTGGCTCAGTATCTGAAAGATCTCAGGGGTCCAGATAAGTTGATACTGCTGGTCTTCCCATGGTGTCACCATAGTCCTTAGTTCTTCCAGCTCTTCTCTAATGCATCCACAGTGGTTCCTGGCTTCCATCCATTATTTAAGTGTAAGTGTCTGCATATGACTCTTTCAGCTGATTCTTGGGCCTCTCAGAGGGCAGTGCTTTTAGGCTACTGTTTTTTGCTTGTTTGTTTGTTTGCTTTGTTTTGTTTTTTGTTTTTTTTTCCTGTTTTACCATTTATTTGCTTTTTGCCCTTTATGGATAAATAAAAGTACTAGAACCTTTTCCATCAGGTTTTGAGGAATTTATTTTGGCAATGCTTTAAGGCCAAATCGTGACACACCATCAACGGAGGAGAGTTCCTCTCTCTTGAGTTTTTTATCTTAGCCGTTCTGATGGAACTTTAGAGTTTTTTTATTTGCATGTCCTAGATGACCAAGGACTTTGAACATTTCTTTAAGTGTTTTTTGGCCATTTGGTATTCCTCTGTTGAGAACTATCTGTTTAGTTCTGGACACCACTTTTAATTGGGTTATTTGAGTTGATGCTGTCCAATTTCTTGATTTTTTTTTTTTTTTTTTTTTTTGTAAATTTTGGACATTAGCCCTCCATCAGATATAAGCTGGTAAAGATCCTTTCCCAGTCTGTGGGCTCCTGATTTGTCATATTGACCGTGCCCTTTGCCTTATAGAAGGTTTGCAGTTCCATAAGGTCCCAATTATCATTTTTTTAGATCTCACAGTCTGAGCCAGAAGACAAGTTTCTGAACAGAACACCAATACCATTGTCTTGTTTTAAAAGCCCTTGACGTATCAAGGATTATAAATTAATGAAACAAATGTTGTATTATGTCTTGGAAAGCTTTCCCAAGCTAGTCAAAAGCAAAAATAACAATGAAAAATTAGTGTTTATATCTGCAAGAATAAAGACTAATTTTCCAAAGGATAGGATGCTTGCAATTTTTTTCTGCTTACAACCACAAGGGTGCAAGCTCATCAGGGATTAATTCCCAAGAGCAAGCTCATCAGGGATTAATTCCCAAGAGTACAGTAAGATTTTGCTAAGTTGCCTTCAATAGGAAAGGCAACATTTCTGTCATGGAATCAAATTAATCCTTTCTTCATGCATAGGGACATGAAGCATACATTGAATTCGACCATGTTACTTAAAGAAGAGGCAAGATTGGAAGCAATGATTCTAATTCTGAAAGTTGAGGATAGAAGGGCTAGCAAACAGTGCAGTAGTTTTAAAAAAAAGACTTCTCCTCAATTTCTTTTTCTTTTTTGCATTAATTTTTTGTTATTAGATATTTTCTTTATTTATATTTCAAACATTATCCCCTTTCCTAGTTTCCCTTCTGAAAATCCCCTATCACCTCCCCCTGCCTCCCAGCTCACCAACCCACCCACTCCTGCTTTCTGGCCCTGGCATTCCCCTATACTGGGTCATAGAACTTCACAAGACCAAGAACCTCTTCTCCCATTGATGACCTACTAGGCCATTCTCTGCTGCATATGCAGCTGGAGCCATGAGTCCAACCATGTTTTCTTTGATTGGTGGTTTAGGCCCAGGGAACTCTGAGGGTACTGGTTAATTCATATTGTTGTTCCTCCTATGGGTCTCCAATCCCCTTCAGCTCCTTGGGTGGTTTCTCTAGCTTCTTCATTGGGGACTCTGTGCTTTGTTCAATGGTTGGCTGTGAGCATCCACTTCTTTATTTGCCAGGCACTGGTAGAACCTCTCATAAGAAAGCTATATCAGGCTCCTGTTTGCAAGCTCTTGTTGGCATCCACAATAGTGTCTGGTATTGGTGGTAGTTTATGGGATGGATCCCCAGGTGGAACACTTTCTGGTTGATCATTCCTTCAGTCTCTACTCTGAATTTTGTCTTTGCAACTCCTTCCATGGGTATTTTCCTCAGTCTTCTAAGAAGGATAGAAGTATCCATACTTTGGTCTTCCTTTTGAATTTCATGTTTTGCAAACTCTATCTTGGATATTCTGAGCTTCTGGGCTAACATCAACTTATCAGTGAGTACATACACTGTGTACTTTTTTTGTGATCAGGTTACCTCACTCAGGATGATGTTTTCTAGTTCCATACATTTACCAAAGAACTTCATGAATTCATCATTTTTAATAGTTGAGTAGTACTCCATTATGTAAATGTACCACATTTTCTGTATCCATTCCTCTGTTGAGAGACATCTGGGTTGTTCTCAGCTTCTGGCTATTATAAATATGGATGCTATGAACATAGTGGAACATGTATCCTTATTTCATGTTGGAGCATATATGCCCAGGAATGATATAGCTGGGTCCTCAGGTAGTACTATGTCCAATTTTCTTTGGAACCCCCAGACTGATTTTCACAGTGGTTGTATCAGCTTGCAAACCCACCAGCAATGGAGGAGTGTTCCTCTTTCTCCACATCCTTGCCAGAATCTGCTGTCACCTAAATTGTTGAACTTAGCCATTCTGACTTGTATGAAGTGGAAGCTCAGGTTAATTTGATTTGCATTTCCCTGATGACTAAGGATGTTGAAGATTTCTTTAGGTGCTTCTTAGCCATTTGAATTTGCTCAGTGAGAATTCTGTTTAGCTCTGTTCCCCATTTTTAATAGGGTTATTTGGTTCTCTGGAGTCAAACTTCTTGAGTTCTTTGTATATATTGACTATTTTCCCTTTATCAAATTAAAGATTGGTAAAGATCTTTGCCCAGTTTAATCATTGCCATTTTGTCCTACTAAGAGTGACCTTTGTCTCACAAAAACTTTGCAATTTTATGAAGTCCTAGTTGTCTATTGTTGATCTTAGAACAGAATTCATTCTTTTTCTGTTCAGGAACTTTCCCCCTGTGCTCAAGTGTTCTAGGCTATTCCCCACTTTCTCTTCTATTAGATTCAGTGTATCTGGTTTTATGTGGAGGTCCAAGAACCATATGAACTTAAGCTTTGTACAAAGGGATAAGAATGGAAAATGTTTTCATTTTTCACACATTCTGTGTGTGTGTGCCTGTGGTGCATTTATGAAGGAAAATATGTGACCAGCACATGTGTAGAAGTCAAAGAACAACTTTATACAATTTATTCTTTTCCTCTACGTTATTTTACTTTTCTTTTTTTTTCTTTTTTGAGATTATTATTTAATTACAACACTTCTCCATTACTTTTCCTTCCTTCAAATATGTGTGTGTGTATGTGTGTATATATATTCCTGTCAACTCGGTTTCAAATTCACTGGCTATTTATTTTATGTTACTTTGTATTAATTTTTATTGCATGCCTATGTATGTATATATCTACATGCATAATGATAAATATATGCTACCTCTATATATGACTTTAGGCCTGAGAGTTTGTCATTCAGCAACATTTTGGTAACATCTTCCCTGGTGAACATTACCTCTTCAATTTCTATCTTGTATAAAGTTCTTCATGTAAGTTTTTAGCTACAGGGGCTTGCTGCCAACCTCTGTTTACCGGTGCCATAACTGTCCAGGTTATGTTTGAGCACTCATGCCAGTGTAGCTTTATTCACTTCTTTTCTGGTATAACTAGGAGATACGGTCTCTCAACAAACTTTATGATCTCTGGCTCTTTCAATCTTCCTCATCCCCTGCCCTTTTCTACAATGTTTCCTGGGCATTAGGATGTTATCATGGCCAAGCCGACATAAAGAAAGAAGAGTGTCCTTGGACTTACATTCTCAGAAAGCTAGAGTCCATGACCATTCAGGGAACATGGAGAATGGCAACAATCAGTAGGAACGACACTCAAAGTTTACATGTTCATCCCCAATTACAATGTAGAGAGAGATAAATGGAAATGGTACTGGCCTTTTAAACCTCAAGGTCCACACTCACATATACACACATATACACCTACACTAACAAGGATAAACCCTCATAAAGAGAGCCAACTGGAGACCAACTATTCAAATCTATTGAAACCATGGGCTGCATTCTCATTCAAAACATCCAGACCACATGATCTTTCTCCCATTCTGTGTATTATGTGTATTGATATTGTTATTGTTCTATTCATACAGCTCTGTCTATGAAAGGCAGTCAGTCACACAGTGCAGCTTTTAACTATATTCAAAATCTTATCTTCATATGTACAGAATTACGCAGGTACTATCATGCTCTATCAAAGAAGCTTCTCTCTACAGAACTGGAGACTTTTACACACACACACACACACACACACACACACACACACACACACACACACACACACAAAGTACTGGATCTGGGTGTACAACACAAATATCAATAGACTGTGAGACACCCAGATCCAGTACTTGTAGATGCAGCATATCTCCCACATTTATGGCTCATGGAAGACTAAAGAACTGGGTGAGAAAATTTATAAGAACCTTATTTCATATTAATCATGACCCTCTGTCCTAACTTTAAGCTAAAGGTTTAAGAAAGGGCTATACTATTTCACAGGCTTCGTTCAGTTAACTTGCTAGTTTCAATGTTATTGGGATAATTTTTCAAATTCAAATTTTAAATTAAATTCCACCACACTTTCTATACATAAACCTAACAGATATTTTTGTCTAGTTATGTAACTTAAAATTAAACCAAAATTTTACTTAATGGTTATGAGTGTGACTACTGAGTATGAAGAAAAACTATAACTGCTTTTACTGTTTTCATAGATGAAACATTCAAAAAAAGTTCTTTATTTAATCTCAATTAATCTGGAATTCCATGACATCTAAAACACTGGAACACCAAACAGACAGTGTACGCCAGCTGATATGAGGCCCCCAACACACATACAGTAGAGGACTTCCGGATCTATGTTCATTCAGTGATGATGCACCTAACCCTCAAGAGACTGGAGGCCCTAGGGAGTTTAGAGGTAAGGTGGGGTAGAGGTGTTGGATGTAGAAAAGACAGAGGGTGGATGGAAGAGTGGAGAATGGAATATGGAGTATAAAAAATATCAATTAAAAATAAAATAAAATTTAAAAATTTGCTGTTTACTACTCAATGGCATTGATATTATAAAAGATGGAACAGAAAAAATATAACTCCTCTCTAGAGTTATTTTGTGAGCCTTTAGACTACGTAAAACCAGACTACATAAGAAGAATGAATGTCCAGAGAAGGATACTTGCTAGGTAGCTGCCATTGACATGCCTCGAGCAGAAAGACAAATATATTAGACTTCTGTTTCCCATTTTCTACATAGGGTGTTGGTATTGATATTCTCTTTTAGAAATTGTACAAATATTTGATTTTAATAAAATTACCCAAATGACGGAATAACAACAGAATAGAGGTCAAAAAATATTAAGGGTTAAAAGTACCTAATTTTCATATTTTATGTTAATTTGCTCTGCCTTTTGATATCATTTTCCTCAGAAAACAATAGTTGATGGTTTTAAATGCACCCCTATGCTCCTCATTTTTCCTCCCACACTTAGACCCTGGTTAAAATAATATCCACAGTTTGTGAGTGTGTGTGTGTGTGTGTGTGTGTGTGTGTGTGTGTGTGTATACATTTGTTGATTTGTTTTGTTGATTTTTCTTTAAAAGCACAAATATTTAAATACAAGATGCTATTTCTGAACATCAAATGGCTTTTTGTTTTCTATGCCATGGTCAAATCAAAGTAAAGATGCAGAGTTCTATTAAATCTCTTTTTAATCATTAGAGTGTCCTGATGAAATTGTCTCACTATACAAAACCATTACGTTAGACACAAATTAAAGCATACACAAGACTTTACAGTGGTATTTAAAGTGAAATATTTATGAAGTGATTTAAATACTAATGACAGAGCATTCCTAGAGGAGTCACAAAATTAAAGGATAAGAACATTGCATGCCAGTGACTCAGTCCTTGTGTCTGCTGAATGTGGCATTTATAGTTTTTCATTACTCAATTCATAGAATGAAGCCAAGAGTTAGGAAAAAAAGAACATATGTGAAATGAAGTATTTTGTTTGAAGGATATAACCTTTCTTTATAACCTTGAATATTAGGTCACCCTGATTTTACATGATTTGTCAAAAACATTTTCTGTGGCAACTGAAGTTTTTGTTGTCTCAGTTTTGAATTCTATATTCAAGAAAATATCTTCTGTTAAGAGTAAATCTTAACATATATAGAGCCATTATTTTACCATCCTCTGACTATCACATTAAACATCTATAGTCTTGTGGATGTAAGACAGGGATTATACTGAGTCTGGTACTTATGTGTTCAAACTACAGAACCCAGTATATTTTGATTTATATCTTATCTATTTAGTTGATAAGGAAATAGGTTCTAATAGTGCTTTTCAGGAGACAATTGTTGAGTCCAAAGCACAAGCTTATTTTATAAATTCTTATGACTTCACCAAACATAACAAACCGTTAGGTGGGAAGATATCCTGAAACACAGGTTTCTATATTTGACAATTAATTAAACAGAAACAGTAGGAGAGGTGTTCAGGAAGACATTTAATTAGAAATCAAAGCTTACCAATAACAACCAAAAATGCTTCTCTAAAAGTGAGAAAAATAATTTCAAACACAAAAAGAATGCTTAATAAAATGAAATGGATATGGCTAAGTCTTTCATACCTGGGAGATGTCAAGATGCTTCTCTGAATTTTGTTTCTCTTAAGTAACTTACAGTTCTCATAATTAGCAATCTTTTCACTCAAGATAGTTACCATTTTTAGAAGCAATATGAAGAACAGATGAAAGAAAATAAAGCCAACATTTAGCACGGTCAAATAATACTACACCTAATTTATAAAACTATAAAGTTTCTAAGAAAAAATAGCACAGATAATGGACATTTTCATGTGAATAAACAAAGCTTTAGATGAGTGAAAATAACTTATCATGAAAACAAGACATAATATGCACTGTTTTGATAATAAATTAAATAGTTTTATCATCAAATGTGTTCAAAATTATGGTAACAAAGACATGGGGCTGAGCGTTTTTGTGGTTAAGATCACTTGCTACTCTTGGCAGAGTGGCAGATTAATGTTGCAAGAGCCTACATGATTTTCTATTATGTCAAGTTATTATTTTAAATGATGAACTATAAAAATAGTGGCATTTTTGCTTGCATTCCATAAAATATATATTATTGCACAATTTTTATAATAGTCTTAAATGTTTCATAGACTTGGAACTCTGAAATGAAGCTATATTGATTAACTATATAATGGGACCTGATAAAACCTACGTAAAGAAAATGTAAAAGATCTTCCTAAGAGTGAATCAGTTAACATATTAGTATTTCCCAATTTACTATTTTTACCTATTTAAAATTCCTTTATAACTGTCATAATTATAAACATATTACATGTTTAATTGTTCTTTACTTATTGTGAGTTTTGGGTAAGCCTAGGCTACAAAGAATGGCACATGATATATGAATATATGTAGGACTTGCTTCAAGGAATGTCTACTAAAATGTAAAACTGAACACAGCATAACAAGTTACAGTAAAACTGGGCATCTAAAACTCAAGGCTGAATAAGGCAAACTAGTAGGAGGAAAATAGTTCCAAGACTTCGCAAAAGAGTCAGATATTGCTAAGTCCACACAACACCAACCTACATAATGTTACCATAAATGCAAAAAGGACCTTGGTCTGGCCTATGCAAGTTCTATGATTGCTGCTTCAGTCTTCGTGAGCCCTTAAGAGCTCTGCTTAGTTACTTCTGTGGGCTGTTTTCTCCTGCTGTTCTGGAGCCCTTTTGTCTCCTACAGTCCTTCCTGTTTCTCTTCTTCCAGGCACTTGGAGCAGCACCTGATGTTTGGCCATGGATCTCTGCATTGGTTCCCATCAGATGCTGGATGGAGCTTCTGTAATGACATTGGGCTGGGTTCTGATCTATGCTTTGTTTCATCCAAATCAGAGGACTAGTCTTATTGTATCTTGTTATGCTATGTTTGGCCCATATCCCTGGAAGCCCTACTCTTTCCTTAAAGGTAAAAGAAGGTATGGATCTGGAAAAGGGAGGGGGAATGGAGAGATGGGAAACTGTAGTTGTGATGTAATATATGAGGGTAGAATATTTTTTTAATAAAATAAAAAAAACTGAAAAAAGAGGAGAAACTTCAAATTCTTTTTCAGCTGAAGATTGATAGAACAATTGTTTTGGACAAATAACCTCTTTTTTATATATTTTTATTAGGTATTTTCCTCATTTACATTTCCAATGCTATACCAAAAGTCCCCCATACCCTCCCACCCACTCCCCTACCCACCCACTCTCACTTTTGGGCCCTGGTGTTCCCCTGTACTGGGGCATATAATGTTTGCAAGTCCAATGGGCCTCTCTTTCCAGTGATGGCTGACTATGCCATCTTTTAATACATATGTAGCTAGAGTCAAGAGCTCCGGGGTAATGGTTAGTTCATAATGTTGTTGTACCTATAGTGTTGCAGATCCCTTTAGCTCCTTGGGTACTTTCTCCAGCTCCTCCATTGGGGGCCCTGTGATCCATCCAATAGCTGACTGTGAGCATCCACTTCTGTGTTTGCTAGGCCCCGGCATAGTTTCACAAGACACAGCTATCTCTGGGTCCTTTCAGCAAAATCTTGCTAGTATATGCAATGGTGTCAGCGTTTGGAAGCTGATTATGAGATGAATCCCCGGATATGGCAGTCTCTAGATGGTCCATCCTTTTGACACAGCTCCAAACTTTGTCTCTGTAACTCTTTCCATGGGTGTTTTGTTCCCAATTCTAAGAAGGGGCAAAGTGTCCACACTTTGGTCTTCATTCTTCTTGAGTTTCATGAGTTTAGCAAATTGTATCTTATATCTTGGGTATTCTGTTTCTGGGCTAATATCCACTTATCAGTGAGTACATATTGTGTGAGTTCCTTTGTTATTGGGTTACCTCACTCAGGATGATGCCCTCCAGGTCCATCCATTTGTCTAGTAATTTCATAAATTCATTCTTTTTAATAGCTGAGTAGTACTCCATTGTGTAAATGTACCACATTTTCTGTATCCATTCCTCTGTTGAGGGACAACTGGGTTCTTTCCAGCTTCTGGATATTATAAATAAGGCTGCTATGAACATAGTGAAGCATGTGTCCTTCTTACCGGTTGGGACATCTTCTGGATATATGCCCAGGAGAGGTATTGCTGGATCCTGTGGTAGTACTATATCCAGTTTTCTGAGGAACTGCCAGACTGATTTCCAGAGTGGTTGTACAAGCTTGCCATCCCACCAACAATAGAGGAGTGTTCCACTTTCTCCACATCTTTGCTAGCATCTGCTGTCACCTGAATTTTTGATCTTAGCCATTCTGACTGGTGTGAGGTGGAATCTCAGGGTTGCTTTGATTTGCATTTCCCTTATGATTATAGTTTTTCCTCCTTTACCCATAAAGACATTACAAATGTTGTAAATGAAATGATATATAAGATACAATATAGTTTAACCTAAAATAGCAATCTAAAACATAAAACCAACATCATGATGTTATAGGATGGGTTTAACTTTATTACGTATATGTTCATATATTCAATATTCCTGTCCATTTTTCTTCTGTTACTTTAACATTATCTATCTTATAAATGTACCTACTAAGTGGATAGATATTAGTAGTGAACATTTAAAACTCTAAGCCACCTGCTCCTTAAAACAATAGAAATGCAAGTTACTCACTAGACCTTTTACACTTCATATAGGAATAACCTGTAAATGGAAGAATATTTTGGAAAAATTTGGTTCAGTCATTATATAGTATAGACGTTCTCTATGTGGTGTATTAGTACAAATTATGCACTACTTATGTACACATTATGTTTTATAGTCTCTTAGAATTAATATGTATTCATATGTAATATAAATCATGTGTAACACCAAAAATAAGTATCAAAGTAGTAAGCCATTAACGATAGCAAAGCATAAAGGAAACACAGTATCAGATTCAAATTATATAAATGCTTTGCCTACTGTTGAGTTTCTTACCGACTCTTATAACAGAGCATAGAAAACAAGTACCATAATTACCTTCGTTTATAAATAATGGACCTTGTTTTCACTAATGTTTGTACCTTTCACCAAGGAGAAACCTACTAAGTTAGAAAGTTTAAAATAAATAAATAAATAAATAAATAAATAAATAAATAAATCTTTCCACAAATACATGAAAGTAAATTATTTAGCTTTAGTATGACCATGCATTGATATTAGCTTTAGTGTGACCATGCATTCATATTGTGAAAATTGCAATTTGATCAGTCACTTTAAAATAATATTTTAATTACATTTATTTATTATCCATTTTATATCCCAATATTGGCCCTTCTTCTACTCCCAGTACTTTCTCACATAAGTCCTCCCCACACTTCCCCTAGGAGGTGAAGATGCTCTCTGGCTATCAAACTCCCAACACTCACCCATCACATCCTCCACCCCCATCCCACAAGTTAAGTTGCTGAAGTCAGTGTGGGATTCACAGGCAGTCAGGTAGGCAACAGATTCAGGGACAGACCTTGATCCAGTTATTTATATATTTTGGATATTTGTCTACTGTCAGATATAATATTAGTGAAAATCTTTTCCCAGTGTATACACTTTCATTTTTTCCCATTAATGGTATCTTTTGACATACAGAAGCTTTTCAGTTTCATGAGGTTCCCTTTATTAATTTTTGGTCTTAGTGCCTGAGTCACTAATGCTTTGTTTAGGAAGTTGTCTTCTGTACTGAAGAACTCATGGTTATTCCCCAATTTCTGTTCTATTAGAATAAGTGTCTCTGGTTTTATCATGAGGTCATTGATGCATTGGGACTTGAGTTTTATGCACTATGACAATCATGGATATATTTGCATTTTTTACATGCAGGCATTCATTTAAAATAGTACCTTTTGTTGAAGATACTGTCCTTGTTCCATTGTATAATTTCGACTTCTTTGTCAAAAATCAACAATCCTTTCGTATGTGGTTTTATTTCTAGGACTTTGATTAGATTCCATTGATCATCCTGTCTGTTCCTATACCAATATCATGCAGTTTTTATTACTGTAATTCCTTAGTACAGCTTGAAGTCAGGGATAATGATACGTCTAGAAGTTCTTTTATTGTTCTGTATTGTTTTAGCTATTCTGGATTTTTATTTTTGTTGTTGTGGTTTTCATATTAATTTGGGAACTGTCCTTTCAAGTTTTATGAAGAGTTATATTGGAATTTTGCTGGGGATTGCATTTAATCTGAAGATTGGTTGTGTTAAGATGGTAATTTTAACTATGCCAATCCTACTGATCCATGAGCAAGGGAGATTTTTTTCACTCTCTGATATTTTCCTCATTTTCTTTCTTCAGAGACTCGATGTTCTTGTCATATAGGACTTTCACAGGCTTGGTTACTGTTACACCAAGGTATTTTATGTGATCTGTGGCTATTTGAAGGGTACTAGTTCCCTAGCATCTTTCTCAGCCAATTTATAGCTTGTATAGAGGAAGGCTACTCATTTCTTTGAGCTAATGTTGTATCTAACCACTTTCCTGAAGGTGTTTATCAGTTGTAGAGTTTTCTGGTAGAATTTTTTGGCATCACTTTTTTATTCTGTTATATATATATATATATATATATATATATATATATATATATATATATATATATATATCATGCATATATATATAATATCATGCATATATATATATATATATATGTATATATATCATCTGAAAATAGTGATACTTTGACTTCTTACTTTTCAATCTGTATCCCTTTGATCTCCAATAGTTGTCTTTCTGCTCTAGCTAGAACTTCAAGTACTACATTGAAGAGATATGGGGAAGGTGGAAAACCTTGACTTGTCCCTGATTTTAGTGGAAATGCTTTACAGTTCTCTCTAGTGAATTTAATGTTGTCTATTGGCTTACTGTGTGTTGTCTCTTTGATGTAGAGGTATGCACACTCTATCCCTGCTCTTACCAAGTCGTTTATCATAAAGATTTGTTGGATTAGGTCAAATTGATATCTAGTGAGATAATCATGCCTTTTTTTTCTTTCAGTTTGATAATGCTGTAAGTATACACTAATGATTGACATTTGGAATATGACATATAAACAAAAATGTGGCCACTCAGTTTTCCTTAAATAAATGGTTTATTTGTATAAATTGGTAGCAATATGTTGAGATGAAAGGAGAGGGGTGAAGAAAAAAGCAAGTGAAAATGGATGAAAGAATGAGTTAGTGTGAAGGAGGTGAAAAAAATGAAAGAAATAAAAGGGATACAAGATAAAGGGAGATGCAGAATGTAAGAAATGAGGGACTGACTATAGTAGACTAATTGAGGGGGGATTGGGAAGATCAGAAAACAACAAATGACTGGGAAGAAACTTCCTCTGCAAGAGGACAACCAGAATTTATAGTGGCAGCAGCATAGATTAGATATATTTCATAAGAAAAATATGTCCTATGTTGAAGCAAACATCTGAATAACAAAAAACCAGGATAGCAAAAACTCTTCTCAAGGATAAAAGAACCTCTGGTGGAATCACTATGCCTGACCTAAAGCTGTACTACAGAGCAATTGTGATCAAAACTGCATGGTACTAGTATAGCGACAGATAAGTAGACCAATGGAATAGAATTGAAGACCCAGAAATGAACCCACACACCTATAGTCACTTGACCTTTGACAAGGGAGCAAAAAACATCCAGTGGAAAAAAGACAGTATTTTCAAGAAATGGTGCTGGCAAAACTGGCGGTTATCATGTAGAAGATTTTGAATTGATCCATTCCTATCTCCTTGTACTAAAGTCAAATCTAAGTGGATCAAGGAACTCCACATAAAACCAGAGACAGTGAAACTTATAGAGGAGAAAGTAAGGAAAAGCCTCAAAGATATGGGTACAGGGGAAAAATTCCTGAATAGAACAGCAATGGCTTGTACTGTAAGATTGATAATCGACAAATGGGACCTTATAAAATTGCAAAGCTTCTGCAAGGCAAAAGACACCGTCAATAAGACAAAAAGGCCACTAACAGATTGGGAAAGGATCTTTACCTATTCTAAATCAGATAGGGGACTAATATCCAATATATACAAAGAATTCAAGAAGGTGGACTTCAGAAAATCAAATAACCCCATTAAAAAATGGGGCTCAGAGCTAAAGAAAGAATTCTCACTTGAGGAATACCGATTGGCTGAGAAGCACCTGAAAAAATGTTCAACATCCTTAATAATCAGGGAAATGCAAATCAAAACAACCCTGAGATTCCACCTCACACCAGTCAGAACGACTAAGATCAAACATTCAGGTGACAGCAGATGCTGGCAAAGATGTGGAGAAAGAGGAACACTCCTCCATTATTGGTGGGATGGCAAACTTGTACAACCACTCTAGAAATTAGTCTGGTGGTTCCTCAGAAAATTGGACATATTACTACCAGAGGATCCTGCAATACCTTTCCTGGGCATATATCCAGAAGATGTCCCAACTGATAAGAAGGACACATGCTCTACTATGTTCATAGCAGCCTTATTTATAATAGCCAGAAGCTGGAAATAACCCAGATGCCCCTCAACAGAGGAATGGATACAGAAAATGTGGTACATTTACACAATGGAGTACTACTCAGCTATTAAAAAGAATGAATTTATGAAATTCCTAGGCAAAGGATGGATCTGGAGGACATCATCCTGAGTGAGGTAACTCTTTTGTGAGTTAATCACAAAAGAATTCGCAGAATATTTACTCACTGATAAGTGGACATTAGCCCAAAAACGTAGAATACCCAAGATATAAGATACAATTTGCTAAATTCATGAAACTCAAGAAGAACGAAGACCAAAGTGTGGACACTTTGCCCCTTCTTAGAATTGGGAACAAAACAACCATGGAAGGAGTTACAGAAACAAATTTGGAGCTGAGACGAAAGAATGGACCATCTAGAGACTGCCATATCCAGGGATCCATCCCATAATCAGCTTCCAAACGCTGACACCATTGCATACACTAGCAAGATTTTGCTGAAAGGACCCAGATATAGCTGTCTCTTGTGAGACTATTCCAGGGCCTGGCAAACACATAAGTGGATGCTCACAATCAGCTATTGGATATGTCACAGGGCCCGCAATGGAGGAGCTAGAGAAAGTACCCAAGGAGGTGAAAGCATTTGCAATCTTATAGATGGAACAACAATATGAACTAACCAATACCCCCCAGGAGCTCGTGTCTCTAGCTGCATATGAATCAGAAGATGGCCTAGTCGGCCATCAGTGGAAAGAGAGGCCCATGGTCATGCAAGTTTATATGCCTCAGTACAGGGGAATGCCAGGTCCAAGAAGTGGGTGGGAGAGTGTGTGGGGGACTTTTGGGATAGCATTGGAAATGTAAAAGAGATAAATACCCAATTAAAAAACAGAAGCAAAGAATTAATTCTAAGAGGAAATATTTAGAACTTACACTATATTTATTCTTCAGTAGAGTATAAATATATATACATAGATATAGATAGATGAGATACAGATAGAGATAGAGATAGAGAGATAAAGATAGAGATATATAGATATATATTCAGTAGCGTGTATTTATATATATATATATTCCAGACATAGATTCTTTCTGTAGCCTTGACTATCCTGAAAACCATGCTGTCATAGAACTCATATAGATCTGCCTGCCTCTGCCTCCTGAGTGCTAGGACTAAAGATTTGTGCAAACCTTGAACATTTTTTTTAATTAGGTATATTCCTCGTTTACATTATCAATGCTATCCCAAAGGTCCCCCATACCCACCCACCCCCAATTCCCTACCCACCCACTCCCCCTTTTTGGCCCTGGCTTTCCCCTGTACTGGGGCATCTAAAGTTGGCAAGTCCAATGGGCCTCTCTTTGCAGTGATGGCCGACTAGGCCATCTTTTGATACATATGCAGCTAAAGACAAGAGCTCCCTGGTACTGGTTAGTTCATATTGTTGTTCCACCTATAGGGTTGCAGTTCCCTTTAGCTCCTTGGGTAATTTCTCTAGTTCCTCCATTGGGGGCCATGTGACCCATCCAATAGCTGACTGTGATCATCCACTTCTGTGTTTGCTAGGCCCCTGCATTGTCTCACAAGAGAGAGCTATATCTGGGTCCTTTCAGCAAAATCTTGCTAGTGTATGCAATGGTGTCAGCATTTGGAAGCTGATTATGGGATGGATCCCTGCATATGGCAATCACTAGATGGTCCATCATTTCGTCACAGCTCCAAATTTTGTCTCTGTAACTCCTTCTATGGGAGTTTTGTTCCCATTTCTAAGAAAGGGTAAAGTGTCCACACTTTGGTCTTCGTTCTTCTTGAATTTCATGCCTTTGGCAAGTTGTATCTTATATCTTGGGTATCCTAAGTTTCTGGGCTAATATCCATTTATCAGTGAGTACATATTGTGAGAGTTCCTTTGTGATTGGGTTACTTCACCCAGGATGATACCCTCCAGGTCCATCCATTTGCCTAAGAATTTCATAAATTCTTTTTTTTTAATAGCATAGTAGTACTCCATTGTGTAAATGTACCACATTTTCTGTATCCATTCCTCTGTTGAGGGGCATCTGGGTTCTTTCCAGCTTCTGGCTATTATAAACAAGGCTGCTATGAACATAGTGGAGCATGTGTTCTTCTTACCGGTTGGAACATCTTCTGGATATATGCCCAGGATAGGTATTGCTGGATCCTCCGGTAGTACTATGTCCAATTTTCTGAGGAACCACCAGACTGATTTCCAGAGTGGTTGTACAAGCTTGCAATCCCACCAACAATGGAGGAGTGTTCCCCTTTCTCCACATCCTCGCCAGCATCTTCTGCAACCTGAGTTTTTGATCTTAGCCATTCTGACTGGAGTGAAGTGGAATCTCAGTGTTGTTTTGATTTGCATTTCCCTGATGATTAAGGATGTTGAACATTTTTTCAGGTGCTTCTCTGCCATTCGGTATTCCTCAGGTGAGAATTCTTTGTTCAGCTCTGAGCCCCATTTTTAATGGGGTTATTTGATTTTCTGGAGTCCACCTTCTTGAGTTCTTTATATATATATTGGATATTAGTCCCCTATCCGATTTGGGATAGGTAAAGATCCTTTCCCAATCTGTTGGTGGCCTTTTTGTCTTATTGACGATGTCTTTTGCTTTGCAGAAGCTTTGCTATTTTATGAGGTCCCATTTATCGATTCTTGATCTTACAGCACAAGCCATTGCTTTCTATTCAGGAATTTTTCCCCTGTACCCATATCTTTGAGGCTTTTCCCTACTTTCTCCTCTATAAGTTTCAGTGTCTCTGGTTTTATGTAGAGTTCCTTAATCCACTTAGATTTGACCTTAGTATAAGGAGATAGAAATGGATCAATTCGCTTTCTTCTACATGATAAGTTGTGCCTGCACCATTTGTTGAAAATGCTGTCTTTTTTCCACTGGATGGTTTTAGCTCCCTTGTCAAAGATCAAGTGACCATTGGTGTGTGGATTCATCTCTGGGTCTTCAATTCTGTTCCATTGGTCTACTTGTCTGTCACTATACCAGTACCATGCAGTTTTGATCACAATTGCTCTGTAGTACAGTTTTAGGTCCGGCATGGTGTTTCCACCAGAGGTTCTTTTATCCTTGAGAAGAGTTTTTGCTATACTCGGTTTTTTGTTATTCCAGATGAATCTGCCGATTGCCCTTTCTAATTCGTTGAAGAATTGAGTTGGAATTTTGATGGGGATTGCATTGAATCTGTAGATTGCTTTTGGCAAGATGGCCATTTTTACAATGTTGATCCTGCCAATCCATGAGCATGGGAGATCTTTCCATCTTGTGAGATCTTCTTAAATTTCTTTCTTTAGAGACTTGAAGTTCTTATCATACAGATCTTTCACTTTCTTAGTTAGAGTCACAACATTTTAATGAAGAAAATATTCCCTACATTTGACCTCTTAAGAAATATTTAAAAAGCTTATTTATTCTATGTGTATAAATACTTGCTTATATGTGGGTATTAGTCAGGGTTCTCTAGAGTCACAGAACTTATGGGTAGTCTCTTTATAGTAACGAAATTTATTGATGACTTACAGTCTGTAGTCCAACTCCCAGTAATGGTCGGTAGGAACTGTGAATGGATGTTCAAGGATCTAGCAGTTGCTCAGTCCCACAGGGCAAGCAAGCAAAGGAGAAAGAGAGCCTTCCTTCTTTCCATGTCCTTATATATTCTCCAGTAGAAGGTTTAGCCCTGATTAAAGGTGTGTGCCACCACACCTTTAATCCTAGATGACCTTGAACTCAGAGATCTCCCTGTCTTAATCTTCTGGAATCCATAGCCACTATGTCTAAAGATCTCCATACCATGATCCAGTTCAGAAACTTCTATCTCCCAGCCTCCAGATTAGGGTCACTGGTGAGCCTTCCAATTCTGGATTGTAGTTCATTCTAGATATAGTCAAGTAACAACCAGGAATAGCCACTACACATGTGGGAATATGCACTAGAAAGTGATAAAAAAATAATATTAAGGTACTAGTGATCCAATTGGGAAATAAAAGAGTAGGATAAAGATAAATGCAGAAGGAGGAGAAAGGAGAGTAAAATAAACATAACTCAAGAGGGAGGATGTGATAGGGTGTTTCTTGGAGGGTGAGAAACCAGGGAAGGGAATAACATTTGAGATTTAAATAAAGAAAATATTCAATAAAAAAGAAACAAAAAAGAATATCTTTAAAAATTATCATGTAATAAGTTACCAAAAATTCCAATGACAAATGTTCAAAAGCAAAATACACATGAGTCTGTATATAAATATTGGAGATATTTTAGATGAAATTCCTTATTAGTTACAAAAATGTCCCCTCCGAGGGCCAATGACTATTTAACAAAAACCCCAACAACACCAGGAATAGGAGCCCTTTTGTAAGTTATTACTCATGGTTGTCCAAGAGACTCCCAGAATATTACAGGCTATTGTGTTTGCCCTTGCTTTCCTCCAAATGAGAGAAAATGTAAGACATTGCTGAACATATTATGTACTTTAGTTGCAGCACCCAGAAATTCCTGAGCTGGAATGGATCGGAGAGCCCTGTCTCTGAGAACAAGCTTTTACGGCACCAGAAGGCATCATGCAAGCTTCAGAAGCAGGACTACATTTCACCTTTCATTTCCCTTGTTGCTCTTCTGTTTTAAACACACTCAAAGCATCCACGTAGATGGGAGGATAAACTCCAATTATCTTAGCATGCACTTGAAAACCTTCAGCATCTGGCCCCAAACTTATTTCTAATCTTACATCTCATTATTTGCATTCTCTCTGAATAATTAAATGGAGCAATCTTACATGTTTTTTAAAAGCTTAGAAAGTTTCAATAAGTATTCTTATTATTTGAAAGCTTATTCCTTCCAATATTTTATTTTGGAAATATAAATTTACAAATTCATTCTTTATATTAAAAATTAATATATTTAGAAATATATTTGCAATGTTAAAATTTTACCTTATAAGTTCTGTGTGTTTTATTTCATGTGAACTGAGAGGTTTAGTAAATATATTCAAAGAAAAAATAAGAATAATACACTTTTTCGTGTAACTTTAGGAAAAAAAAAACAGACTAGCTCAAAGAGTAAGACTATACTCAACAGATAATTGCTACTTTTAGGATGTGGCTTCAAATGCTTTTTCAAAGGTTGAGTGGAAGCCTTGTCCTTGGCTGGAGGCATCCAGATGGAGGATGCAGATGGAAAATTTAAATGATGTGGACTAGTAATGAGTTTTTAAATTAACTGAGAATATGTTTGGTTGTTTTTGTTTTGTTTTGTTTTGTTTTCTGAGATTTAGATATTTTTATGGAGGCTTCTGGTAAGTTCTTTATCTCTTCTTCTAAAATTCAATTTCTATGTGTATGTGGGTTTGTATGAATGTGTGATCATAGATGTCAGAAGAGAATACCAGACACTCTGGAGCTGGAGTTTTGAGGAGTTACAAGTCAGCATTGTGAGTGCTGGGAACCTATCTATGGTCCTGTGAAAGAGCAGAAAAAGCTCTGAACATCTGAGCCAGAATGCCAGTAAGGTGAGTGCTTACGAAAGGGTCCCAAACATCTACACTTTTCTCTGACTTTTTTTATGATAATGTTATTGCTTGTTTATGCCTCTACACTTTGGCTGCCTACTGTCATGTGACATAGTTGTATCCTCTTTAGATATGAGCAGATGCTGTCATCACACACTTGTGTCTCTTGAACTTTGCGCTGGATAAACACCTCTGCTTTATAAAGTTCAGCTGTTAAGGAATATTATTATTATAGCATTTAAAACTCTCTGAAGGATGTAGCCTTTGGAAGCTAAGAACCTGGGCAAAATTCAATTCCCAAAATCCATGTTGGGCAGATTACACCACGTATATATAACACTAGTTTCTGGAGATCCAACTTCCCCAGCCTGGAGGGCACTACAAGCACCAAGATAAACACACATAACATAAAATTTAAAATTATGCAGTTTTTAAGTACATTAAGTGACAAAAAATATTAAGTCCTGTGTTTTGAGGATTTCTCTTGAAACACCAATACTACCTGGAGATAAAATATTTCAAATTTATTTCTTAATGAAATCATTATCAGTTATCAGTTATTTTTTTCGTTGACATTTCAAATGCTATCCTGAAAGTCCCCTATCCACTCCCCCTGCCCTGCTCCCCAACCCACCCATTCCTGCATCATGGCCCTGGCATTCTCCTGTACTGGGAATATAATCTTTGCAAGACCAAGTGCCTCTGCTCCCAATGATGGCCAACTAGGCCATCTTCTGCTACATATGCAGCTAGAGACACGAGCTCGGGGTGGGGGGTGTACTGGTTAGTTCATATTGTTGTTCCTCCTATATTGTTTTAGACCCCTTCAGCTCCTTGAGTACTTTCTCTAGCTCCTCCATTGGGGGCCCTGTGTTGTCTCCAATAGATGACAGTGAGCATTGACTTTTGTATTTGCCAGACACTGGCATAGCCTCAAAAGAGACAGCTATATCAAAGTCCTGTCGGCAAAGTCTAGCAGGCATATGCAATAGTGTCTGGGTTTGATAGCAGTTTATGGGATGGATCCTGAGATGGGGCTGTCTCTGGATGGATCTTCCTTCTGTCTCAGCTCCAAACTTTGTCTCTGTAACTACCTCCATGTGTATTTTATTCCCCATTCTAAGGATTAACAAAGTATCCACATTTTGGTCTTCCTTCTTCTTGAGTTTCATGTGTTTTGCAAATCGTATCTTAGGTATTCTAAGTTTCTGGGCTAATATACACTTATGAGTGAGTGTATATCGTGTGAGTTCTTTTGTGATTGGGTTAACTCTTTCAGGGTGATATCCTCCAGATCCAACCATTTTCCTCAGAATTTCATAAATTTATTGTTTTTAGTAGCTGAGCCATACCCCATTGTGTAAATGTATCATATTTTCTGTATCCATTCCTCTGTTGAGGGGCATCTGGGTTCTTTCCAGCTTCCGCCTGTTATAAATAAAGCTTATATGAACATCTTCTGGGTATATGCCCAGGAGAGGTATTGCTGGATCCTCCGATAGTACTATGTCCAATTTTCTGAGGAACCGCCAGACTGATTTCCAGAGTGGTTGTACAAGCCTGCAATCCCACCAACAATGGAGGAGTGTTCCTCTTTCTCCACATCCACGCCAGCATTTGCTGTCACCTGAGTTTTTGATCGTAGCCATTCTGACTGGTGGGAGGTGGAATCTGAGGGTCGTTTTGATTTGCATTTCCCTGATGATTAAGGATGTTGAACATTTTTTCAGGTGCTTCTCTGCCATTCGGTATTCCTCAGGTGAGAATTTTTTGTTCAGCCTTGAGCCCCATGTTTTAATGGGGTTATTTGATTTTCTGAAGTCCACCTTCTTGAGTTCTTTATATATGTTGGATATTAGTCCCCTATCTGATTTAGAATAGGTAAAGATCCTTTCCCAATCTGTTGGTGGTCTTTTTGTCTTATTGACAGTGTCTTTTGCCTTGCAGAAGCTTTAGAGTTTCATGAGGTCCCATTTGTCAATTCTCGATCTTACAGCACAAGCCATTGCTGTTCTATTCAGGAATTTTTCCCCTGTGCCCATATCTTCAAGGCTTTTCCCCACTTTCTCCTCTATAAGTTTCAGTGTCTCTGGTTTTATGTGGAGCTCCTTGATCCACTTAGAATTGACCTTAGTACAAGGAGATAGGAAGGGATCTATTTGCATTCTTCTACATGATAACAACCAGTTGTGCCAGCACCAATTGTTGAAAATGCTGTCTTTCTTCCACTGGATGGTCTTAGCTCCCTTGTCGAAGATCAAGTGACCATAGGTGTGTGGGTTCATTTCTGGGTCTTCAATTCTATTCCATTGGTCTACTTGTCTGTCTCTATACCAGTACCATGCAGTTTTTATCACAATTGTTCTGTATTAAAGCTTTAGATCAAGCATGGTGATTCCACCAGAGGTTCTTTTATCCTTGAGAGGAGTTTTTGCTAACCTAGGTTTTTTGTTATTCCAGTTGAATTTGCAAATTGCTCCTTCTAATTCGTTGAAGAATTGAGTTGGAATTTTGATGGGGATTGCATTGAATCTGTAGATTGCTTTTGGCAAGATAGCCATTATTACAATGTTGATCCTGCCAATCCATGAGCATGGGAGATCTTTCCATCTTCGGAGATCTTCTTTAATTTCTTTCTTCAGAGATTTGAAGTTTTTATCATACAGATATTTCACTTCCTTAGTTAGAGTCACGCCAAGATATTTTATATTATTTGTGACTATTGAGAAGGGTGTTGTTTCCCTAATTTCTTTCTCAGCCTGTTTATTCTTTGTGTAGAGAAAGGCCATTGACTTGTTTTAGGTTATTTTATATCCAGCTACTTCACCGAAGCTGTTTATCAGGTTTAGGAGTTCTCTGGTAGAATTTTTAGGGTCACTTATATATATTTTCATATCATCTGCAAAAAGTGATATTTTGACTTCCTCTTTTCCAATTTGTATCCCCTTGATCTCCTTTTGTTGTGGAATTGCTCTGGCTAATACTTCAAGTATTATGTTGAAAAGGTAGGGAGAAAGTTGGCAGCCTTGTCTAGTCCCTGGTTTTAGTGGGATTGCTTCCAGCTTCTCTCCATTTACTTTGATGTTGGCTACTGGTTTGCTGTAGATTGCTTTTATCATGTTTAGGTATGGGCCTTGAATTCCTGATCTTTCCAAAACTTTTATCATGAATGGGTGTTGGATCTTGTCAAATGCTTTTTCTGCATCTAACGAGATGATCATGTGGTTTTTGTCTTTGAGTTTGTTTATATAATGGATTACATTGATGGATTTTTGTATATTAAATCATCCCTGCATCCCTGGAATAAAACCTACTTGGTCAGGATGGATGATTGCTTTAATGTGTTCTTGGATTCGGTTAGCGAGAATTTTATTGAGGATTTTTGCATCGATATTCATAAGAGAAATTGGTCTGAAGTTCTCTATCTTTGTTGGGTCTTTCTGTGGTTTAGGTATCAGAGTAATAGTGGCTTCATAAAATGAGTTGGGTAGAGTACCTTCTACTTCTATTTTGTGAAATATTTTGTCCAGAACTGGAATTAGATCTTCTTTGAAGGTCTGATAAAACTCTGCACTAAACCTGTCTGGTCCTGGGCTTTTTTTTTTTTTTGGCTGGGAGACTATTAATAACTGCTTCTATTTCTTTAGGTGATATGGGACTGTTTAGATTGTCAACTTGATCCTGATTCAACTTTGGTACCTGGTATCTGTCCAGAAATTTGTCATTTCGTCAAGGTTTTCCAGTTTTGTTGAGTATAGCCTTTTGTAGAAGGATCTGATGGTGTTTTGGATTTCTTTAGGATCTGTTGTTATGTCTCCCTTTTCATTTCTGATTTTGTTAATTAGGATTTTGTCCCTGTGCCCTTTAGTGAGTCCAGCTAAGGGTTTATCTATCTTGTTGATTTTCTCAAAGAACCAACTCCTCCTTTGGTTAATTCTTTGAATAGTTCTTCTTGTTTCCACTTGGTTGATTTCACCCCTGAGTTTGATTATTTCCTGCAGTCTACTCCTCTTGGGTGAATTTGCTTCCTTTTTTTCTAGAGCTTTTAGATGTGTTGTCAAGCTGCTAGTATGTGCTCTCTCCCGTTTCTTTTTGGAGGCACTCAGAGCTATGAGTTTCCCTCTTAGAAATGCTTTCATTGTGTCCCATACGTTTGGGTACGTTGTGGCTTCATTTTCATTAAACTCTAAAAAGTCTTTAATTTCTTTCTTTATTCCTTCCTTGACCAAGGTATCATTGAGAAGAGTGTTGTTCAGTTTCCACGTGAATGTTGGCTTTCCATTATTTATGTTGTTATTGAAGATCAGTCTTAGGCCATGGTGGTCTGATAGGGTACATGGGACAATTTCAATATTTTTGTATCTGTTGAGGCCTGTTTTGTGACCAATTATATGGTCAATTTTGGAGAAGGTCCCGTGAGGTGCTGAGAAGAAGGTATATCCTTTTGTTTTAGGATAAAATGTTCTGTAGATATCTGTCAGGTCCATTTGTTTCATAACTTCTGTTAGTTTCACTGTGTCCCTGTTTAGTTTCTGTTTCCACGATCTGTCCATTGTTGAAAGTGGTGTGTTGAAGTCTCCCACTATTATTGTGTGAGGTTCAACATGTGCTTTGAGCTTTACTAAAGTGTCTTTAATGAATGTGGCTGCCCTTGCATTTGGAGCTTAGATATTCAGAATTGCGAGTTCCTCTTGGAGGATTTTGCCTTTGATGAGTATGAAGTGTCCCTCCTTGTCTTTTTTGATAACTTTGGGTTGGAAGTTGATTTTATCCGATATTAAAATGGCTACTCCAGCTTGTTTCTTCAGACCATTTGCTTGGAAAATTGTTTTCCAGCCTTTCACTCTGAGGTAGTGTCTATCTTTTTCCCTGAGATGGGTTTCCTGTAAGCAGCAGTATGTTGGGTCCTGTTTGTGTAGCCAGTCTGTTAGTCTATGTCTTTTTATTGGGGAGTTGAGACCATTAATATTAAGAGATATTAAGGAAAATTAATTATTGCTTCCTGTTATTTTTGTTGTTAAAGTTGGCATTCTGTTCTTGTGGCTGTCTTCTTTTAGTTTTGTTGAGGGATTATCTTCTTGTTTTTTCTAGGGCGTGGTTCCAGTCATTGTATTGGTTTTTTTCTGTTATTATCCTTTGAAGGGCTGGATTCGCGGAGAGATAATGGGTGAACTTAGTTTTGTCGTGGAATACTTTGGTTTCTCCATCTATGGTAATTGAGAGTTTGGCTGGGTATAGTAGCCTGGGCTGGAATTTGTGTTCTCTTAGTGTCTGTATAACATCTGTCTAGGCTCTTCTGGCTTTCATAGTCTCTGGTGAAAAATCTGGTGTAATTCTGATAGGCTTGCCTTCATATGTTCCTTGACTGTTTTACTAACTGTTTTTATTAATCTATCTTTATTTAGTGCATTTGATGTTCTGATTCTTATGTGTAAGGAGGAATTTCTTTTCTGGTCCAGTCTATTTGGAGTTCTGTAGGCTTCTTGTATGTTCATGGGCATCTCTTTCTTTAGATTTGGGAAGTTTTCTTCAATAATTTTGTTGAATATATTTACTGGCCCTTTAATTTGAAAATCTTCATTCTCATCTATATCTATTATCCTTAGGTTTGGTCTTCTTATTGTGTCTTGGACTTCCTGGATGTTTTGAGTTAGGATCTTTTTGCAATTTCCATTTTCTTTGATTGTTGTATCCATGTTTTTTATGGACTCTTCTGCACCTGTGATTCTCTCTTCCATCTCTTGTATTCTGTTGCTAATGCTCACTTCTATGGTCCCTGATTTCGTTCCTAGTATTTCTATCTCTAGAGTTGTTTCACTTTTGGTTTTCTTTATTGTTTCTACTTCCATTTTTAGATCTTGGGTGGTTTTGTTCAATCCCATCTCCTGTTTGGTTTTGTTTTCTTGTAATTCTTTAAGGGATTTTTGTGTTTTCTTTTTAAGGTCTTCTACCTGTTTAGCAGTGTTTTCCTGTAATTTTCTGAGGGATTTTTGTGCTTTTTCTTTAAGGGCTTCTACCTGTTTAGCAGTGTTCTCCTGTATTTCTTTAAGTGAGTTATTAATACCCTCCTTAAAATCCTCTACCAGCATCATGAGATATGATTTTAAACTCGAATCTTGCTTTTCAGTAGTGTTGGGGTATTTAGGACTCACTGTGGTGGGCATGCTGGGTTCTGATGATGCAGAATGGTCTTGGTTTCTGTCAGTAATTTTGCCTTTGGCTGTCTGGTAATCTCTGGTGTTAGTTGTTATAGCTGGCTCTGTCTAGAGCTTGTTCCTCCTGTGAATCTGTCAGTGCTCCTGGCAGTCCATCCCATTCCTGAGTCCCAGTGGTGATAGCACTCTCTGCAGTCAAGCTCTCCTCTTGCAGTGAAGGTCCACAGAAGCCTGGCGCTCAGATCTACCTCTTAGCTGAAGATGAAGGCCCAAAGGGACTCCGTCCAATAAGCTTTGTTGCTTCTGAGGCCCATGTGCTCTCCTGAGAGGACTGGTCTCTGCTAGACCTGGGATACAAGATGACACTCACATCTGAGTCCCAGGGTCAGAGCCCTGTCTGGAGGCTGACTCTCCTCAGTGATCGATCCTAAGATCCTGGGTGTGCTAAGGCGCCTGTGTCATTTAGAATCCTCTGGGGACCTTGGGACCCTCTGCTGAGTTCATGTCCAAGTTGGAGAGGTGCTGGCGCCAACCTTAATGAACCCCAACTGTTGGTCAGGTACTGTGTCCCTGTACCTGGTGGTCCAAACCCCTCTGGGTTGTTTTGGTTGAAACACAACAGATGTTGCGTTTCATTTACCAGTGAACCCAAGATCCTTCATGTGCTAGGACACCTGCAGTGTGGAAAGTCCTCTGAGAACCTAGGGACTGTCCGCTGAGTTTGTGACCAAGGTAGCAAAGGGCTGGCACCGACCAGAAGGAACCTAATTTCTTAAATTTTAAAGTTTGTATTCCCATTATTTGATGGCATGGATTATTGACAATACCAAATGAATGAATGAATGAATAAATAAATAAATAAATAAATAAATAAATAAATAAAGTTATTCGACCAGCTGTGGAATATGAATAATTATCTTGACCTGTTCAAGTGCTGCAAAGTTAAGCAGCTTGCATTTATCTCCTTGGTTAAAAATAGCTAGCATAATAAAATGTAAAATAGAAATGTTTTCTCCCAGGCCCAAGAACAACTCACTCTCTATAGAAAGAAATAAGAAAATGCAAACAGCTGGGTGTCTGTAACAGCTGTAGAACAATTGTAGTAGCAACCTCTTGCCACAAATGTCCACTTAAATTTAGATGCATGGATTGACATTCCAACACATAGACAAAATTTTCCAAGAATCTCTATGGAAGCCTAGTGAAATATATTATGAGGATTATTGGCAGTATTTCTGCAAATAATGTCTAATCTGATGAATGAAATTTAATATTTAAATCTATTACTTTCTGAATCCATCAGTGTCAAGAGAAATACTCTAAAATTATGCTCTTTAGAATAGGTCTGGTGCTTGTTCATTGGTTTTTTTACATTTTTTTATTGAACATTTTGTTTATCTACATTTCAAATAGCCCCTTTCCCAGTTTCCCTTCAGAAATCCCTCTATCGCATCCCACTCCCCCTGCTTCTATGAAGGTGTTCCTGCACTCACCCACACACCTACTCCCTTCTCACCACTCTAACATTTCCCTACACTGTGGTTTTGAGCCTTCACTGGATCGATGGCCTCTCCTCCCATTGATGCCCAACAAGGTCATCCTCTGCTACATATGTGGCTGGGGCCATGGGTAACTCCATGTGTATGCTTTTGTTTGTGGTTTAGTCCCTAGGAGCTCTGGGGATCTGGTTGGTGGATATCTTAGTTACAATCCCATTCAGCTCCTTCAATCCTTCCCCAACTCTTCCTTTGTGGTTCCCAGGTTTAGTCTGGGAGTTGGCTGTAAGTATCTGCATTTGTATTAGTCACATGCTGGTAGAAACTCTCAAGGAGCAGCCTTATGAGGTTCCTGTCAGCAAGTGCTTCTTGGTGTCAGCAGTAGTGTGGGGGATTGGTATGTGCCAAAGGGATATATGCCTAGATGGAGCAGGCTCTGAATGGCCTTTTCTTCAGTCTCTGTTTCAATATTTGTCCCTGCCTTTCCTTTGGACAGGAACATTTCTGGATTTAATTTTTTTTAATTAGGTATTTTCTTCATTTACATTTACAATGCTATCCTAAAAGTCACCCATGCCCTCCCCCCACTACTCCCCTACCCACCCACTCCCACTTCTTGACCCTGGCATTCCCCTGTACTGAGGCATATAAAATTTGCAAGACCAATGGGCCTCGTTTTCCACTGATGGCCAACTAGGCCAACTTCTGCTATGTATGTAGCTAGAGACCTGAGCTCCCGGAGGTAATGGTTAGTTCATATTGTTGTTCCACCTGTAGGGTTGTAAACCCCTTTAGCTCCTTGGGTACTTTCTCTAGCTCCTCCATTGGGGGCCCTGTGATCCATCCAATAGCTGAGTGTGAGCATCCACTTCTGTGTTTGCTAGGGCCAGGCATAGTCTCACAAGAGACAGCTATATCTGGGTCCTTTCAGCAAAATCTTGCTAGTGTATGCAATGGTGTCAACGTTTAGAGGCTGATTATGGGATGGATCCCTGGGTATGGCAGTCTCTAGATGGTCTATCCTTTCGTCTCAGCTCCAAACTTTGTCTCAGTAACTCCTTCCATGGGTGTTTTGTTCCCAGTTCTAAGAAGGGGCAAAGTGTCCACACTTTGGTCTTGGCTCTTCTTGAGTTTCATGTGTTTTGCAAATTATATCTTATATCTTGGGTATCCTAAGTTTCTGGGCTAATATCCACTTATCAGTGAGTACATATTGTGTGAGTTCTTTTGTGATTGGGTTACATCACCCAAGATGATGCCCTCCAAGTCCATCCATTTGCCTAGGAATTTCATAAATTCATTATTTTTTATAGCTGAGTAGTACTCCATTGTGTAAATGTACCACATTTTCTGTATCCATTCCTCTCTTGAGGGACATCTGGGTTCTTTCCAGCTTCTGGCTATTATAAATAAGGCTGCTATGAACATAGTGGAGCATGTTTCCTTCTTACCAATTAGAACATCTTCTGGATATATGCCCAGAAGAGGTATTGCAGGATCCTCCGGTTTGCATGGGTGGTTTCATCCATCAACTGGAGGCTGTGCCTATCTCCTGGAGATTGGCCTCTACAGGTTGTATCTTCCTTCTGTGGGGTATTTATGCTAAAGGTATCACCATTGGTTTCTGGGAGCCTCTAGCTTACCTGGGGACTTTCTAGTGGCAAACATAGATCTCCATCCCTCTCTGCTACATGTATTTGTCTCCTGTCCCTTCCAATGCCTGTCCCTTCCTCCCTTTTTCCCTCCCCCTTCTCTCTCCCACCAAGGTCCCCCCTTTCTCTAGCTCTTATAATTATTTTCTTTTTTGTTCTATGTAGGATTGAAGCATCTACACATTTGTCTTCCTTCTTCTTAAGCTGCATATGGTTTGTGAATTGTATCATCGGTATTCTGAGATTTGGGGCTAAAATCAACTTATCAGTGAATACATGCCATGTGTGTTCTTTTGTGCCTGGATTACCTCACTCTGAATGATATTTTCCAGTTCTATCCATTTGTCTGTGAATTTTACAAAGTCATTGATTTTAATTGCTGAGTAGTACTTCACTGTGTAAATTTACCACAATTTCTGTATCCATTCTTCTGGTGAGGGATATCTGTGTTGTTCCCAGGTTCTGTCTATTATATTTTTAAAAAGGCTGCTATAAACACAGTGGAGCAGGTGTCCTTGTTATATTTTGGAACATCTTTTGGGTATATATGCCTAGTAGTGGTATAGCTGGGTTTTCAGGTAGAACTACTTCCAATTTTCTGAGGAACCACCAGATTGATTTCTAATGTAGAATTACCAGCTTGCAAATCTACCAGCAATTGGGGAGTGTTGCTCTTTCTCCACATCCTTGCCAGCATCTTTGGTCACCTGAGTTTTTGATCTTAGCCATTCTAGTTGGTATGAAGTGGAATATCAGGGTCATTTTGAGAATTCCTTGTTTAGCTCTCTACCCCATTTCTGTTCTCTGGAATCTAATTTTTTGAGTTCTATGTATAATTTTGATATTAGCCCTCTATCAGATGTAGGGTTGGTAAAATTCTTTTCCCAATCTGTGGGTTGCTGTTTTGCCCTGTTGACAGTGCCCTTTGCCTTACAGAAGCTTTTCAATTTATGAGGTCCTAATTTTTAATTTTTGATCTTAGAGAATAAACCATTGGTGTTCTGTTCAGGAAATTATCCCCTGAACCTTGAAAACATCATGCTACTTTTAATTAATTACTAAAGAGTAAGGGCTGCCTGTAATAATATCAAAAGTACTTTGAGTAGATATATATTTCTTCTATAAAGTACATATGAGAAAACTATATTATATTGTTGATTATTGTTACAACCCCTTTAAGTTTACCTGTCCCATGACATATATTTAATTTGTATACACACACACACACACACACACACACACACACACACACACACTCATACAGAGACAGAAATAGAGAGAGAGTCATAGAGATATAGACACTTATAACAAAAATTAACTTTAAAAAAATGCCATGGAATTGAAGGAGATCAAGTAAGGTTATATAGGAAGGTTTTAAAATTTTTAAAGAGAGAGGAGAAATGTTACCATTCTATTATAATCTCAAATTAAAAAAAAAGAATTGATTGAAAAGTATCACCCATACTATTTTACATGCTGTCACATTCCATATCAGAAACTTTAAAATTTTTGAAGTAATCTCTTCCCTTTCTTTCATTTTTACTAAATGCTTATCAATATCCCTTCCATAAACTTGAAATAATTTGTTTCTATTTGCTTCTTTCTTTCTTTATGTTTTCCAAGTACAAAATATTCTAATTTGATTATTGTTATAATTTTCTCCTTAAAATGTTCTCTCTGTTATCAGGTAAACATATATTAATGTTTCATTTCATACATGCAAATCTTAATCCATTTTTCTTGCAGTAACAATACTGCAGTCCTTGAACTAGTTTGATATATTTAAGTTTTGCAAAGAAGACTAACTCATTCCAGAACTCTATACAAGCATCAACAAATGGCCCAGAATCTCTATGATCTTGAGCAAATCATGATGCAGAGAACATAAAGCTATCTAATTTAGAAACAGGAGGTTTCTGAATTTAAAGAAATATTTTATGATAAAAATCTCACTCCCACAGAAATGGGAGTGCATTCTTGAAGACAAAGCCTATTTTTGATTTAAGAATATAATTATCTAGGTTTTGTTGTAAACATATAATTTTCTATATTTTGTAACCCATTCATTAAGGTCACATTCCCTAACATAGTTTTCTAGCATTTAAATTTACAGCTGAGATTAAGAAAGTACATTTGAACCATAGCACTTTCCTTTTTTATGTGTTCTGACTTTATTCCTTACAAATCAGTCTAAATGTTCCCTGTAATTTCAAGTGCTGGAGAATACTCTTACAAACATGTTTTTTTTTTCAATACTTTTAGAATAATAAATTTCTGAGATGTTATTTTTTTTTCTCCCACAGAACTTTTACTTTAGATACCTAAGAACTGCTCATGTTATCTGGATTTAATACTAACCCTTTAGTGTTGTGTAAATTATTTACTATGCAACTTGACACAATTCTAAATGAATGCTTCTTGAATTTATATATGATTTGAGGTACATGTTGCATTTGTATATTTTTTAGTAAATATTTTCGACACACATTTCATTTTTACCTCACATAGGCCCATTTTTGAGCCCTGAGGGACTCAACCATACTCAGACAGCATATTCTATTTTATGGCTACTCTACTAGACTATGTGACATGGCTTTTACATGGTTTTTCTATAGCTTTTATTTTAAATTCTCACTTCTTATTTCCTAAGATATAGTAAAAGTTATCAGTATAAGTCTTACATTATGTCCCTCTGCATTTCCTTATTTTCTGTTTATTATTCCTCTAACTCTCAATTAATCACTCTTCCCTCTACAAACCCTCTCTGACACTTTCGTTGAACTCCGCATCTTCTGGGTCATCACCTTTCTAGTACTCTTGTGAAATAGAGAGTGACAGGCTATATCTTAGCAGCTAGAGTTTTGCCTGGCTTCTGGTAAGTGTTAGGAAATACTGAAGGACTAAGTGAGCGTGCTTAATTTCCTTTACACAATCCATTGAGAAGTTGACATTTTACGGTGAAGATGAAACTTTCTGACATTTTGCTGCTAAAATAAGCAAAGAGATGGCCTAGTAGTTAAAAACATTTGTGACTGGTCCAGGAACCTCTGCTTTAATACTCACATCTTACATGATGGCTCACTACTGTTTGTGACTGTCTCTGGGAAGCCACCATCTTCTTCTGGCCCCCATGAACACCAAGCAGATGTATAGCGTACAGACATATATGTAGATGAAGCACAGATACACATAAAACAGAAAAATAAAAACTGTTTATTTAATAAAAAGGGGAATATTTACCTATGTATGTGTCAACTATAGCTCTGATTGTGAGTCTATATATTTTATGGAGACTAGATTTTTAAATAATTAATAGAAAATATCAACAGGAGCTTCTTGGATTAGACATTATTAGATACTTTCAAAACTCAGATGTGTGATCAGAAATCCATAAACAGAATATATTATATGAAAAATCTATTTTGTACTAAGAAATTGATTTTAGGGGCTAAAGAGATGGCTTTGGGGTTAAGAGCACTGATTGCTCTTCTAAAGGACCCAGGTTCAATTCTCAGTACAAACATGGAAGCTAACAGATGTAGATGTATCTCCAGTTCCAGGGGATGGCCAGAGTTCCCCTAAACAGGCAGCTGAAAGTATCTGGGGAAGTTATCAAGCTATTTGGGATTTCAACCACTTACATAAACCTTACACTGAAACTGAAAGTAATAATGCCTTAAATTCAAGGGAAATTAAAATTTCAAATCTTTCAGAGAATTTAGATTATCAGGTCAGAGAAATAGCCTGTATGCTAAGAGAAAATAAGTATATGTAACAATGGATGTAAACACTTCTTGGGCAATATGTGATGTAAAAAAAAAATCTGGTATTGGGTACCTAAGTGTTTCATATTACCATGATAAAATTAAGTTCAGTAGCAGAAGAGAGAGATCCTGGATTAATACAGGCTCACTGGACAGATAGACTGGTTCATTTGTAATCTTCAGGTTATGAACGAGTGTTTCTCACAAAATAAATGTACCAAGTAGTCAAAATAAGCCATTTGACACTGAACCCTTGCCTCCCTGTGCAGGGACATTCACATCCATATGTGCACACATCCATGTACATAAAGCACATAAAATATGGACAAAGTAAGAGTGAATATTTTAAACGTAATATGTAAGGGAAACAGGCCTTTGGTGAGCCCCAGTGAGGAAAATTTGTTCTTCACAGTAAAGCTTAATTATATGTTATCTCGTTTTTGTACGTTTCTTTGGTTGTCAGTAGCCTAACATTACATGATTTTGGTTAAAAAGAATGAGATCTGAGTCCTACCTCTGACATCGGGTGATGACATGACTTTCTACATCACTCAAAATTTATAACATCACCAAAACATAGTATTGCCCCCTGCCTTTCAGAGTTAATCACCTGGGCCTGACAATCACATGTGCAGAAGCTCTCAGGAAATTTGATACATATGAAATCACTTTTTTTTATAAAAAAGGGAAGAATATATATGCAACTAGAGACACAAGCTCAGGGGAGTGGGGGGGATGTGGGGAACTGGTTAGTTCATAGTGTTGTTCCTCCTATAGGATTGAAGACCCCTTTAGCTCTTTGGGTACTTTCTCTAGCTGCTTCATTGGGGGCCCTGTGTTCCATCCAATATGTAGCAGACGATGGACTACTCAGCCATCATTGGGAGGAGAGTCCCTTAGTCTGAGTTTATATGCGCCAGTACAGAGGAATGCCAGGGACAGGAAGCAGGAATAGGTGAGCTGGAGAGTAGGGAAGAGGGAGGGCATAGGGGACTTTTGGGACAGCAATAAAAAAGTAAATGAAGAAAATATCTAATAAAAATGTAAAATGCAAAAACAAAGGAAAGAATGGGTATTCTTTTTTTAAATATTTTATTAGTTATTTTCTTCATTTACATTTCCAATGCTATCCCAAAAGTCCCTCATACCCTCCTCCCCACTCCCCTATGCATCCACCCCCCCCCCCTTTTTGGCCCTGGCGTTCCCCTGTACTGGGGCATATAAAGTTTGCAAGTCCAATGGGCCTCTCTTTCCAGTGATGGCCGAATAGGCCATCTTTTGATACATATGCAGCTAGAGTCAAGAGCTCTGGGGTACTGGTTAGTTCATATTGTTGTTCCACATATAGGGTTGCAGTTCCCTTTAGCTAATGGGGAACTTTCTCTAGCTCCTCCATTGGGGGCCCTGTGATCCATCCAATAGCTGACTGGGAGCATCCACTTCTGTGTTTGCTAGGGCCAGGCATAGTCTCACAAGAGACAGCTATATCTGGATCGTTTCAGCAAAATCTTGCTAGTGTATGCAATGGTGTCAGCGTTTGGAAGATGATTATGGGATGGATCCCTGGATATGGCAGTCTCTAGATGGTCCATCCTTTCGTCACAGCTCCAAACTTTGTCTCTGTAACTCATTCCATGAGAGTTTTGTTCCCAATTCTAAGAAGTGGCAAAGTGTCCACACTTTGGTCTTCGTTCTTCTAGAGTTTCATGCGTTTAGCAAATTATATCTTATATCTTGGGTATCCTAAGTTTCTGGGCTAATATCCACTTATGCGTGAGTACATAGTGTGAGTTCCTTTGTGATTGGATTACCTCACTCAGGATGATGCCCTCCAGGTCCATCCATTTGCCTAGGAATTTCATAAATTCATTCTTTTTAACAGCTGAGTAGTATTCCATTGTGTAAATATACCATATTTTCTGTATCCATTCCTCTGTTGAGTGGCATCTGGGTTCTTTCCAGCTTCTGGTTATTATAATAAGGCTTCTATGAACATAGTGGAGCATGTGTCCTTCTTACAGGATGGAACATCTTCTGGATATATGCTCAGAAGAGGTATTGCAGAATCCTCCAGTAGTACTATGTCCAATTTTCTGAGGAACCAACAGACTGATTTACAGAGTGGTTGTACAAATTTGCAATCCTTCCAAAAATGGAGGAATGTTCCTCTTTCTCCACATCCTTGCCAGCATCTGCTGTCAACTGAATTTTTGATGGAAGCCATTATGACTGTTGTGAGGTGGTATCTCAGGGTTGTTTTGATTTGCATTTCCCTTATGATTAAGGATGTTGAACATTTTTTTCAGGTGATTCTCTGCCATTCAGTATTCCTCAGGTGAGAATTCTTTGTTCAGCTCTGAGCTCCATTTTTTAATGGAGTTGTTTGATTTTCTGGAGTCCAGCTTCTTGAATTCTTTATGTATGTGTATATTAGTCCCCTATCTCATTTAGGATAGGTAAAGATCCTTTCCCAATCTGTGGTCATTTAGTCTTGTTGACGGTGTCTTTCGCCTTGCAGAAGCTTTGCAACATTATGAGGTCCCTTTTATCAATTCTTGATCTTACAGCACAAGCCATTGCTCTTCTATTCAGGAATTTTTCCCCTGTACACATATCTTTTAGGCTTTTCCCTACTTTCTCCTCTATAAGTTTCAGTGTCTCTGGTTTTATGTGGAGTTCCTTAATCCACTTAGATTTGACCTTAGTACAAGTAGCTAGGAATGGATCAATTCACATTCTTCTACATGATAATCGCCAGTTGTGCCAGCACCTTTTGTTGAAAAGGCTGTCTTTTTTCCACTGGATGATTTTAGCTCCCTTGTCAAAGATCAAGTGACCATAGGTGTATGGATTCATCTCTTAATCTTCAAATCTGTTCCATTGGTCTACTTGTCTGTTGCTATAACAGTACCTTGCAGTTTTTATCACAATTGCTCTGTAGTAGAGCTTTAGGTCATTCATGGTGATTCCACCAGAGGTTATTTTATCCTTGAGAAGAGTTTTTGCTATCCTAGGTTTTTTTTTTTGTTATTCCAGATGAATGTGCTGATTGCCTTTTCTAATTCGTTGAAGAATTGAGTTGGAATTTTGATGGGGATTGCATTGAATCTATAGATTGCTTTTGGCAAGATAGCCATTTTTACTATATTAATCCTGCCAATCCATGAGCATAGGCAATCTTTCCAACTTCTGAGAACTTCTTTAATTTCTTTCTTCAGAGACATGAAGTTCTTACTATACAGATCTTTCACTTCCTTAGTTAGAGTCACCCCAAGGTATTTTATACTATTTGTGACTATTGAGAAGGGTGTTGTTTCCCTAATTTCTTTCTCAGCCTGTTTATCCTTTGTGTATAGAAATGCCATTGATTTGTTTCAGTTAATTTTATATCCAGATACTACATTGCAGCTGTTTATTAGGTTTAGGAGTTCTCTGGTGGAATTTTTAGGGTCACTTATATATACTATCATATCACCTGCAAAAAGTGCTATTTTGACCTCTTCCTTTCCAATTTGTATCGCCTTGATCTCCTTTTGTTGTCTAATTGCTCTGGCTAGGACTTCAAGTACAATGTTGAATAGGTAGGGATAGACTGGACAGCCTTTTATAGTCCCTGATTTTAGTGGGATTGCTTCCAGGTTCTCATCATTTACTTTGATGATGGCTACTTGTTTGCTGTAGATTGCTTTTATCATGCTTAGGTATGGGCCTTTAATTCCTGATCTTTCCAAGACTTTTATCATGAATTGGGTGTTGGATTTTGTCAAATGATTTCTCTGAATCTAATGAGATGATCATGCAGTCTTTGTCTTTGAGTTTGTTTATGTACTGGATTACTTTGTTGGATTTCTGTATATTGAACCATCCCTGCATCCCTGGGATGAAACCTACTTGGTCAGGATGGATGATTATTTTGATGTGTTCTTGGATTCAGTTAGCAAGAACTTTATTGAGGATTTTTGCATTGATATTCATAAGGGAAATTGGTCTGAAGTTCTCTATCTTTGTTGGGTCTTTTTGTGGTTTAGGTATCAGAGTAATTGTGGCTTCATAGAATGAGTTGCATAGGATACCTTCTGTTTCTATTTTGTGGAATACTTTGTGAAGAACTGGGATTAGATCTTCTTTGAAGGTCTGATAGAACTCTGCACTAAACCCATCTGGTCCTGCGCTTTTTTTGGTTGGGAGACTATTAATGACTGCTCTATATCTTTAGGGGATATAGGACTGTTTAGATCATTATCCTGATTTTGATTTAACTTTGGTACCTGGTATCTGTCTAGAAACTTGTCCATTTCATCCAGGTTCTCCAGTTTTGTTGAGTATAGCCTTTTGTAAAAGGATCTGATGGTGTTTTGGATTTCTTCAGGATCTGTTGTTATGTCTCTCTTTTCATTTCTGATTTTGTTAATTAGGATGCTTTCCCTGTGCCCTCTAGTGAGTCTGGCTAAGGGTTTATCTATCTTGTTGATTTTCTCAAAGAACCAGCTCCTCAATTGGTTGATTCTTTGATTAGTTCTTGTTTCCACTTGGTTGATTTCGCCCCTGAGTTTGATTATTTCCTGCTGTCCATGCCTCTTGGGTAAATTTGCTTCCTTTTGTTCTAGAGCTTTTAGGTGTGTTGTCAGGCTGCTAATGTGTGCTCGCTCTAGTTTCTTTTTGGAGGCACTCAGAGCTATGAGATTTCCTCTTAGGAATGCTTTCATTGTGTCCCATAGGTTTGGGTATGTTGTGGCTTCATTTTTATTAAACTCTAAGAAGTCCTTAATTTCTTTCTTTATTCCTTTCTTGACCAAGTTATCATTGAAAAGAATGTTGTTCAGTTTCCACGTGAATGTTGGCTTTCTATTGTTTATTTTGTTGTTGAAGATCAGCCTTAGTCCATGGTGATCTAATAGGATGCATGGGACAATCTCAATATTTTTGTATAGGTTGAGGCTTGTTTTGTGACCAATTATGTGGCCAATTTCAGATCAGGTACCATCAGGTGCTGAGAAGAAGGTGTATCCTTTTGTTTTAGGATAAAATGTTCTGCAGATATCTGTTAGATCCATTTGTTTCATAACTTCTGGTAGTTTCACTGTGTCCCTGTTTAGTTTCTGTTTCCATGACCTGTCCATTGTTGAAAGTGGTGTGTTGAAGTCTCCCACTATTATTGTGTGAGATGCAATGTGTGGTTTGAGCTTTACTAAAGTTTCTTTAATGAATGTGGCTGCCCTTGTATTTGGAGCATAGATATTCAGAATTGATAGTTCCTCTTGAAGCATTTTATCTTTGATGAGTATGAAGTGCCCCTCCTTGTCTTTTCTGATGACTTTGGGTGGGAAGCCGATTTTATTAGATATTAGAATGGCTACTCCAGCTTGTTTCTTCATACCATTTGCTTGGAAAATTGTTTTCCAGCCTTTCATTCTGAGGTAGTGTCTATCTTTTTCTCTGAGATGAGTTTCCTGTAAGCAGCAAAATGTTGGGTCCTGTTAGTTAGCCAGTCTGTTAATATATGTCTTTTAATTGGGGAGTTGAATCCGTTGATATTAAGAGATATTAAGAAAAGGTAATTGTTGCTTCTTTTATTTTTGTTGCTAAATTTGGCATTTTGTTCTTATGGTTGTCTTCTTTTATGTTTGTTGAGGGATTACCTTCTTGCTTTTTCTAGGACAGTGTTTCAGTCCTTGTATTGGTTTTTGTCTGTTATTATCCTTTCAATGGCTGGATTTTTGGAAAGATAATGTATGAATTTGGTATTCTCGTGAATACTTTGGTTTCTATATCTATGGTAATTGAGAGTTTGGCTGGGTATAGTAGCCTGGGCTGGCATTTGTATTCTCTCAGTGTCTGTATAACATCTGTCCAGGCTTTTCTGGCTTTCATAGTCTCTGGGGAAAAATCTGGTGTAATTCTGATAGGCTTGCCTTTATATGTTACTTGACCATTTTCCCTTACAGCTTTTAATATTCTATCTTTATTTAGTGCATTTGATGTTCTGATTTTTATGTGTCGGGAGGAATTTCTTTTCTGGTCCAGTCTATTTGGAATTCTGTAGGCTTTTTATATGTTCATGGGCATCTCTTTCTTTAGGTTTGGGAAGTTTTCTTCTATAATTTTGTTGAAAATATTTGCCTGTCCTTTGAGTTAAAAAAAAAAAATCTTCATTCTCATCTACTCCTATTATCCAAAGGTTTGGTCTTCTCATTCTGTCCTGGATGTCCTGGATGTTTTGAGTTAGGATCTTTTTGCATCTTCCATTTTCTTTGATTGATGTGCCGACGTTCTCTATGAAATCTTCTGCACCTGAGATTCTCTCTTCCATCTTTTGTATTCTGTTGCTGATGCTCGCATCTATGTTTCCAGATTTCTTTCCTAGGGTTTCTATTTCCAGCGTTGCCTCACTTTGGGTTTTATTTATTGTGTCTACTTCCCTTTTTAGGTCTTGGATGGTTTTATTCAATTGCATCACCTGTTTGGTTGTGTTTTCCTGCAATTCTTTAAGGGATTTTTGTGCTTACTCTTTAAGGTCTTCTACCTGTTTAGCAGTGTTCTCCTGTATTATTTAAAGTGAGTTATTAAAGTCCTTCTTTTTTTTATTTATTTACGTATTTTCCTCAATGACATTTCCAATGCTATCCCAAAAGTCCCCCATACCCCCCCCCCACTCCCCTACCCACCCATTCTCATTTTTTTGGCCCTGGCTTTCCCCTGTACTAGGGCATATAAAGTTTGTGTGTCCGATGGGCCTCTCTTTCCAATGATGGCCAACTAGGCCATCTTTTGATACATATGCAGCTAGAGTCAAGAGCTCCGGGATACTGGTTAGTTCATAATTTTTTGCACCTACAGGGTTGCAGATCTCTTTAGCTCCTTGGATACTTTCTCTAGCTCCTCCATTGGGGGCCCTGTGATCCATCCAATAGCTGACTGTGAGCATCCACTTATGTGTTTGCTAGGCTCCTGCCTAGTCTCACAAGAGACAGCTATATCTGGGTCCTTTCAGCAAAATCTTGCTAGTGTTTGCAGTGGTGTAAGCGTTTGGAAGCTGATTAAGGGTTGGATCCCTAGATAAGGCAGTCTCTAGATGGTCCATTCTTTTGTCACAGCTCCAAACTTTGTCTCTGTAACTTCTTCCATGTGTGTTTTGTTCCCAATTCTAAGAAGGGGCACAGTGTCCACACTTTGGTCTTCATTCTTCTTGAGTTTCATGCATTTGGCAAATTGTATCTTATATCTTGGGTATACTAAGTTTTGGGCTAGTATCCACTTATCAGTGAGTACATATTGTGTGAGTTCCTTTGTGATTGAGTTACCTTGCTCAGGAAGATGCCCTCCAGGTCCATCCATTTGCCTAGGAATTTCATAAATTCATTCTTTTTAATAGCTGAGTAGTACTCCATTGTGTAAATGTACCACATTTTCTGTATCCATTCCTCTGTTGAGGGGCATCTGGGTTCTTTCCAGCTTCTGGCTATTATAAATAAGGCTGCTATGAACATAGTGGAGCATGTGTCCTTCATACCGGTTGGGACATCTTCTGGATATATGCCCAGAAGAGGTATTGCTGGATCCTTTGGTAGTACTATGTCCAATTTTCTAAGGAACCGCAAGACTGATTTCCAGAGTGGTTGTACAAGCTTGCAATCCCACCAACAGTGGAGGAGTGTTCCTCTTTCTCCACATCCTCACCAGCATGTGCTGTTACCTGAATTTTTGATCTTAGTCATTCTGACTGGTGTGAGGTGGAATCTCAGGGTTGTTTTGATTTGCATTTCCCCTGATAATTAAGGATGTTGAACATTTTTTCAGGTGCTTCTCTTCCATTCGGTATTCCTTGGGTGAGAATTCTTTGTTCAATTCTGAGCCCCATTTTTTAATGGGGTTATTTGATTTTCTGGAGTCCACTCTCTTCAATTCTTTATATATATTGGATATTAGTCCCCTATCTGATTCAGGATAGGTAAAGATCCTTTCCCAATCTGTTGTTGGCCTTTTTGCCTTATTGACAGTATATTTTGCCTTGCAGAAACTTTGCAGTTTCATGAGGTCCCATTTGTTGATTCTCGATTAAAGTCCTTCTTGATGTCCTCTATTATCATCATGAGATATACTTTTACATCCAGGTCTAGCTTTTTGGGTGTGTTGGGGTGCCCTGGACTGGGCAAAGTGTGAGTCCTGGGTTCTGATGATGGTGAGTGGTCTTTGTTTCTGTTAGTAAGATTCTTATGTTTACCTTTCGCCATCTGGTGATCTCTGGAGGTAGTTGCTATAGTTGTCTCTGTTTAGAGATTGTTCCTCAGGTGATTCTGTTAGCCTCTATCAGCAGACCTGGGAGACTAGATCTCTCCTCTGAGTTTCAGTGGTCAGAGCACTCTCTGCAGGCAAGCTCTCCTCTTACAGGGAAGGTGCACAGATATCTGGTGTTTGGACCTCCTCCTGGCCGAAGATGAAGGCCCAAAACAGGACCTTTCCCAGAGGCTCTGTTGCTTTGGCCTGTTACAGAAGCTGTTAGCTTCTGTAGTGCATACTCTCACCTGTGCAGACTACTTTTGGAGGAGTCCCGGAACCAAGATGGCTCCCGCTGATGCTGAGGGAAAGCCCTCCCAGGCAGGGCAGACACCTGTCCTCTGGCCGGGAAGGTGGCTGGATGATGTCTGGATCCCGAAAAGGGTGTTGCCTCAGAAGTTCTGTGACTTCCGCCTGACCCAGAAGCTGTTAGCTCCTGTAGTGCATACTCTCACCTGTGCAGACTACTTTTGGAGGAGTCCCGGAACCAAGATGGCTCCTGCTCATGCTTAGGGAAATCTCTCACAGGCCGGGTGGACACCTGTCCTCTGGCCGGGAAGGTGGCCAAATCAGAATGGGTATTCTTAATGCAATATGCACTTATAGACCCTTGAATTATAGTCTTAGAATTCAACTATTTATAGATTCAATGTAGTGCCTTAATGCATTCCTCAATTCCAACTGAAAATAAAATCATGTCTTTTTCTTCCCCCTTTTCTAACTTTTTCTAGAACACAAGCCAAAATCTTAATCATGACTTGCTCTGATACCCACAATTTGTTGGTGCTTTTGTAGATTTGCCTCTGTTTCTTCCTGACACCCATACCTGGTCTAATTCCTTGATCTGAGATGCAAGGAACTGGAACTTGCAGGCCCTTATTGGCCTAAACATCACAACATCGATCATATATTGTCTATCTTGTCTTGGTAACACAAGCAGATGTTCTAATGTCTCTGATCTCTTTGCCTTTCAAATCTTTTTGTTGCAGTCAGAGATCTAGAGTCTTCCTGTTGCATATTGCTTCAGTATCCACCTTCAGTCAGCAGTAGTAGATTTGAAGTATCAAAGGACTGGTTTCCTTTCAAATGTATTTTAGTTGTGGCATGTATGTTTTTGATTGACTTTCTAGATGTCAGGGTTTCTTTAAATTTTACATACACTTCCAATAAGCAAACACACAAATTACCTCAGTGTCAACAGAGGTCTATTTTAGTATTTCCTCCTGTCTTGGGGAATTGCTGTTTGTTTGTTTTTTAATCCTCTTTCCTTCATTTGAGGGTGCCAGAATTTTAGTACAATGACATTGCCTCTAAACATGGCTATACAATCTAGTAAAAATCTTGAATGTGTGTTAAAAATAGCTGTTTCTTTTTACTTTCACTGACCTTGCTATCCACTATTTTCTTATTCATTACTCTTTAAACCCCCTAACACCTACATACATCTTTTGTGTACCCCAAACCAATGTCCATCTAATTAAGTTTTATTTATATTTTCCTTTCTTCCCCTTGTGGATCTTTTTTCTCCTGTCCATTATCCTCCATAATAGTCCTTCTCTTTCAAATTCTACTTTTTCCTCAGGTTCCTTTTGGGGATGCTAAGCCCTCTATGATTATCTCCACACTCTTTCTGACCTGAACCCTGACTTCACCATTTGCCAATCAGCCATATCTAGAGTACTTGATCTGAACCAGGTTTAGTCTTTATTGCTTGCCTCACAGACAGAAAAACGATCTTGCTGATTTTCATTAAACTTTTTTCCGACATTTCCTCCTATACTTTGCTTTTCTCATTTTCTATATGCTTAAGAAAAACAATTTGCAATATCCTCTTCTGGTCTCATTCTTTCTGCAGATCCTTATATATGCCAAATTGCTTTTCTCTCTTGTGTTCACATGCCTACATTTCTCCTTACTGGAGAATGACTCAAAGGAAATTTCCTTTATTCATCTTAGGTCACCCTTCATTTGTCATCCTCTGTCATACGCAGAAGAGATATTTAGCAGGGAATAACTGTATATTTCTGCACATCAAATATGATTTGGGTCTCTTAACAATTGGATTGGATTTATACTCTGATTAAGGCATGTTTTGAAGGAAAGGAGGGAAGTAAAAACAATATTAAAATAAGAAAGCTAGGTATTAAAGAAGATGTGGGTAACAAAATAACACCCCCCAAAAATAATGATTGCATCAGACATCATAGAAGCAGTACAATGAGCAAAGTTACTCAGACTGGAATAATTGCCACTCGGGACATTGGAGATAATTTGACATATAAGGCAGCTATGAATGCCTATAAGGGATATCAGTCTATATAACATATTTTCTGTTTTTATTCTTTTATAACAGTGCTCACAGTGGCTTCCCAAAATCTAAGCTGGTAAAGAATTTAATAAAATGCATGAAAATTTTCAACAGGATGACTAGCTAAAGCCCTTTACATGTAAGAACAAGGCATGACTTTCTGAGTTTCTGCATATGGTGGCAGCAATTAGTTCCATGGTTGATTTCTTTTCGCCATGACAACAAAAATTTCACTATATTTAAACAATTATAGTTGAGAGGCCAAACCTATTTTTTTTTTTTGATTTGCAAGTGCAAGTGTTTTATTGAGAATTTTTTTTGTATCTATGTTCACAAGAGAAATTGTGTATAATTTGTATCTTTGTTGGATATTTATGTGAGTTAGGTATCAGAGTAATTGTCATCTCTTAAAAACAATTAGGCAATGATCCTAAAATTATGATTTTTAGGAATGTGAGGAATATTAGCATTAATTCTTTGAAGGTCTGGTAGAATTTCATGCTGAATCCATCTGGCCCTGGTCTTGTTTTGATTGGAAGTCTTAATTACTACATCTATTTCTCATTTAAGATTGCAAAATCCTCTTCATGGATTTTTCCCTTGATGAATATGTGGTGTCTTTCCCTATATCTTCTGATTACTTTTGATTTGAAGCCTATTTTGTCAGATCTTAAAATGGCCTACTTGCTTGCTTCTTGAGTCCATTTACCAGGAATACATTTTTCCAATTAAAAAAAAAATTAGCTATGTACCCCATTTTTAAATTGGATTATTTGAATAGTTGGTGTCTGTGAGCGCCCATCTTGCCAGTAAGAACGATGCCACAATAGGATCCTTCTGCACACGTTTATTGGGAGAGCATTGATTGCATAGGCGAAAGACCCTGAGCCCAGAAATGGTGCTGCTTATATAGGCCTAGGAGTGACGTTTCCATACCTGATTGGTTATGTTACCAGTACCTCATTAATATGCGTTGGGGCAGGCAGTGACTCAGCAAAAACCTCTTATGCACATGTGCACATTGGTTGTTTACCCATAATCATGGGCAGTGGCCAGTGGTAGCCAGCGCCACTCTGCAACGGCACATGTGGCTTCCCACAGGTGTCTACTTTCTAGTGTTCTTTATATATATTGGGTACGAGCCCCTGTCAGACGTAGGGCTAGTGAAGATCTTTTCCCAATCTGTAGACTGCTATTGTTTTGTCCCATTGACAATACCTTTTTGAAGAATATATCAGAAGATGGAAAGATCTCTCCATGCTCATGAATCAGTAATATTAGCATAGTGAAAATGATCATCTTTACCAAAGCAATCCACAGATTCAATGCAAGCATTCTCAAAATTCCTACACAGTTTTACAGCCCTTGAAAGAGCAATTCTCTACTTCATATGGAAAAACAAAAAACCTGGGATGGCTAGTACAAATCCTGAACAATAAAAGAACTTCACAGGAATCACATTCCTAATCTCAAGCTGTACTACAGAGCAGTAGTAATAAAAACTATATGCTATTGTTATAAATGTAGACAAGTTGATCAATGGAGTCAAATCAAAGACCCACAAATAAGCACACACATACCTATGGACATTTTATTTTTGACAAAGAAGGCAAAACCATACAATGACAAAAAGAAAGCATTGTCAACAAATTGTGCTGGTCTAAGTAGATGTCTACGTGTAGAAGAATGCTTCTAACTTAAGATAATAATAATAATAATAATAATAATAATAATAATAATAATAATAGCCTGAGAACTTGACCTGCAAGAAAACCTAAGTACCAGGAAGGACCCTATGGCTTGTCCTTGGCTATTTGCTCCCTAGCTAATTCCTTGCAACAGTTAATCAAAGATTAGTCTGATTGTTTCAGATGCACCTTCAGACCAATTGTGATTGCATACCGTCTTGCTTCAGATCACCCACTTGTCACTTTACAATAGTTATTCATTTAAATACTTGTCAGAATAGACACCCCCACCACTTGCTTCCATTTCCTTCCATCCAGCATTATTTCCATGTGTTAAGTCTATAGTATCAGCACACCAATACTTGACTGATAATTGTTCATACCACGATCAACATGTGGGGGGGGGAAGGTTTTGTTTCAGTTTACAGTGTTCAGAGAGTTCATTACGAAGGAATGTCACAGAAGAAACTCAAGACAACATGGGGCATGAGGTGAAGCAGAGGCTATGAAGGGTTTGATGCTTCTTCACCAAATAGTTCTGTGGGCCACCAGTGAGTAAGCCCAAACTCAAGTTTGCAATAAAGAGACCCTTAAGTGATTACATTGGAGTCAGATCCTTGATGGTGTTTTGGGGTTCATGAATGCTTCCTGGCACAACACATTGATACAAATATCAAGATTTCTACTTATTGATTTATATTTTTATTCATCAATCTTTTTTTTTTTTTTTTTTTTACAGTCCAGACTTTAACTCCCTCCTGGTCTACCCCCTGACTATTCCACATCCCATGCCTCCCCCTGCTGTCTCCACGAGGATGTCCCCACCCTTCCATCTTCACAGCACCAGATCTCTCCACTTCCTGGGGCCTCAAGTCTTATAAGGGTTAAATGCATCTCCTTTCACTGATACCAGACCAGGCAGTCCTCTTCTGTATATGTGTTGGGGGCCTTATAACAGCTGGTGTATGCTGCCAAGTTGGTAGTTCAGTGTCTGAGAGATCTCAGGGTCCAGATTAGTTGAAGTTGCTGGTCTTCCTATAGGGTTGCCCTCCTCCTCAGATTCTTCCAGTTTTTTTTTTTTCCCCTAATTCAACAACAGAGGTCCCTGGCTTTTGTCCATTGATTGGGTATAAATATCTGCATCTGACTCTTTCAGCTACTTGATGGGCCCTTTGCAGGGCAGTCATGATAGGTGCCTGTTTGTAAGCACACCATAGCATCAATAATAGTGTCAGGCCTTGGGCCCCCCTTGAATTGGATCCCATTTTGTGCCTGTCACTGTACCTCCTTTTCCTCGGGCTCTTCTCCATTTTTGTTTTGCAGTTCTTTCAGACAGTAACAATTCTGTGGCAGAGGTTTTGACTGTGGGATGGCAACACTGTCCCTCCACTTGATGTCCTGTCTTTCTACTGGAGGTGGACACTACAAATTCCTTCTCTCCACTGTAAGACATTTCATCCAAGTTCCTCCAAGAGAAAAGGAAGTTTCCTTATTGGTACTAATTTGTCATACACATCAAAGCTAACCTGTGAGGAGCAGGTGTGGCAGCAGTCCCAAGATGGTGCCCAGGACTACAGCCAAGTCTTATGACATGCACCTGACTTCCTCATACACTTGAAAATAAGCCACGACCATAGTGAGAACTGTGCAGATGCACCATGATGCAAGATCAGACCATATGACGAGTGATAATTCTGGCCAATGGACTGCTGTTACGTGGACTGGGCTGATGGGGCGTGGTTGAGGGGTTATAGAAGGGATTGCAATTGGGGGCAGAGAGATTATTAGGATTACAAGAGAGATTGATTTCTGAAGAAAGATTCCTGCATGCATGTTGAAAGGTTCCTGAATAAACTGCTTTGAGAAGAACGTAGTGTTGTCATACCTTTCTGCTGGTCAGAATCGGAGGCAACACTATCCTTCTTATTATTTTGTGGATCAGATGAACCTAAATTCTTTGCTTTTACCAATAGGTAAGAGTATGCTCTTCAGTTGTGTCCTCAGGTTTCTCCGATTCACAAAGAGAAGGATGCTATCAGCAGAGAAAATTTGAATATCATGGTACCCAAAATAACAGAGTGTTAAAAACTCTATATTCAGCATTAAAAGTCATTGACTTATTCCTAGAAGTAATGGCAACTGGTGGTAAGCATGAAAACATTTTGTTTGAAATCTATTTAGGTTACATTTCAAAATTTGACTATTTTATGTGTTTGTCAACAAATTATTTTCTTGTTAATCATTTATTTTGCATTGAAAAAATAATGCTGGTCATACAAAGTAGTTCTTTAAAAAAAAAAAAAGAAACTATTATAAATCCTAGCCTCTGTTTTACAGCATACCTATTACCAAAAGGTGAAAACCACCTGTTCACTTAAAGTTCACTAATTCATTGGTATATTTCAAATGTATTTAGAAAAAATATAATAGAGTCACAGCATATACAATGTTCTTGTTATAGTTATATATTACATACTGTTTCATGAAAACAGGAAATTGTGTGCATAATTCCAAGTATGGAATTAGGAAGAATCTGAGGTATATCTCAGCTGTACAATAAGGTCTTAATATGTTTGATGCCTCAGATTCAATCTACACTCAAAAATAAAAAAAAAGTGGTTGCCTAACATTTCTTTCTGTGAAAAGCATGTGCATAGCATAGGTTTGCTTTTCAGCAAAAGAAGGAGACAGAAACAGAGAGACAGAGATATAAAGACAGAGAGACAAGGAGAAAGATAGAGACAGACATTGTTCTAATATTGTCTTGATATTAACAGATTTCTTTTATTAATATAGAACATAAAGAAAAATAAAGCTATATGTTATTTATCTGCTTAAATTCCCTCCAATTTCCTTGGAATCGAATACACTCCTAGAAAACCCTTGTCGTAGAAGTGAGCCTAGTGAGATAACAATGGACAGCTGGACAAGCCATAAGAAGCAAGTGGGTAAACAACCAGGCTTCATAGCCTCTGCTTCACCTCATGCCCCATGTTTTCTTGAGTTTCTTCTGTGACATTCCTTCCTAATGAACTCTCTGAAAACTGTAAACTGAAACAAAACCTTCCCCCCCCCTTACAGGTTGATCGTGGTATGAACAATTATCAGTCAAGTATTGGTGTGCTGACACTATAGACTTAACACATAGAAGTAATGCTGGATTAGATGAATGCAAAGATGAAATTGCTCCTAAAATAACCAATTAATTATTTATAATTTGAGTAATTAAAGGGAAATATACTTTCATTTTAAATTTTCAAGAAAAGAGCATGTATGATATATTTAAGTATTTACATTCATTAAAAGACAAAAAGCATAACCTGTATTTGTTTTTTTTCAAGAACAGAGAGCAAAGTAACCACCATATCTCCTTATTTGAAAATGTTTAATCTAAAATTGGAGTGTATCAAGAGAGTGATTGTTAATTCTAGGCAAAAATAGTAATGTTAACAATGATGTAAGTTATTGCAAAGAACTTAGATGACAGAAAAGAGCAACAAAAGATATAAGATGATAACCAAAATATTTTACTGAGTCATATGATCTTGAGAGACTCCAACTGAACCTAATCCAATACTTGAGCAATGCTCATCATTAAACCTGATGAGTCTAATTATATCTGAATCTCTTCTTTATTATCATTATATTAATCATTATTTTCCAAACTCTTTATCTATTTCCTGTACTTACCTGTTTCTCTCATTCTTATCATAATTCTTCTATATATGTTATTGTATTTTTGTTTTATTATTTTAGTATATAGAACTATTGAAATAAACATATATGCTTCTGACAATTACAATCCCAACTATAATTCTGAAATACACATTAGTGATGTAACTTTGATTTATGTTTGACCCTTTCTTATCTTTACCTTTGCTAGAAAGCCTCTTCTCATAAAGAATATAACCTTTACAATTGCAGTTTCATAAAGCAGAAATCAAGACAGCAATTCAATGATTTACAGGGATAAATATCTTCTACTTCTTTCCTAATGTTTATTCATGGTTTCTCACACCAAATTTCTCATAGTGATGGGCGTATTATGGTACAGATTTGTGCAGGCAGCCACTGTTATTTTGAGTCCATGGCTATCACAGTCATATTATGTTCAGGATACAGTATTTTATAGCACATATTGACATTTTACTGTTCTTATATTCGTCATGTTCCCTCATACTTGATGTTTTCCTACTATTTGGAGGATAACCGAGATGTTCAGTTAATGCTGAGCCCTCAACACTCACTACCACTCTTCTTTGAAAGCTATTGGTTATTAAAAATTACAGGAAAACTCTACTCCTACGGTTCACTTTCCATTTATTTCAGTAAGCAATGTTTGCCTGTGTTCATTTAGGCCAATTCAATAGAGTTGGTCACATACACATAAAAAGCAATGAATTCAAAAGGGGGTCTTTGAAAGATTTCGTGGGAAAGGAAGACTAGGGAGTATAATGAAGAGAGGGGGACTTTAAGGAAAGAACATCTTATAAATATATAATCTTTTAACAAATAATTTTAAAGCTTTATATATTATCATGCAAAGACAAGGAATGATATCCCTGTAATATTAAATATGATTGTCATATACTGAACACAAGTGAAAGTAAACTCGAAAAAATAAATTAATTTCTGTTTAAAATATTTTATATAGTACTACCAAAATAAAGGTAATTGATATTTAAATTTCAAATATTTTACTCAACTTTTATAACTTTAGAAATGAAAATTCTATTTATATCTGTTCCAGCACTTCAATTTTTTCTCCAACACTTCCTGTGTCTACTTACTCTCCTCTTAAATATGATTTTTCTTCATACATATTATAATTCATATGTAATCTGATGAGACCATTTAGTGTTTGTCCTATTTATATATGTTTAAGAAAGAACACTTAGGATTGGAAAACCTTTCAAAGTTCTTATCCCTGGAAGAGAATGATCCTCCCAAGAATAATTGTCTTTAACTGCATATAGCTCTTCATTGTATAATATATATTATGCAATGTTTTATTGTTTTATATTATATGTGTGTATATTATATATTCATGAGTTAAGCACATATATTATCTATACGTATATTATATATACATATAAATTAAATAATCACTCACATATAAATATAACAATATTAATCACTGTATATAAAATATTTATTACATTTCCATTGTTTAGTTCTTTTTTTATTAGGCTATTTCTATGCAAGACACATTAATATTAGACACCGTGGTATTCTATCTCTTAAATTTGTCTGCCCTCTCTTCCACAATGTTCCCTGAGCTACTTATGCAGGACCTATAACTTAAGTATATCTATTGTTACTGGATTTCTCACTATCCATTTAACACTGCAGCATGTCCAGTTATGGTTTTCTGTAATGATCTACATTTGTTATAAAGAGACTATCAGTAGACATACTAAAATGAAACAGGGAAAAATAATACAGTGACAACCTGAGGCAAACAAACAAACAAACAACATCAACAACAAAATCAAATAAACAAATGTGTTGGGGAGTAACCTGGAGGGTTTGTTGGCATATAACATGGAAACTGGTTCTAGAGAGTTCAACCTTATGTCAGGTTCTCTAAGATTCAGTCTGAATCCAAGATCTGGTCTCTCAGTATGAGTACCACTGTCCTATTATTGTGGCTATATCACCATGGTGATGATTGCTGTGGTTAACAGTCTTGTAAGATTTGTAAGACTTTCATCTGTAAAAATGATTTAAGGATTGAATAACATATATGAATATCAAATGTTACACAGTATACTACACACCAGATTTTTTATGTTTTTATATGTTAAACATATGTTTTAAAAAAGCCTAACAATTTTAAGGAGACTCAAGATTGGGTACATACAAATGCTGTCAGTCTGGATACTTGAGATTTTTTTTAATTGGGTATTTATTTCATTTACATTTCCAATGCTAATTATAAAATTAGAACCAAGTGTTTTAAAGCACCATATAATACAATTACTGAAATATAATATATCATTCAATGTATATGTTTCCCTTATAAGAACACTTAGATTTCATGTTGCTAACTTGGTATATTTATCCAAAATTGTGATTGATATAATACACTTTTATTATATGCCTTCATAAAATTCTTTTAGAATGAAAAAGAATAGTAGACAGGAGAACAGAATACAACTGAGCTAATTAGCTCCTAGAAAAACAGAGACAAAGACAGTGGTATTCAGAATTGTGTTGTTATAGTATTATCATCCATTTGTGTGTTATTGTTTATTGTTGTGATGAATGGAAGTGGAATGTATATACTCTTTAATTCAATATTTTAGTAAAGAAAGTTTTCTTTGAAACCTTCTCAAGTGTATCAATCTAACAGTTTCTACTCCTGGGATAGTGTTTGTATTTTTAATTACATTTCTTAACCCACATTTTGATATCTAGTAGAAATTTTGTCATTTGTAATATTCATTGCAGTAGTTACTATATATGGTACACACAAATAAATAGCTATTCTTTCTAATTTGATTATCATCCATTATTAAATTTGTATTGCATCTAGATACTACAATAACTGACTTGAAGTCTAGGAAGAATTATCAAATACATTACCCTTAAGGGTTTACAATCAATGGCATGAATAACTTACTCAAATACAAGAATTATGTTTTACCTACAAAATAAGGATGACGATGCATACATCACCGTATAAGCCAAGACTAAGAGAAATAATCCCCTAACAGAGATTCTTCTAAAATTACTAAAGGACAATAGCCACAAAGGAAGGAAATCATTTCCCCCTAGATATTACCTTTACTGTCCAGGACAACCTTTTGCATACAAACACCATCACATTTTCTTCAGAGAGCTTTACTGGAAAACACAAGCCTATCCAGTCTGATTATTAATGAAACCACAGCAGCCTTGTCTAGATAATCCAACTCTCTTGGTAAAGGTGTTATGGTCCATGCTTCACTGAAGAATGAGACACCAGACTCAAATAGTATGCAAAAGCAAAAAGGGTTTATTCGGCTGATTTTCCTGCATACAGAGGTCTCTCCATTCCCAAATGAACTCACCAACCAAGCTTTTCTTCTCAAATAGAAGAATGTCATGGAAGGGTGTACTAGCTAATTTTGTGTCAACTTGACACAAGCTGGAGTTATCACAGAGAAAGGAGCTTCAGTTGGGGAAATGCCTCCACAAGATCCAGCTGTAAGGCATTTTCTCAATTAATGATCAAGGGGGAAGTTTCCTTGTGAATGGTGTCATCTCTTGGTTGGTAGTCTTGGTTCTATAAGAGAGCAGGCTGAGCAAGCCAGGAGAAGCAAGCCAGTAAAAAACATCCCTCCATGGCATCTGCATCAGCTCCTGCTTCCTGCCCTGCTTGAGTTCCAGTCCTGACTTTCTTCAGTGATGAACAGCAATGTGGAAATGAAAGCTTAATAAACCCTTTCCTCCCCAACTTTCTTCTTGGTCATAATGTTTGTGCAGGAATAGAAACCCTAAGACAAGGTGTGTGTGTGTCCTTTTATCTTCATTGGATAACTCTATGTATACTGGGTTCTGACTGATTCTACAATTGGTTAGGGCTCCGGAAACTTGCCAGGGGGTTGCTTACTCATTCTGGATACCTATTAATTTTTTTCTTTCTTTTGGATATTTTCATTATTTACATTTCAAATGTTATCCCATTTCCAGGTCTCCCCTCCAGAAACCCCTTATCTCATTAACCCATCCTCCTTACATCTATGAGGGTGCTCCTCTACACAACCACCCACCCACCCACTCCTGCCTTCCCGCTCTGACATTTCCCTACAATGGGGCATCGAACCCCCCACTGATGGGCATCAAGGTCATCCTCTGTCACATACAGGACCCGAGCCATGGGTCCCTCCATGTGTACACTTTGGTTGGTGGTCCAGTCCCTGGGAGCTGCAGGGAATCTAGCCGATTGACACTGCTGCTCCCCCCACAAGGCTGCAAAACCCTCAGCTCCTTCAGTCCCTTCTCAAATTCTTCCACCTGGGGCAACACACTCAGTCCAATGGTTGCCTACAAGCATTTGTCTCTGTATTTGTCAGGCTCTGGCAGAGCCTCTCAGGAGACAGCCATATCAGGCTGTCACTTTCTAGCATCCCCAATAGCATCCAAGAATTAATGACTGTGTATGAGATGTATCCCCAGGTGGGGTAGTCTTTGGATGGCCTTTCCTGCAGTCTCGGCTCCACACTTTGTCTCTATATTTCCTCATGTGAGTATTTTGTTCCCTCTTCTAAGAAGCAATGAAGTATCCACACATTGATCTTCCTTCTTCTTGAGGTTCATATGGTTTGTGAGTTGTATCTTGAGTATTCCGAACTTTTGGGCTAATATTCACTTTTCAGTGAGTGCATACCATGTGTGTTCTTTTGTGATTGTGCTACCTCACTCAGGATGATATTTTCAGGTTTTTATCCATATGCCTAAGAATTTCATGAAGACATTGTTTTTAATAGCTGATTAGTATTCCATTGTGTAAATGTACCACATCTTCTGTATCCATTCCTCTGTTGAGGGACATCTGGATTCTTTACAGCTTTTGGCTATCATAAATATGGCTGCTATGAACATAATGGAAAATATATCCTTATTACATGTTGGAGCATCTTCTCGGAATATGCCCAGGAGTGGTATAGCTGGGTAATCATGTAGCACTATGTCAAATTTTCTGAGGAATCTCGACACTGATTTTCCCAGTGGTTGTACCAGCTTGCAATCCCACCATCAATGGAGGAGTGTTCTTCTTTCTCCACAATCTTGCCAGGATCTGCTATCACCTGAGTTGTTGAATTTAGCCATTTTGACTGATGTGAAGTGGAAGCTCAGGGTAATTTTGGTTTGCATTTCCCTGATGACTAAAGATGTTGAACATTTCTCTAGGTACTTCTCAGCCATTCATGTTTCCTCAGTTGAAAATTCTCTGGTTAGCTCTATTCCCCTTTTTTAATAGAGTTATTTCAGATGACAAGGTGTCCTCAGATTGGCAGCCTCTAGCTGTGGTTAGCTGAGCACAGGTTCTTAGATCTGGGTTCTCATTTCTGAGAAACAGAAACTTAGGCCTAACTGTTAGTTTTCAGCTGGTGGTGAAGTCAACCTAGCTCTGGCTAACTCAGTCTTCTCACAGGGTACTAGTCAAAAAAAAAAAAAAAAAAAAAAAAAAAAAAAGCTGTGCTAGAAAAAGAAAGACAACATATGTATTTTGATAGGTAATCTATAGCAGGTAAGGGATGCAACAGAAGTTAAAGACACACAGTTGATGACTTTTGCCAAAGATTGTGTTTAAGTGATGTAGCTGGAGAGTTGTCTGAGTGCCTAAAATGCACTGATTGCCCATTAGGATTAATTCCCATAATCCATGTGGTGGCTAAATAATATCTAACCTCAGTTTCAGGAGATAATATCAGTTTGAGGATGAACATATTTCAATATAAGCAATACATTAAAATAAAATAAAAATGATTAAATCTATATTAAATTTTGTGTGTGTGTCAAGATATTTATTCTAGTGTAAGAATACCTCTTTTTCTCATAAAATAATATTGTATAATCATAACCATGATAGATCATGGCAGAATTTCTTTGAAGACTTAGAAAAAGCAAATTACATGCTTCTAATAATTGAAAGGACATTTCTAAAATTGACCTTAAATTGGTAAGCTAAGTATGTGGGCTCATGCATAAGCTATTCTGATTTGAGTTCAGATAAAGTATGTATGAAATTAATCCTTCGAAAATAATCCTTAGACTTACAGTTGTTTTTATTTTATTTTATTTTTTTTACTTTGGATTGAATTATAATTTATAAGACAGCCTGTGGAATTTATTAATGCTTCAAATTTATCCTAAATGATAGATTCATCCTCTACAAGAAAATAGATGAATTCCCTTGAGGTTATTTAGCACTCTCTGTGTAGTCATACATAAAGAACACTTTAAACTGATATGAGGGAGGCAGATATTTTTAGATATATTCTTAGCAAAAGTAAGGAAAGAAGTATTGTGAATATTCATAGTGTTACATTAACACATACAATAATTTTCATCTCCATAAATAAGTGTGATGTTCACTTTCGCTCAAGCATAGTTAATATTTTATGAAGTGTTTGGATGCACTGTGGGGTTACCAACACTCTGTTTAATGTAACATTTTTCTTTGAAGGACTGAAAACAAGTGGTCTCTCCAGGGCATCATAAATCTTAGTTTTCATTTAGAATATCACAACCATAAAGAACATAAAACAATATTTAAGCCTCAGAGAAGACCAATTTTCAATACAAAAATGGGATTGTTATGACAGTAAAGGAATGAGCAGATGAGAATAGGAACACTCCAATTTACACAGGGCTGCCAAAGACAAAATAAAGGAGGCACAGGAGCCCCAGGGATTGAATATGATAGAACAGTGACCAGAAAGCTGAAATGGCCCATGTGGACTGTATATTTTTTAGCCATCTGTAACAGAGAGTGTAGAATCAGCATTCATACAATGTGACTAAAGACAGATGTTTAAATGATTTTAAATGAGACATTGGGAAATCATATGAATTGAGTTAAAAAGTCATCATTTTATATAAATGTGCAATAAAATCATATAATGTGACAAAACTTTAAGGTAAAATAATTGCCTGGAATTTAGCCAGAATGCATTTAAAAGTCCCCAATTATAGTCAATATCTTTTAACTTGGAAGCTACTAAAGCATGTCAGGAATTTAATGAGATATCCAAATTTGTATCCAGCTATAGCTTGATTTTTTTCCTTTGATATCATACTGAATCAAAATGTAAGAAGACACATTGCTGACAGTTTACTACCCAATACTGCAAAATTATTGTTATTTCTGTATTTCCTCTCACATTTACAGAGTATAGATGGATCTAACTAAAAAAAAAAAAAAAATCAAAGAAAATCTCCATGAATATATGTTTAAACCAGGAACAGTCCTTGAAAATCTTTACCTCGGCAGACCAAATGTGTAGATGTTTCACTGCTAAATAAAATGAGGAAAAATTACTGGAGGATGATTTGCATAATCACCTGAAATGATTCATAACAAGAGGCAGAATGGTTAAAAAGTGGTTAATAAGCATATATGACACACTAAGATTTCCAATATATCAGCATTTTAACCATCTCATCTTTATATTGTTATAAAGCACTGGCAACTATGGAAAGACTTTTTAATGTGTGCAAACAAAAAACATGTAATGTATAACCTGGAAGACCTGAGTATCTAGCACTTTGTTCTATGGAGAATGGACCCAAAATGTCTGTCTCTAGGTTTTAGGTATTTTAAGAATTGCTTTAGATTTTCTCTGATTTGTATATCAGTGATTAACATTATTAGTTTTATCTAAGAAAATTTTGGAATAGCCTAGCATGGTGTATAAGCACATTGTAAATATGATAATGTGAAAACAACAAAACAAAACAAAACACCCTGGATTTAAACATTTGCTTTTATTTTCTCTCTGTATTTATTTTAAAGTATATGTTTTTTATGTTGATGAACCACATTCATTATGAGAGGTAAACTGAATTAAATTTTTGAAGTTGGAAGATATTTTAAGGTAAAATTCATTACATGTTCTTTTAATTTAAATTCCTACTATGTTATCAAATGATACAACTATTAAAATTGATACATACCTAAACGTGCTTTTTACCAAAAGATAAAGACAGAAAAAAGGAATTAAAATAAGGTCACCAATAATATATAACAAATTGTCAATTGTATTCATTATATACATGTCTTTTAAATTTTATCTACAAATGTGTATGTGAGTATATGTGAATGCTTGTGTGTGTGTGTGTGTGTGTGTGTTTGTATGTGTGTACTAACTTGTGGAAATTGATGTTTTCCTAACATGATGTGAAACCTTTTGAGAGAACTCAACTCATTTTGTTTAGATAACAAGTTTGGTTACCCAATGAGCTATCTTACTGCCCCAATTTCTCCAATCTCTCTTGAAAAACAAAAGTAACACTACCAAGATCTCTTATGTAATGGGAAAATGTTTTCAAAGATTGAAAAGATTGACATAAAATGGCAACACACATGCACTCTATAAAATTAAAGTAAGATATACAATTGACTAAGAGATGATAAATGTTAGTGACATTTTTCATAGTTAAATATTTGTGAAATACAGGAACAACTAAAAAAAATTAATGTATGTGAAATATTGAGAAGTTATCATTTCTCAAACACTCGTACCATTATATCACATGGAGATTATTATAATCACAGCTGGTCAAAATTCAGAGAATAACTGACTAGGGAGTGTCCAGTCATGCTTGATACATCTACAACCTAACTTCTACACCTCAAGCTCAAAGAACATCCATGAAAAGAGAACAAAGATGATAAGAGCAAGAAGTACAGAACTTATATTATGAGTTGCGTTTTTATATATATGAGAGGTAAGATACACTTATGAGATGACAAGAGTATGGTTACCTAAAAAAGATTTGAACAACAGCAAGACAAGTTGGTGTCCCAGCATGCACTGAATGCATTATGAGTTTTAGGCAAGTGCAGAGTCCCGAGAGAATAAGTTTCCTGTTCCCCATGGATAATCCCACTAATTACTCATCCAATACTGAGTGGTTAGCCCTAAGAATGTATATATCAACAGTGTTAAACAGACTTAGAAGTTTGTGTTTGGGGAGATTGGGTGAGTGGGTGGCTGACTGTGCAACAAGAAGAATTAAAGACATAAATTTAAGCTGAAGCAAAATTGATGAGTGTGAAAGTTTAAAGGAGAGAGATAAATAATGTGCATACATGTAAAATAAAAAATAATGAAAAGAAGCACAGATTTTTCTCAGATCATATTAGTGTATGTTTAAATTATTAATTTATTTTAATCGAAAAACATTGGAGTAAATAATTATGTGTGTGTGTGTGTGTGTGTGTGTGTGTGTGTGTGTGTCTGTGTGTGTCTGTGTGTGTCTGTGTGTGTGTGAGATGGGTTTATGTGTATGTGTGTGTGAGAAGGAGACAGGGGTGTCCATCAAGGAGACTGGTCCTCACCTTAGGCTTATAGAAAAAGTGTTTTACCTATAAAGCCATCTCATTATCTCTAAATTAAAATTTAAGGCAATTTTTATTAATTTGGAGAATAACTGTATATAATGCTTTAATTATCTCCAGAACTATCTAGTTTTTATGTTTTTTGGTTTTTTGTTTTTTGTTTGTTTGTTTGTTTGTTTGTTTTTTTAATGTTCGGACCTACACCTTTTTATCCTATTTTCTTGTGGAAAGGTGACTTATTTTTCACTTACAGATTTTTCAAAACAAAGAAGTAAAAGCTTAATTCAATTGCAAATTATTTTTAAAAAAACTCAAAATATTCTTATGTCCATGTATTAGTCAGGGTTCTCTAGAGTCACAGAACTTATGGATAGTCTCTAGATAGTAAAGGAATTTATTGATGACTTACAGTCGGCAGCCCAATTCCCAACAATTGTTCAGTCGCAGCTGTGAATGGAAGTCCAAGGATCTAGCAGTTACTCAGTCTCACGCAGCAAGCAGGCGAAGAAGCAAGAGCTAGACACCCTTCTTCCAATGTCCTTATATTGTCTCCAGCAGAAGGTGTAGCCCAGATTAAAGGTGTGTTCCACCACACCTTTAATCCCAGATGAAAGGTGTAGCCCAGATTAAAGGTGTGTTCCTTAAACTCCGAGAGTCAATCTTCTGGAATCCATAGCCACTATGGCTCAAGATCTCCATACCAAGATCCAGATAAGGATCTCCAAGCCTCCAGATAAGGGTCACTGGTGAGCCTTCCAATACTGGTTTGTAGTTCATTCCAAATATAGTCAAGTTGACAACCAGGAATAGCCACTACAGTCCATAAGGATAAAATTGGGTGGGAAGGAGATTAAGAGAAAAAAAAGGTCCTTTGTCAAAGATCAAGTGACCATAGATGTGTGGGTTCATCTCAGGGTTTCAGTTCTGTTCCATTGGTCTACTTGTCTGTCATTATCCCAGTACCATGCCGTTTTTTTAATCACAATTGCTCTGTAGTACAGCTTTAGGTCAGGCAGGGTGATTCCACCAGAGGTTCTTTTATCCCTGAGAAGAGTTTTTGCTATCCTAGGTTTTTTTGTTATTCCAGATGAATCTGTAGATTGCCCCTTCTAATTCATTGAAGAATTGAGATGGAATTTTGATGGGGATTGCATTGAATCTGTAGATTGCTTCTGGTAAAATAGCCCTTTTTACTATATTGATCCTGCCAATCCATGAGCATGGGAGATCTTTCCATCCTCTGAGATCTTCTATAATTTCTTTCTTCAGAGACATGAAGTTCCTATCATACAGATCTTTCACTTCCTTAGTTAGAGTCACGCCAAGGTATTTTCTATTATTTGTGACTATTAAGAAGGGTGTTGTTTCCCTAATTTCTTTCACAGCCTGTTTATCCTTTGTGTACAGAAAGGCCATTGACTTGTTTGAGTTAATTTTATATCCAGCTACTTCATTGAAGCTGTTTATCAGGCTTAGGAGTTCCCTGGTGAAATTTTTAGGGTCACTTATATATACTATCAAATCATCTGCAAAAAGTGATATTTTGACTTCTTCCTTTCCAATTTGTATCCCCAACCATCCAGTGGAAGAAATACAGCATTTTCAACAAATGGAGCTTGCACAACTGGCGGTTATCATGAAGAGGAATGCAAATTGATCCATTCCTATCTCCTTGTACTAAGGTCAAATCTAAGAGGATTAAGGAACTCCACATAAAACCAGAGACAGTGAAACTTATAGAGGAGAAAGTAGGAAAAAGCCTCAAAGATATGGGCACAGGGGAAAAATTCCTGAATAGAACAGCAATGGCTTGTGCTGTAAGATCGAGAATCAATAAATGGGACCTCATAAAGTTGAAAACCTTCTGCAAGGCAAAAGACACCGTCAATAAGACAAAAAGACCACCAACAGATTGGGAAAGGATCTTTACCTATCCTAAATCAGATAGGGGACTAATACCCAATATATATAAAGAACTCTAGAAGGTGGACTCCAGAGAATCAAATAACCCCATTAAAAATGGGGCTCAGTACTGAACAAAGAATTCTCACCTGAGGAATACCGAATGGCAGAGAAGCACCTGAAAAAATGTTCAACATCCTTAATCATCAGGGAAATGCAAATCAAAACAACCCTGAGATTCCACCTCACACCAGTCAGAATGGCTAAGATCAAAAATTCAGGTGACAGCAGATGCTGGCGAAGATGTGGAAAAAGAGGAACACTCCTCCATTGTTGGTGGGATTGCAAGCTTGTATAACCACTCTGGAAATCAGTCTGGTGGTTCCTCAGAAAATTGGACATAGTACTACCAGAGGATCCAGCAATACCTCTCCTGGGCATATATCCAGAAGATGTGCTAACTGTTAAGAAGGACACATGCTCCACTATGTTCATAGAAGCCTTACTTATAATAGCCAGAAGCTGGGAAGAACCCAGATGCTCCTCAACAGAGGAATGGATATAGAAAATGTGGTACATTTACACAATGGAGTACTACTCAGCTATTAAAAAGAATGAATTTATGAAATTCCTAGGCAAAGGATGGATCTGGAGGGCATCATCCTGAGTGAGGTAACACAATCACAAAGGAACTCATACCATATGTACTCACTGATAAGTGGGTATTAGACCAGAAACTTAGGATACCCAAGATATAAGATACAATTTGCTAAACGCATGAAACTCAAGAAGAACGAAGACCAAAATATGGATACTGTGCCCCTTCTTAGAATTGGGAACAAAACACCCATGGAAGGAGTTTCAGAGACAAAGTTTGGAGCTGTGACGAAAAGATGGACCATCTAGAGACTGCCATATCCAGGGATCTACCCCATAATCAGCTTCCAAATGCTGACACCATTGCATATACTAGCAAGATTTTGCTGAAAGGACCCAGATATAGCTGTCTCTTGTGAGACTATGCTGGGGTCTAGCAAACACAGAAGTGGATGCTCACAGTCAGCTATTGGATGGATCACAGAGCCCGCAATGGAGGATCTAGAAAATTTACCCAAGGAGCTAAAGGGATCTGCAACCCTATAGGTGGAACAACATTATGAACTAACCAGTACCCGGGAGCTCTTGACTCTAGCTGCATATGTATCAAAAGATGGCCTACTCGGCCATCACTGTAAAGAGAGGCCCATTGGACTTGCAAACTTTATATGCCCCAGTACAGGGGAATGCCAGGGCCAAAAAGTGGGAGTGGGTGGGAGTGTATGGATGACTTTTGGGATATCTTTGCAAATGAAATTGAGGAAAATACCTAATTAAAAATATTTTAAAAAAAGAGAAGAAAAAGCAAATGGCAACAGGTTTTAATATTTCTTTCTTCATTTTCAAATGTTCCAATCTGAGTTGGAATGAAGTCTGTGCAGCCTGCAGGGCATCAGGAAGAAACAGAGCAGCAGATGAATAGGCAGTGACATCTGTGGCTTGGGGAAAATTTGGCAAGAAGTACACAAAACAAGTAGTCAACGAACTCAAAAGAATGTTTTAAAGACCTTGAAATGGCCATAAAAATGGAGTCTTCTGAAAAGTATCAGCAATTTAATTTCTTATTTTTATGGTCCCCTCCTGTTGCATAACACATATTTAGGAAGGTTATTATTTGCAAGAAACTAAATCATCTTGAAAAACTTCATGCATTTTCCTGGAAAACGGAAACAGAGAGGGCTTTGTCCATTCTCTGAAAGAGATTATATCTGAAAATATTTAATGTAAATAAGCAAGAGTTTCAGGAACATTCTACAAGTTCTATCAAAGACATAGTCACAAAACACTTGGGATTATGTTGTTGGATTTCTAATGTGTGCCAAACTCTGTCTTTTAAGGAATCAATCTCAGAGATTGACCATATCTCCTTCATGTAACTTGATATGGGTAACAATTACAAAAAAATCACACTGTACTTTGGACTAATACTGTGTCCATGAGTCATAATTTTGATTTAATCATAAATCTTACTAAATAGGCATGCAGAATTTAATTTATCTAATTTAAGTCTTTTCCAAGTGCTCAAAATATATGTGTCTAAGAATAAAAACCAAAACAAAGAAATGTTGAAATGAAATATTTTTCTGTTACACTTTCCAAGTATCCTTTTGTTTATAACCTATAGAAAAATTTTAAGTACCACTTCATATAGTAATATGTACTCTTGAGTGTAATTCTAATTTAATGGAAAATTTAAAACTGAGTCCCACAATCCAAGAAAAGGAATTTACTTCATACATGGGAAAAGGGTGGGAAGAAGAGTTAGGATATAGTTAAAGCAATAATATAGTCACTTGAACCTTTATCAAATTTGGTTATGTTCATTTGCTCACATAGACAATTAACTAACTTCTGATTACATGATTTTTGTGATCATTTAGTCTAAATAAAATAATAGTCTTTTATTGTCCTTGTAAAATATAACTACACAGTTTTCCTGTTTTATATCTTTGAAGCTATGTATTTCATTTTGACAGAATGTTATGAATCACACAGAACACAGCAAGCAAAAATAAAATCACAAAATCATTCTTAATGATTTAAGGTTCTGGAATAAAAATGAGTCAGTGATATAAATGCCCACAATGCCAGAGTGGAAATCACTGCACTTCTAAAATAGCGTGCACAGTAAATATTTTCTATGTGTGATTGGCATTAAATTTTGAAAACAAGCTAAAATTGAATATCAATCCAACTTTAACATTAAGTTCTTCATATTGCAATACATCCCATGTCTTTAGGATGAAATAAAATGTTGATAGGAGAGTTAATTTATAATCATTCTAAACAATCAACTGAATGCCTTCTGAAGATTGACTTGTAAGTCACAAAAATGTTGCAGAAAATGTTTTGAGTCTAGAGAGATTATCACAGTTTAACATGCTGCAGTTTTGGATCATGTATGTATCCAATCTTTCCCATCTTAATTTGGGTTCAGCTAATGAAATATTAATTACAGCTATAAGAATACACTTCTACCAGGATTTTGTCTATATTATATGAGGCATTTAGTTCCTCTCAGCTTCTTTCCAATAATTGACATTCCTCTGAGATACCCAGAGGCTGTCTTATTGGCCTCCAAATGAAAGACTCTTGAAATGCTTTGCACATTGATACGTAGTTGTTTCAAGATGCTTGGCTTGTAGAAGGGTATTTTTTTCTTTTTTTCTTTTTTTTTTTTTTTTTTGCTGTTTGAAGCAAGATTTTATTATTTAGTGTACAATGTATTTAAACACATTTTCCTATAAAAATATTAAGCACAAAAGATGAAACAGAAAAATCTGATGCTAAGCAAATGAGTATTTTTTTAAACTCTTATTTCCTTAAAGCCAATATTTACTGAGACATTTATTTAACAATTTTAGGCTTTATATTAATGATACTAGTTTCTTTTTTTTTTTTTTTTACATTTTTTTCCCATTTTTTATTAGGTATTTAGCTCATTTACATTTCCAATGCTATACCAAAAGTCCCCCATACCCACCCACCCCCACTCCCCTACCCACCCACTCCCCCTTTTTGGCCCTGGCGTTCCCCTGTACTGGGGCATACAAAGTTTGCGTTTCCAATGGGCCTCTCTTTCCAGTGATGGCCGACTAGGCCATCTTTTGATACATATGCAGCTAGAGTCAAGAGCTCCGGGGTACTGGTTAGTTCATAATGTTGTTCCGCCTATAGGGTTGCAGATCCCTTTAGCTCCTTGGGTTCTTTCTCTAGCTCCTCCATTGGGAGCCCTGTGATCCATCCATTAGCTGGCTGTGAGCATCCACTTCTGTGTTTGCTAGGCCCCGGCATAGTCTCACAAGAGATAGCTACATCTGGGTCCTTTCGATAAAACCTTGCTAGGGTATGCAATGGTGTCAGCGTTTGGATGCTGATTATGGGGTGGATCCCTGGATATGGCAGTCTCTACGTGGTCCATCCTTTCATCTCAGCTCCAAACTTTGTCTCTGTAACTCCTTCCATGGGTGTTTTGTTCCCAATTCTAAGGAGGGGCATAGTATCCACACTTCAGTCTTCATTCTTCTTGAGTTTCATGTGTTTAGCAAATTGTACCTTATATCTTGGGAATCCTAGGTTTGGGGCTAATATCCACTTATCAGTGAGTACATATTGTGTGAGTTCCTTTGTGATTGTGTTACCTCACTCAGGATGATGCCCTCCAGGTCCATCCATTTGGCTAGGAATTTCATAAATTCATTCTTTTTAATAGCTGAGTAGTACTCCATTGTGTAGATGTACCACATTTTCTGTATCCATTCCTCTGTTGAGGGGCATCTGGGTTCTTTCCAGCTTCTGGCTATTATAAATAAGGCTGCTATGAACATAGTGGAGCATGTGTCCTTCTTACCAGTTGGGGCATCTTCTGGATATATGCCCAGGAGAGGTATTGCTGGATCCTCCGGTAGTACTATGTCCAATTTTCTGAGGAACCGCCAGACTGATTTCCAGAGTGGTTGTACAAGCCTGCAATCCCACCAACAATGGAGGAGTGTTCCTCTTTCTCCACATCCACGCCAGCATCTGCTGTCACCTGAATTTTTGATCTTAGCCATTCTGACTGGTGTGAGGTGGAATCTCAGGGTTGTTTTGATTTGCATTTCCCTGATGATTAAGGATGTTGAACATTTTTTCAGGTGCTTCTCTGCCATTCGGTATTGTTTTAAAGATTTCAAAATATCCTGTTTTATGTGTGTGTGTTTTTTTTTCAAATATGGACAAATGATGTACTACATATAGCATAGAGTGAGCTATCAATGAATATTTGTTGGCATTTTTGAAGTGTGGAATAGACTTTTTTCCTCCGTTTTGTGATATATGTGCCTACAAATTAAAGCTCTTCCCTTCAAGTTTGAATTTATGCTTTTTAGATAACATGTTAATTTACTTCCACTACAGGAACTATGACTTCTCTTTGAAGGATGGGCAAAAGCACTTAACAAATGCAGTTGAGTTTCTAAGATGAATCCATGTGTAGGATAGAGTTATTTCAAGGTTGAGCAGGAAAAGCAGCCTCTGGGAATATTGGTGACTGGATCTAGTACTGATGTGTAGCCCAACAATATTTCTATCTGTTGTTTTGAAAGTGATCATTCTCTGGTATGGAAGACAGGTGTGTTTATTTATTGATGGTTCCTATCTGGTACAGCCTGCCATGGCTACATAACATGAAAGATACAAAAGCCTTTAATAAAATCTCTGGAAACATGAATTTTTGAAGGTGTCATGGTGTTTCCTCCTTCAGAAGATATAGAATTCTGATTTCCTAAGAAAATATTGAGACAGTGTTGTAAACCATTGTACTCGCTGTATTTTTGCACTATAGCAATCAGCAGCTATATGGGAAAGCAACTCTTCATATTGTATTAATATATATATTAAACTCTTTAGGAAGAATATCAACTATTCCTGCTAACTGCAACCCCATTGCAATATTGTTAATAAATTATTGATTTTTGGATACACATCAGTGGGTGTAGAATAGGTTTTATGAATTAATTAGTATGCACATATAGCTTATGATTTATATTTAATAATCTCGTATAAGACTTCTCAGAGTTGTTTTGTTTATTTTAATTGAGCTTAATTATACATGAGTTGATATAAATTTTGTTTTGGTCAGAGATAGATACTGTTCTCTGTTAGGGTACATGCTCTGGTTTATACAACTCATTCTATCCTTTCAAGATGGCCGGTTTTTCTTTTATCTATAAATAAACATGTATATATATATATATATAATTTCAATAGAAAGCTAATAAACATAGTACTATATCCTTTATATTGTGTTGCAAGAACTTTTATTTTGCTCTATTATAATAACGTTTAATAGAAACTTTAGAAAATCAAAATTTTAAAGAGGAAACAAAGATAGCAACATAAACAATAACTCATACTAATAAGAATAGTTCTCACATTAATTATATACCATGCCTTTTTTTCTCCCCTTTCCCACATAATATATCAGAAATTTTATGTAATTTAAAGTAAAAGATTTTGATGGTATAGATGGGAAATAATTTTAAAATGAGTATTTATTACCTTGAATAAAAATTATGAGCGATCATATTGATATCTGTAAAATAAAATTCATTTGCTAAAGAAAGAAACAAGATTTTAAGAGCTTGAATTAGCTTTAGTTTACTTTTAAAGGGAAACTAATTAATTAATGATCTAAGTCTTCATACTAAGCAACCCAATTAATAGATTTAAAACTTTATGTTTCAGTAAAATAGTTAAAGAAATCTTGCATTAATAATTTAATATATTTATATTTGGATAAGTATATATGAACATAGTATAAATTCATACTAGTATGAACATAGTACAAAACATATAATAAATACTTGTTCTCTAATTTCATATACATCCTTCAGTTTTCTTGGAAAATATTTAAAAATAAAATAAACAAAACAAATATTAGTTTTCTGCTTTTATCATACCAGACCTTACAAGCTTTCACATCTGTTATTTTATTGTTACATTGATATTAAGTTCTGTAATCAAGTCATGCATTTTACACTAATAAATTTCTAAAACCTATTACACACCTAATGATGTGTATCCAAAAATCAATACTCCTTGCCCAACTGAGTACCAAAACCTTGATTCTCCCCAGGTTGAGGGATCCTGACTAGGTCTGACCACGGCAGACAAGGAAGATAGAATTCCGAAAGAACTAGAAAGGGTAACATTATTGAGCAGGCAGCTCTAGAGGCTGAAAACATTGTAGATCTAGATTACATTGGACAGAGCCTCTGAGCTTCTAGGACTAACCCTATGTGAACAGATAGAAGCACCAAGCCTTGGAGATGATAATACTTAAGGAGAATAGAAGTTGCATTTACAGATCCAACAGAAATTCTTAACAGGAGACTGAGGTGTTCCAACTATTGCAGCTTGATATTAATGGAGGAATAGAAGTGTTCACTTGGATGTTGGAAAAATTTTACACTTTTTGAATACAAGGACCAATAGTTACTTTGGTAAATACAGAAGGAGAGTTGAAAAAAATGTCACATTTGTGAAGGGAAAGTTCCATTTGACAAAATAATAGGCTTTCACTTACAATCTGAGATAGTTTTGTTTTGTCACAGCTCTGTGGACTCTCCTATCTCAGCCTTGTCATCATAAACTCACAACTTAGGCAACATCCTATCACACTATTGAAACATGCTTGAGACCTGAACGTATGTGTACAAGCTTCAGGTTTACCCTCAGATCCTCAGCCGAAAAATCATACCATGTCAGATTAAAGCCAGAAGAGGAAAAGCTTCAGCTTAACTTTAATGAGTAACAACAACAAGAAAAGAAGCACATAAAAACAAAAATAAACACACACAAAAGAAACTTTTGGAGTACAAGAAAACAGTAAACAAATGCATTGATAGTTTGCTCTACTTTAAAATGGAATGTTTGTTAAGGAAGAAAATGTCTTAGGGTGTGCAGAGATTATCTAACAGTTAATAGTATTTGCTTTTTGACCTGGAATTTTGAATCAACACCCATATTAGGTGGCTTGCAGCTACAGTTCCAGATTATCTTACAACATATTTTGTCTGAGTTAGATACCTCCTCCCAAAATTCACAATTCTATACACTCGGGCTTAGACATAGTCACATAAATTTAAATATAAATTTAAGAGAAAACACTTCATACTAAATTATATGTGGAAAATTTAATATAAGTGGTTTCATGTTAAACAAAATGAAGTGTAAGTGAAGAAAGCATTTGCAGAGTATTGAAAGTGGGCCACAGATGACTGATAAGTTTCAGCCAAATAGATATTAGAACTAAATGTAAAAACTATTCTAACTTATGTGTAGGAAAAGTGGAAATTAATATTAGTTCGTAGCAGGATAGAGATTTGATCAAGAGAGGTGAGTGTGTAATACTAATGAAGATATATCAGAAGAAAAGGAATTTAGAGCAGACCTGAACAGAGAATTTAATAGACATGTTCCATTTGAAATACTGTATTACACTATTTTAAAATAAAAATTTTTAAAAAGACAAGATAGTACTTATATTAATGAGATGAGTTATAGTACTGATGCTATGTACATTTTAAAGCTCATAATCAAAGCACATTTTTCTCAAATATTTTTCATTCTTTATAGTGATTGCATTCCTTTTTCTCACTATAATTTAGTAATTAGAAATACAAAATTCATGCATTTCTTATATCTATTAATAGATTTCTTATATCTATTAATAGATTAGTATATTTTTGGCAAGTGACATAGCCCATTGCAGTAAGTTCTTGTCCAAGATGGTGTCAAAGAATTAAGAAGGTATATTGGGTGTAAGATATAAGGAAATCATTTTAGATTAATCTTTTTGAAAATGTGTTCTCTAATCTTTGGGAGAACTAATGCTATTCATTCCCTCATCTTGAGACAATACTCAAATAATAACTCGTTTAAGATGTGGAATTTTAGTGTCATACATTTTCCCATCACTACAACTTAGCAAAATGCTACTAGTCTCAATTTGCCCAGACACAGGAGTTATTTCCCAGGGATTCAAGCTTATAGAATCTAAAATCCTAAGAGGTTTCCTCTTGAGCTGAAGCCTAAGACTTCACAAGGTTGTCACAACACAGATGAAGGCATTGTGGCATCACTGGGAATTTAAGTCTAAGTTAGTTAATTGTGGAAATGTGAAAGGGGCAGCTGATACAAATTCCTTTTAAAAATCAGTACAAAATCTGGTAGTAGATAGATTGTTGTAAAGGAGAAATGGATTCTATTTGGAATATACCAGAAGCACTGTAGTGCAGATTAGAAGCACTGTTTTACCTAAGAGACATAGCTTACAAATGAACACTGCTACTTATTAAAAACTTGAACTCAGATGCACAATTAATTTTGCTTATATCTTTCCAGCATATGTATACATAAATGTGCACATAAGCATGTATTTATTAATACAAATACATATATAGTAGAGATAGTTATATATCTCCATGTGAATATCTCCATGTGAATATGTAAAATTGTTATATCAGAATGAAAGAAAATATAGTCAATCCTTCAATGACTACAAAATTTTGATTTTGGAGGATGGAATATTGTGAATTAAAATCTTACATTTTATGGGCTAGAACAATTCTTCAGATGTACTCTATATATATAATGTCTCTATATAATTTAAGACCCTTGCTGTATTACACACAACACTTCGATTGTGTCCTTAAGTTTAGCACAGATTTAGTTTCAGTTAACTCAGAAACCAAGAATGTAATAAAATGACATCAAAAGAGGTAGAGAGAAGGCTTAGCACTTAAAAAAAACAAAAAAAAAGAAAAAACCAACAACAACAAACAAACAAACAAACAAACAAAAAAATTGTTTTGGAAGAGGAACCAGGTACAGATACCAGAATTCACTTGGTGGCTTATAATAGTTTGCTTTTTGCTTGTTTTCTTTTGCTATAAATAGAAATTTTCTCACACAATATATTCTGATTATGGCTTCCATTCCCTCTACTTCTCCTAGTAGCAACTCTCTGCCCATGCAACCCACCCATGATGCTCTCTCATTAGAAAACAAGCTATCTTTAATAAAGAATTAATGATAAAAATATAAAAGGATAAAAGAAAACTTAAATACCTCTGAGTAAAAGAAAATAGAGAAACAAAATAAAAAGAGCCAGTAGGAAGGCAAAAGAAGCAGATGTAGATGCAGATACTTACTTCTTTGCACATCAGAAATTGCATAAAAACACTAAAAAAATAAGACAAAAGATGCCAAGGCAAAAAGTAGTAGGCAGGCGTGGTGGCAAACACCTTTAATCCCAGCAGTCAGGAAGCAAAGGCAGGCAGATTTCTGAGTTCGAGGCCAGCCTGGTCTAGAAAGTGAGTTCCAGGACAGCCAGGGTTACACAGAAAAACCCTATCTTGAAAAAAACAAAAAACAAAAACAAAAACAAACAAACAAACAAAAAATTAAGGAAAACATGCATCCATTGTTATTGTTGGGAGTGCAAATTTGTACAGACATCATGGAAATTAGAGTGACATTTTTACAGGAAGATTTGAAGCCATCTATATCAGGATCCAGCTACAGCACTCTTAGACATATCCTCAAAGGACACTTCATACTATGACAAAAACAATTGCTCAACCATGTTCTTTGGTGCTCCATTCACAATACCCAGAAATCAGACAGCATTTTGTTACTAAACAGAAAAAATGGTAAAGGAAATATGATACATTTACACAATGGAATATTACTCAGCCACAAAAAAAAAAAAAAAAAAAACAAAAAACAAACATGAATTTCACAGATAAATGGTTAAAACTATGAAGAAAAACAAACAAACAAACAAACAAAAACAAAAACAAAAACAAAAACAAAAACAAAAAAAAACCCTAAGTGAGGTAACCTAAACCCAGAAAGGCAAAATGTATTTGGTCATACGTGAGAATTAGCTGTTTATTCAGTGATAATCAAGCTGTGATCCATAGAGCTACAGAGGTTAGTTACAGAGATTAATGGCTAGAGCAGAGTAGGACAGATGAATCTCATTGAAAAGTAGAAAAAGAGGCAGGAATGAGAGGATCTAGTCAGAAGGGGGGGTACAAAAATAAATGAGAGAGGAGTATGGGGGAGAGAACTTGTAAGCTTACATTTTTCAAAACCTATTTTTAATAAAGGTTCTTAAATGCTTAAACCTCCCTTCTAGCCCACCACGCACCAGAGGTAGTGGAAAGGAGAGGAAAAGTTCATAGGGCAAAGGCGGATGTGGACCAACTTAACAATAGTCCTTTGAGGAAAATCCAATCTGAGTTGTCAGGATACCAGCACTTCAGTTCACATGAATCAGCAGCATCAGCTCCATCTGCTCTCATTCATGAATTAGCAAAGCAGGTTGATCAAGAAAAATGAAGACTCTGCCCATGGGCCTGAGTCCATGAAGTGGCATGAATCCAGCGGAACACTACCAGAAATCCTTCGATGCTTTTCTGTCTATGAAATCACAACAAAGGATCACCACCAAAGAAGGGAAAACAAATACCACACAGCATCGTCCACTGTCTGTTGGGTTATATTTATACCCTTTCCAAATATCACATGTCCTCTCAGGCTTCTACTCTAGCATAATATCACATACCCCTTTTCCAGGCTGCTTCCAGAAAAACACCATGAGTCTCTTCTCAGCAAAACATCCTCCAGCATGTCTGCTTCAACAAAAACATCCTCTCATAAGACAGTTTCCAGTAAAATATCCCATGATACAACTGTGCCTCCATAGAAACAGAAATTTCCACTTCAACAGCTAACATTAATTGCCATCTGAGGGGTTGCACAAAAACCCCAAATTCTAATCTAAGTATCCTAATATATATGCATATAAAAAAGTGATCTAAATAAAATAGCCAAGTAATGTGTGAGATGGAGCTTCAACTGGATAGCTCTTGTCTCCAAATGAAGCTTCCAATAGCTACTCCGATGGGGTTACACTTAAGTGAGTTGTTGGTCAAAACAGGGTCCCATGGGAACATAAATCACCCCAGGCTGTTGTCAAGACAACAGGTTGATCTCTACAAAATGACCTATTTACAAGTAGTGACAAGAAAGGTATCTGTATTAATAAAATATGTAGAACCAGAAGAAAGAATAAAATATTAATTAAATTTATATTCAAAAATGAAATAATATTCTAAATTGCTGAAACAGAATCTAAATGATGGCAAAGAGCAAAAAGAACAAAGAATTTTTATTTTATCTTCAAAGAGAGGACTTCTTTCTGGAAAGAAACATTGGTTTCAGGGTAGTTTTAAAAGTGAAACTTTTAAATCTCATATAGGATGAAAGAAATAGTCATTTAGAAGGAAAAGCAGAAACCAAGGGGGGAAAAATCCCTGGATAATCAGAAAGAGTATCAAAATCAGAAAGAATTTTATATAATATTTCTAAAAGCATACAATGTATTTAAAAGTATTTAAGTGAAGGTAAAATTAACATACCACAAAATTTAACTCATCTTTGGAAATTCAAAGCAGTTTAATTTAATTAATGAATGAGGGCCATATGACATGTAATACACTAAACATAGCAAAATGGGGGAACTCTCACTTTAATTTACATAAGCAGACATAATTATACACACATAGTTTCAAAACAAATGATAACCATTCTTCAAATAAGACGACTTGACAATACCTTAGTTTGTTTGGTTGTTTTTTTTTTTTTTTTTTTTTTTTTTTTTTTTTTTTTTTTTTTTGTTGCTCTTTGGGATTTTTTATTTTGTTTGTTTGGGTTTTTTGTTTGTTTGTTTTTTGAAACAGGGTTTCTCTGTATAGCCCTGGCTGTTCTGGAATTTACCATGTAGGCTAGGATGGCCTCAAACTCAGAAATCTGCCTGTGCCTGACTCTGCCTCCTGGGTGCTGGAATTAAAAGCATGCGCCACCACTGCCTGGCCATAAGTTTTAAATATATTTTCTTTTGCTTAAAGTTAATTGGTATGTGGAGTTATTACTCTCTTAGTTAAATTGACTTCTACAATATAAATTCAAGCTTTGTTTTAATGAAGCAGGTAATGGTGAATGTTGGTATTAAGTCTCCAACTAGTTTAAACCACAATGATCTGTTCAGACTGGTACTGAAGCTGTCTTCCTTAGGTCACTAAATGTTTTAAAGGCTGTGTGATTCTTCGGCCATATAGGAGCTATATTATTTCACGGGCCCATTATCTCTTGCTATATTCCTCTCTATAAAGAAGGCTGTATGACTCTTATATGCAGAGGCCTTTTTTCATCAAATTTCCACTATTTGAATGTTGTGATAAAACACCATAACTAAGTAAATTATAGATGAAAGTGTTTAAATGGAGGTTTATATTTCAGGGGGCAAGCCCCTGAAAATCATGAGAGGGAAAACTGAACCAGGCAAGGATGACTGTGGAACAGTACTTTAGGACTTACATCTTGAATACCTGTCATGAAGCACAGGGAAATAACTGGGATTGGCTAGTCTGGGACAAATGAAACCTCCTATAAGGCCACATGTCCTAATTCTTTGCAAACAGTTCGACCAACTGAGGATAAAGTAGCCAAAAATATGACCCTATGGGGGCCATTTTCATTCAAATTACCACAAAGAAATCAACTTCACAGGAACACTTATTATTGAAGTTTATATTTTTCTCGAAAGATGAAAGGTATGCTTTAAGGTCTGTTTTACAGAATGATTAATAAAATAAAAATTACTCAAACTTTTATTAAACTTTGCAATAATATTCAATATAATCACATCAATACTAAGTGAAAGTTGAGACAATAAATTGACATCTAAGGTAGAGTAGAAATGAGAATGTATTGCAAAATTAAGTATTTTTAAAATATAAAGAATTATTTTTAGTTCTTTTATTGGATATGTTATGTATTTACATTTTAATAGAGTTATTTGTTTCACTGGAGTCTAACTTCTTGATTTCTTTGTATATATTGGATATTATCTCTCTATCAAATGTACAATTGGTAAAGATCTTTTTCCCAATAAGTTGGTTGCCATTTTGTCCTATTGACAGTGGTCTTTGACTTACAAAAATTTACAATATTATTAGATTTCATTTGTTGATTGTTGATCTTAGTGCTTAAGTCATTGGTGTTCTGTTCAGGGAATTTTCTCCTGTTCCCATATATTTGAGACTCTTCCTCACTTTCTCTTCTATTAGTTTCAGTGTATCTGGTTTTCTGTGAAAGTCCTTGATCCACTTGAACTTTAGTTCTGTACAAATAATGGATTGATTTGCATTCTTCTTCATTCGGACTGCCAGTTGAACAAGCACCTTTTGTTAAAAATACTATATTTTTTCCACTGTATGGTTTTAACTCCTTAGTCAAATATCAAGTGATCATATGTGTGTGGGTTCATTTCTTGGTCTTCAATTCTATTCCGCTGATCTATCTGCCTGTCTCTGTAACAATACCGTGAAGTTTTATCACTATTTCTGTGTAATACAACTTGAGGTCAGGGATGGTGATTTCCCCCAAAAGTTCTATTATTATTGAGAATAGTTTTCACTATCCTGGGTTTTTGGTTATTCCAAATAAAGTTGCAAATTGCTTTTTCTAACTCTAGGAAGAATTGGGTGGGAATTTTAAAGGAGATTGCATTGAATCTGTACATTACTTTCGGCAAGATGGCCATTTTTACTATATTAATCCTGCAAGTCCATGAGCATGGGAAACCTTTTTATCTTCAGATATCTTCAATGTCTTTCTTCAGAGACTTGAAGTTCTTGTCATATAGATCTTTCACCTGCTTGGTTAGAGTCACACCAAGGTATTTTACATTATTTGTGACTATTATAAAGGGTGTCAATTTCACTACATTCTTTCTCAACCTGTTTATCCTTTGAGTAGAGTAAGGCTACTAATTTGTATGAAATAAATTTATATCCAGCCCCTTTGTTGAAGTTGTTTATGCGGTTTCTGACTTCTCTGGTAGAATTTTTAGGGTCACTTTGGTATAATTTCATATTATCTGGAAATAGTGATATTTTGACTTCTTCCTCTCCAATTTGTATCACTTTGACCTCCATTTGTTGTCCAATTGCTCTGGCTAGAACTTCAAGTACTATAATGAATAGGCAGGGAGAAAGTGGGCAGCCTTCTCTAGTCCCTGAGTTTAGTGGGATTGCTTCAGATTTCTCTCCATTTAGTTTGATGTTGGCTACTGGTTTGCTGTATATTGCTTTTCCTACATTTAGGTATGGGCCTTGAATTCCTGATCTTACCAAGATTTTTATCATGAAGTGTTGGTGAATTTTGACAAATGCTTCCTCAGCATCTAATGAGATGATCATTTTTTTTGTTTGTTTGTTTTGTTTTGTTTTGTTTTTTTGAGTTTGTTTATGTAGTGGATTACGTTGATGGATTTCCTTATATTGAACCATTCCTGCATTGCTGGGATGAAGCCTACTTGATCATGGTGGATGGCAGTTTTGATGTGTTCTTGGACTCAGTTTTCAAACATTATATTGAGTAATTTTCCTTTGATATTCATAAGGGAAATTGGTCTGAAGTTCTTGTTCTTTCTTGGGTCTTTGTATGGTTTAGGTATAAATAATTGTGGAATCATAGAACGAATTTGGTAGTGTACCTTCTTTTTTTAATATTTTGTATTATTACATATTTTCCTCAATTACATTTAGAATGCTATCCCAAAAGTCCCCCACTTCTGTTTTTCTTTTGTGGAATAGTTTGAAGAGTATTGATATTAGTTCTTTTTGGAATGTCTGATAGAATTCTGCACTAAACCCCTCTGGTCCTGGACTTTTTCTTTCTTTTCATATTTTTTTATTATTATTATTTTTTATTTTTATTTTGGAGGGGGCAGTCAGGGCTGGGAGACTTTTAATGTCTGATTCTGTTTCTTTAGGGGTTATTGTATAGATCATATCTAACCCTGATTTAAATTTGGTACATGGTATTTGTCTAGAAAATTGTCCATTTATTCCAGATTTCTTAGTTTTGTTGAGTATAGGCTTTTGTAGTAGGATGTGATTTTTTTTTTTAATTTCCTTGATTTCTGATTTTGTTAATTTGGATACTGTCTCTGTGCCCTCTGGTTAGTCTGGTTTGTCTATCTTGCCGATTTTCTCAAAGAACCAATTCCTGGTTTTGTTGATTCTTTTTATAGTTCTTTTTGTTTCTACTTAGTTGATTTCAGCCCTAAGATTGATTATATCCTGCTGCCTACTCCTCTTGGGTGTATTTGCTTCTTTTTCTTCTAGAGTTTCAGGTGTGCTGTCATGCTGCTAATGACATGTTCTCTCCAGTTTCTATTTGGAGGAACTCAGAGCTATGAATTTTCCTCCTAACTCTACTTTCACTGTGTCCCATAAGTTTGGGAAAGATTTGTTTTCATTTTCATTAAATTCTAAAAAGTCTTTAATTTTTTTCTTTATTTTTTCCTTGACCATGTTACCATTTTTCAACTTCCATGTGTATGTGGGTTTTCTGTTGTTTTTGTTGTTATTGAAGACCACCAGCCTTAGTCTGTTGTGATCTGATAGGATGTATGGAATTATTTCAGTCTTCTTGTATCTGTTGATGCCTGTTTTGTGGAAAATTATATGGTCAATTTTGGAGAAGGTACCATAAAGTGCTAAGAAGAAGGTATATTCTTTAGTTTTAGGATGAAATGTGCTAGACATATCTTTTAAATCCATTATGTCAGTAATTTCTTTTAGTTTCACTGCATCTCTCTTTAGTTTCTTTTTCCATCATCTGTCCATTGATGAAAGTATGGTGTTAAAGTCTTCCACTATTGTTCTGTGAGGTTGAGTGTGTGCTTTGTGCTTTAGTAAAATTTCTTTTATGAATGTTGGTACCATTTGGAGCATAGATGTTCAGAACTGAGAGTTCATTTTGGTATATATATTTTTTTAATGGCTATGAAGTGCCCTTCCTTATCTTTTTGATAACTTTTGTTTGAAAGTCGATTTTATTCAATATTAGAATGGCTACTCCAACTTGTTTCTTGGGATCATTTGTTTTCCAGACTTTTACTATGAGGTAGTGTCTGTCTTTCTCACTGACGTACGTTTCCTGTAGGCAGCAAAATGCTGTGTCCTGTTTATCTATCCAGTCTGTTTGTCAGTGTCTTTTTATTGGGGGAATTAAATCCACTGATATGAGGAGATATTAAAAAAAAGTGATTGTTTCTTAGTTTTCTTGTTAGAAGTGTAATTATATTTGTATGACTATGCTCTTTTGGGGTTGTTGAAAGATTACTTTCTTGCTTTTTCTAGGGTGTAGTTTCCTTCCTTGTGTTGGTGTTTTCCATAAAATTATCCTTTGTAGGGCTGAATTTGGAAAGGTACTGTGTAAATTTGTTTTTGCCATGGAATATCAAGGTTTTCTCATCAATGTTAACTGAAAGTTTTGCTGGGAATAGTAGCCTAGGTTGGCATTTTGTTCTCTTAGGTTCTGTAAGACATCTGTCCAGAATCATCTGGTTTTTACCATCTCTGGTGAGATGTCTGGTGTAATTCTGACTTGTCTGCCTTCATATGTTACTTGACCTTTCTTTATTACTGGTTTTAACACTCTTTCATTGTTTTGTACATTTGGTGATTTGATTATTATGAGAAAAAAGAATCTGTTTTCTGGTCCAATCTATTTGAAGTTCTGTAGGCTTTTTCAATGTTTATGTGCATCTCTTTCTTTAGGTTAGGGAAGTTTTCTTCTATAATTTTGTTGAAGATAATTACTGGTCCTTCAATTTGGGAATCTTTGTTCTCTTCTATACCTATTATCCCGATGTTTGTTTTTCTCATTGTGTCCTGGATAGCCTGGATGTTTTAGGATAGGAGCTTCTGCCTTTTGCATGTTCTTTGACTGATGTGTCATTGTTTTCTATGATATCTTTCACACCTGAGAATCTTTCTTCTACCTCTTTTATTTTGTTGGTAATGCTTGCATCTATAACTCCTTATCCCTTTCCTAGGTTTTCTATTTCCAGGGTTGTTTTTCTTTGGGACCTTACTATTGTTTCTATTTCCATTTTTAGTTCCTGCATAGTTTTGTTCAATTCCTTCACCTGTTTGGTTGTGGTTTCCTGTAATTCTTTAAGGGATTTTTGTGATTTCTCTTTAAAGGCTTCTACCTGTTTACCTGTGTTCTCTTGTATTTCTTTATGGAAGTTATTTATTGTTCTCTTCAATTCCTGTATTATCACCATGAGATGTGATTTTAATCTGAATCTTGATTTTCCGGTGTGATGGGGGTATCCAGGACTTGCTGTGGTTGGAGAATTGTGTTCTGATGATGCCAAGTAGCCCTGGGGCTTCTGTTGCTTATATTGTTGTGCTTGCCTCTCACCATCTGATTATCTGTTGTGCAACCTGCCCTTGCTGACTATGACTGGAGAGTGCCCCTCCTATGATCCTGGTCGTGTCAGAACTCTTAGGAGTCTAGCTATCTCAGTGATCCTGTGGATCTAGGATTCTGGGATCCTGAGAACCTGGGTGTATCAGAGCTCTTGGGAGTCAAGCTGGCTCTAGGTGTTGTATGACTGGGTGGAAGCTGTTCAGGGCACAGAAGAAAGCTGGAAGGAACCCTTGCCTCTGGCTAGGTCAGGGTTTGTTTCTCTGGTTCCTGTGGGAATCTCAATAAGCCAGGTGTTGGGAAATATGTGACCTCAACTGTGATCTTGAGTGTGTCAGAGCTCCAGTGATCCTGGCTATGTTCGATCTTCTGGGGGTGGGGCTCCTTCTGTGATCCTGTGATCCTGGGCATGTCAAGCACCTGTGATCCTTTGATCCTGGAAGTTTCAGAGCACCTGTGATTCCGGCTCCCTCTGTGTTTTGTAGGAATGGGTACAGAACCAGTACCCTGTGTCTGCTCCAGTCACAGGTTCAAACCAAAAAGACCCTATGACTCTGGCTGGGCAGGGGTTCCTGCATCCCTGGTTCCAAGGGGTCCCACTTACTGCCTGTGTTGGGGGAGATATTGTAGCCTCACCTGTGATCCTGGATGTTTCAGCACACCTCGGTTTCAGCACACTATAGGTATTGTAGGAGTAGTTGCAGAGCCAGCAATGAAGGTCCTCTTAATTTTCTGCATTTAATTTTCTACATTGCATCTAGATAATTTTCTACATTTTATGAATTAGGATAGTTCCAGAAACTGCAACCCAACTTTTCTGCATGTTAATTAGTAGCACACTAGTAGCTTACTAACACTATGGTCAGCTCAATGTTTGAACTTCATTCTATCAGCAAAAATTAAGTTAAACTGTGTTCAAAGCTGTAAATTATGTGGAGATTCAGAATTGAATATTCTAATATACCCTTTATTCTTTCTCCATGAGAAATATTTTTGCAGATATTAAAATATACATATTTTATTCAAAATAGAGAAATCTCTTGTTAGTTTTCTTTATTCCACTGTACAATAATAACAAGCATATCAAGTAAGGAGATTCATAATAATTTACATTAAAATTATAATTACAATATAATTCAATCAAAATTTAATTTGTACAAAGTGAAATTATTGTAGATGATAGAAATAAATGGTGTATCTTCTGAACTGTTAAATTTTATATATAAATTTTGGAGCAAGTCATTCAATGTACTGATTAGAAAAAGGTAATACATGATTTCCTATAGACAAAAAAAAATGCACCTGATTTTATATTATTAATCCAAAGTCTCAAACTGTGCTTCACATATTTATCTAAGGGTTTGAATAATGTTAAATCTTAGGACATGTGTGAGTTAGACTGAAATTGTGGTGACAAGAAAAAATGACTTTCTATTCAGATGTATGTATCTCATAAATATTATTTTACTCTGGGCACTATCTTTACTGAAGGGTATCTACTGTTTTACAGTTTTATAATGGGACTAGAAACAGTGCATTACAAAGGTTTATTTATGGCTAGATGGTCACATATGGATCTAAGCCCTAAGTTACTGATGGATCAAGTAGATTTGAGACAAAGAGAAAGGGACTCTGACTGTTTATAAAAAGTTAATCTGAAATTCCTATAAGTCAGGAAAATATCATAATAAATGCAGTTATAAATTTGACCAAAAACTATTGTGTACTGACATCTTTATAAAGGTGTTATTGTATTTGTTGTTAAACGGTTAAAAACAACAACAGCAACAACAACAACAAAAACAGTTTTACAAACCATTTGGTTTGAAATATAGTGAACCAAATGGCTTGCTGGAAAGTTGGATGGAATTCAGTAATTCTACAGCCACTATTAAAATTGATAGTGACAGCTCATTCCGAGAAAAAAATGTTATTTTCCAATGATTGATATGAGCTCAAAGGGGTGTGAAGTACTACTGTGTACTTTGTGCATAAGAGTTTAGATACATTGGCACATCTCTAATTCCGATTTAAAACAAGCCAGGGGACTGCCATTTCCAATACTATTAAGCTTATGTACCTCTTTAAATTATTTGATTTGATGGAATATTTCACTAAGCATAAGGTGCCGGAATTTCAAAACTGTGGGTCTGATATTTCTATTAGATTAGTATATCATCTAGTAAATCTAATTCCAATATTTTCTTCTCTCATTAAGATAAACAGTCATACATACCAATTGAAGAAAATTTTGAGTAAAGGCTGATCTCAATTTATCCACACTGTATGTGGGGCTTAATGCAGATTAATGGAAGATTTATTTTAAGTTTGCCTATTTAGATTTCACTGATTTGGCATGTACACATTTTAATTTCTTAATTGAACTTGTACAAAGACCAACTTGTGCTTCCTAATTCAAAATCATTTGAGGGGAATTATTTATATATTTTAAAAGATGCTTTTTTTAAAAAAAATCTAGATTTTTTCCCCTCTTCTATCTATTTATTACTTACTTATACTTCAGTTGTCTTTGAGATGACTCTGTTATACACCAAATCCTAGATGATGCCTGCATCAGTTGGAACACTGGAAAATGTACAGAGTACTTTTGTATTGATGTGCATATACTATAAATTTTATTCATAAACATTATATAGTCTTTGAAAATTACGCAATGCTAACTGTCATAAGCCACTATTGTAGTTTGGGAAAGGAAACAAAATGCTTTAGACGAGCTGCTTTACAACATAAATGTATATTTTTACAGTGCTGGTGGCCCAAAAGCCCAAATTTAACAGTCGTGAAGATTCAGAAACAAGTACAAAGTCCACATCTTCCCCTATAGTCAAAATGATTGTTTGTATATTCTGAGACTTCTCAAAAACATCTTTGCCAGCCCCACCTACTCATTAGCCCTCCTTTGGAATTTTAATTATTGAATCATTAAACCTTTTGTGAGGAGAGCTCCATCTCCATGTCCTTATAAACTTCTTAAGGCATATTCTACACTGCTATCTATTTAGAATTAGGATTTTCACATTCAAATTCTATATGTCCATTAACCTACTGGGTGCAATGTAAGCCAGAAATAACGGGAATTGGGACAATGGGCAGAGTGGCTCATGATTATAAACCTACTACTGGAAAAGGTAAGACAAGGAGGATCAAGAATCCAAGGACAGCCTCAGAGTGTAGTAGGTTTGATGTCAGCATGACATGCATGAAACTGTCACAATAAAATAAAACAATGAGGTAAGTGTAACATTGAAGGTAAAAACAAAAACTCAAGAAATTTGTGTCCTGCAAGCTTTTGACTATGAATCAATTGCCATCCAAAAACTTCATCTGAGTTCGAATACAAAGTACATGAAATTTAAATGAAAATGCCAATCAATAAATAGCTGTAGGCCAGCCTTGTCAGAGGTAACCAACTATATCACAAAGAACATGCCTATTTGTTTACTGATTTCACCTTGGTATATGTAAATTCAGTGTTCTTAAACATCTTCTGTACTTTATTAATGTGGAGCATCATCAGATCAAACAGGGAATGGATGGAATATGAGGAGGCACAGTTAAAATTAAGGACCGCCAATTGAGACCTTATATGCAAATCAAATACTTATATGTATATGTATATGCATATGCATATATGTATATGTGTGTTTCTCTTGTCTGTGTGTGTCTGTGTTTATGAAGGTGATCTAAATGAAACTGCTAAATACAGGTGGAAAAAGCACCAATAATAGACATTTCTCTTCACCAAGTTAAGCTTCCTGTGAAAGGTTGTGTTAGATCTAATAATTGAGTGCTTGGCTACATGGGCCCCATAGGAACTCCAAATAACTTGGGTTACTATCATGGCTATTGGTTGTTCTTCAAATGCCAATGGTAAGGTCTTGTTGCTGAAGACTACACCTACACAACTTATTGAGCACAGAGTCAAGTTAGTGCCTAAAGAGAGCTTTTACCCCTATGTGCTCATGGTACTTGAAGACTTTCTGTTAGTACCAAAGAAGAAAGGTAAACATATATGATGTACAAACTCTTCCTTCTACATATAACTATATGTAAAAGCTTCTGTGATGCACTAGTGTAATAGGGGCACAAGGCTTATGGGAGAATAACAAACTAATATCTGATTTCGTTTAAAGCCATGAGATGGAACCCATACCAGACTAGACTCTGGAGCCAGTAGGCCATGGGACATAGAGGAAAACCAAATTCTACTGTTCTGCTAAAATGGGTCCAAATGACATTCTGTTCTACTTGTAGATCAATACCTTGCTCAGCCATCATCAGAGAGACTTTCTCATAGACAGAACAATGTTGAATACAGGGAAACTTACTAAAGAGGAAGATAAAAGGATATAAGAACCAGAGAACATAGGTACACCATGACAGAAGGCCCTCTAAACAGGGTAGGACAAACCCACACAAAAAATCACAAAGACTGTTTCAACATGCTTATAGCATGCACAGTCTATGCAAGAGATGGTCAGAATGCTGAGAGGAGTGGACACAAGAACACATGTCTAATCCGGATGCTATCTCTAATTGATAACTCCTGTGTATGAAAATTTAGTTCTTTCTAAGATAGTCCTTCTGGGGATGCAAAACACTCTAAAGGCAAGGTCTCATGCCCAGCGGTCAATGGCCAAGAGGAATCAAACACAGTGAAGTCCTTGGATGTTCTTTGTTTCATAATGTTTTTCCAGGGCATTTCTGTTTAGGGGTATTTGGGTTTGTATTATGGCTTCGGGCTTCGTGCTTTTTATGTAACTCATTTGTGTGCAGATCTGGATGATGCCGTATCAATTGGTCTTTCATGTGCTTTTCTTTGGCTCTTTTTATTGTTTGTTTGTATTATTCTATTCTGGTTTGATTGTTTTTGTTTTATCTTATTATTCTTTGGATGTCCATTGGATTTCTAATGAAAGACAGAAAAAGTATGGATTCAGGTTCAAGGGGAACCATAATCATAATATAATGTATGAAAGATATATTTTCTTTAAAAAAAAAGAGGAAAAAAGTGAGAATCAAAGAAGTAAGGTACTGCTCTGACAATAGATGACACTGGTCCTTTCCAGATGTTTAAACATAAATCATTAAGAGAAACAAATATTTCTTTTAAAAATTTCAATTGCATTATTTTTGTGTTGTAATTTTCAAATTCTCAGTTTTACACTCTCTCATCCATTTCAATACAACTCATTATCTTCAATGAATATTATAGGCAGCTATCATGAACTACCAAGTCCAAAAAAGAATTCTTTTTATTGAAGAGAAGATTTTTAGTAAATTTTTAAATATTATAAATTTAAGTGTATCACAATACAGGAACAATTGATCTTATACTCTAAGAAGCAAAACCATCCCTGGAATGTCAGGGTTTTTTTTTTTTTTTTCTTTTTTTTTTTCTTTTTTTTTTTTTCTGGAAGAGAGTTCAGGAAGATTGTAAGAGTCAGAGTAGCTGGGTAACTTCAAGCAAACAGTTTTTAAGCCACAAAAGACAAGTTGCCCACAGGAATGCACATGTATCGTGATAGCAAGCACAACATTTCTTCAAGTCCAAGCTAGATGAAATCTCAGCATGGAAGGGAGAAGGTCAGCACAAACTTCCATCCCTACTGGGGAGCTTTTGACGTTTAATAACTAATAGAATTAAAAATTAAAAATTAAAAATTTGTATTTTTTCCAATGCACATATCCCTATGATTTAATTGCCTGAACACAGTCATGTACAACTTCCAAAGAGCAAGCACATGTATGTGGTGTATTTGCCTTTCTCACACATTAAATCTAAGTAAAAGACTTCAAAGTTGTACTTACAACAATGTGCCCATGTGTACTGACTACTTTGAATATATAGAGCTTCTTTTTGAAATCTGTTTTGAACAGAGTCCGTAGTTCATAGAGTCATAGATCTTTGCACAAACAAGCAGATGAGAAACGTAGCTACAGGAGCGGAGTGTGTAAAGAAGGGGCTGGAAATAGAAATATCCAGCTTCAAGTTTAAAAAGCAAACTGATAGATGGTGAGTTCTATTTGCTCTAGGAGCGCTGAAGCTGTATCACACCACAAATGTTCCAGATGATACATAAGTTCTGCGACATTAGAGATATCTGAAGAGGAGTATATTCCTGGACATCAGCTCCTCTAAAATTAATCTGTTGTGTTGATAAAATAAAAGTGATGCTTCTTTTCTCAAGAAAAAAAAAAAGAGTGATTTGGCTCCTGTTACCTACCATATGCTTGGGGCTGCAAAACTAGTCAGTGTGTCATTGTGTTCCTTAGAAAAAAATCTCATTTGCTGTTTGTCACAGTAAGTCAATCATGGGGTATCAGTGCAGTGAGGCAGGTTAGCAATTCATGCTCCTTGTAATCTCCTCCAGTCTCTACAAAGGACATCCGTAAGTGCTCAGTGACCTCTTAGAGTAGATTTTGGGAAATATATTTCTTTCAAACTTATAAGCGTATATAGCCATATGAAAATTTCTGCTTTCTAACTGTATACTAAGAAATATAGTTCTCACCTTAACTTTGAAAGTTATTTGTTAAAATTTCAGAGCAGAGGCATCTCATGAAACCTAAGACTCATGAGATCTTGGGCTATGATATTTCCACAAAAATAAAATAAATTGTTTTATTTTTTAATAATTTCAGATTGAGAAAATATCACAAAGTTAGTGTACTTAACTCATCTACATGCTAGATTCAGATTACTATCTTGTTAGTGTCCTAAATTAATATGGTCTTTGGGTTACAATGTATGTCAATATTTATAAAAATCTGGACTTTGTTCAGAGTTACTTGTCTCTCTATTCTAACATAGATAACAGATTAGATCTGGTTGTCCAGCTGGTTTTGTTTTTGCTCACTGCAGCACATAGCCATTTATGCTACTCCAAACTTCCAGTTCTCTGATGCCTTTAAAGTTTGAAGACTTTAGATGAAACAATTTTTAAACTACTGAAGTTTCAAATATTTTCCTCTGATTATACTGGTGTTATGAGTTTTTTGGTGATGAAAATCACAGTGAATTGCTACTAATAAACTTCTGTGTATGTAAAGAAATATTTTATTCCTTTAATTCAAAGAAAAAACATTCAATTTTATCATACAATATGTCTATCAAAATGGTAGAAATGAAAGAGCATATATTTACAAAAAAAGTAGAGTAACCACAATATGTATGTGCATCTCTTTTTAAATATATTCACAATCCTATTATAATATTCATAATAATCTTATTATATTCATAATAATCTTAAAGGGGTATTATAATTTCTAAAATAATCTAAGCAGTATGTATTATGATTTCTTATGTGTATTCAACATTGTTTATAGATATATGAATGAGAACTCCAAGATATATGTCCTAAATAGGATGAAACATGTATAAATTGATGACCTTATGAAGTCATCATTTATTACACATAGTTTTATATGTATAAAATACATTTATTATCCATTTATTATACATAGTTTTAGGTGAACTTCTCTTGGCTTTGCCTAAATATTAAGGTTTCCTTTACTCCTGGAGTTTTCCCCATAGTTTTCTTTGAGTTTTTTTTTTTTTAATGTGCTCTATTTATGCAAGTCTAAACACCATACTATGCATATATATGAATTAATTGATGGCTGTGACAGGTAAGCAACATTGTGTTTATTTGATATGTATGTATCAAAGCCAAAGAAAAAAGAGGAGAGAAATAATATTAAACTTTATATGAGTAAAGTTTGAAAGAATTGATGAAAGAATTCCAAAACATATTTTTTGCTTAAAATTTCCATCTCTGAATGAGAATGAAACATGGTCTAGTTATGATTTAAAATATGTTATAAAAATTAAAATTAATAAACAAGGAAATAAATAGATAAATGAAGAAACCACTTAATTTTAAAGAAAGCAAAGTATGCACATATGTATATATTTATAAATGGGTATATATTTTGAATTTTAAGAAATAACAAAGAAGGTAAAAGAGACATTAATTAACTCTACTTATAGCTGAATGTATGGGTGAAAGGATGAGGCTGACCACTTAGTATTACATACTTTGTTGCCCATAATCCCTTAAATTACTCTTTTCTATTTAGTTAACAAGAATGCAAATTTTATTTCGCAATCCCTTTAGTATTAAAATGTTTGTTTAGTTCAGAGTAGATTATATTTGCACAAAGGTTGATTTTTTTTTCATTTTCTTATAGAACTTGTGACATTTTCAAATCACAGTTTTTTCTTGAAAATATCTTTCAACTGATAGCTGCAAGAATGTATACCCAGGGTGTTTGGGAGAGACTTTACAATCCAACTTAGCTTCAGAACTAGGCAGCCAGAAATGCTGTGCCTGTTCCTTAAGCTCTGGCTGGGTTACTTTGTGTAGATACAAAATAGAGTTGGTAATAGTCACTCTTTGAAAGCTCATTTTTCAAACGTAAGTGAATCCAGTGAAATAAGGATGATCTTGTAAGCACAACACGGATTTCAAGTTACCCATACCTCATCTAAGATATTCTACAGCTAGAGTTAAAACTACTGTTTCAAATACAGGTAGTTAAATTCTGAAGCCTGACCTTAACATATATAAGTTATTTTCTTGTTACCTAATCAGCTATAGCACTCACAAATGTATGTGTCTTTTTCATACCTCAAACATACTTCTAGAAAAACATACTTATTAGTGTTAAGATCTATGCTGCCTGCATTCTCCTAGCTACTTTATGAATATACCCATAATATCAGCCAGTCTATTATCACCCGTTTCTCATAAAGTTATAGACCATGAAATAAATTCCAGTTGTTTGGATTCTCAGTAACAGTCATTTTTCAGTAGATGCCATTAAAAAGAAGAAGAAACACAACGTCTTAAATTATATTTTGGAATGAGCCCTGTAGGTAAAGTAATTTCCTATTGCCTGCCAGATGTAATTTGGAATCCATGCAGAGAGTTGATGACAGAACAGAGCTAGTCCTGTGAATACTGAACTGTCAATTCAACAGTTAAATCATGCAGCCTATAAAACATCCTCACAGACCTATTAGCCACTTTCATGCAGCTATTTACCCACATTCGTAAGGAGTTATGGAAGCATTTCCCTAACACAATGTAACCATGACTTTCAATTTAGTGTGTTTTGCCACTCCTTTGTTAGATGGTTTGGTTCATATAATAAAAGTAATTTTATTTGATATTATTAGAAATCTGTGTTAAGAATATTACTGAATAGCTGAGTTGAATATTCTAGTGTATTGGACATTTAATTCATTTTCAATGTGATTATTGGTTATTTAAAATGAAGGAAAAACATTAACATTTACTAAAGTAATTGGGAAATGAGAGATGTTATAATAATTTTTAACAAAATATTTTGTAGTATTGTTCCAGTTATTTTAATCCAACTCTTTAAAATGTAGCTTTAGAGAGAAATTTTAGAGAGAAATTACAAATTGTTTTTCAGCAAGTGCGTAGTTATATCAGTTACTGCCAAGTACTACTAATAAAGGTGTATAATTATAGGATCATAAATATTTTCCTCAAACATATAAATATTTCATATATTCCATTAAAATTTAACAGTTATGTTTTTCATATTTCACAAAATGGAAAATTAGGAATACAACAAAAATTATAATAACTTAGAGCTTAATTTTAATTTACATATTAGATTGAGACAGGAATTATAGAAGCAACTATTAATATTTCATTTATCAAGTCTTCAGAGATTAATATGATTTTCTCTCCAAAGTTAGAAACAAGACAAAATGAGAAATATGTGATCAATAATTGCACTCAGATACCTAATTTTGATTTTTGTTTTGTTTTGTTTTTGGTTTTTTGGTTTTTCGTTTTTCGTTTTTCGTTTTTCGTTTTTCATTTTTCATTTTTCAAGTCAGGGTTTCTCTGTGTAGCCCTGGCTGTCCTGGAACTCACTTTGTAGACCAGGCTGGCCTCAAACTCAGAAATCTGCCTGCCTCTGCCTCCCAAGTGCTGGGATTAAAGGCGTGTGCCACCACTGCCCGGCTTAATTTTGATTTTTAAGAAAGAAAAGGAAAGAAAACAAAAGATAAAGACTCAAAAGTAGTATTTCTGATTGATTGCATGTTAGCCCAGCATGCAAAAGACCTTGGATAGAATTCTCACTAACTTAACAAAAAAACAAACAAACAAACAAACAAAAACTGCCCAAATTATTCAATACAAAAGCCAGCAATGTAAAATTCAGTCAACCTATTTTGAATATAAATCTGTTTTTAAGACTTGCAAATATGTTAAGCATTTTCTCACTATGCAGTTTAACTTAAGAAAATACTTAATATAGTGTAGAAAATATCCTTGTGGTATAGTGGGGCATCTTTTGAGTATATGTCCAGGACTGATATAGCTGGGTCTTCAGGTAACACTATTTCCAATTTTCTGTGGAAATGCCAGATTGAGTTCCAGAGTGTCTAAACCAGTTTGCAATCCCAACAGCAATGGAGGAGTGTCCCTCTTTCTCCACATCTTCACCAGCATGTACTTTCACTCGAATTTTTGATCTTAGACATTCTGATTGTTATAGATTGGAATCTCAGAGTCATTTTGATTTGCATTTCTCTGATGACTAAGGACTTTGAACATGTCTTTAAGTGTGTCTCAGACATTTAGATTCTTCTCTTCTGAATTCTCTTTTTAGCTCTGTAGCCCATTTTTTAAGTGGGTTATTTGGCAGCCTTATTCATTGTAGGCAGAAGATGGAAATAACCCAGATGTCTCTCAACCAAAGAGGGAATCTAGAAAATGTGGTCCATTCTTTCAATGGAATACCCTTCAGCTATAAAAAATGAGGACATTATAAATATTGCATGCAAATAGATGGAACTAAAAAATATCCTGTGTAAGGTAACCAAGACCCCAAAGGACATGTATGGTGTGTACTCACTAATAAGTGGATATTAGATAAAAGGTACAGAATACTTAGGATAAAACCCACAGACCATGAGAAGTTAAACAGGAAGGCCCAAATAAGCATGCTTTAATTCCATTTAGAAAGGGGTGACCTTAGCCAAAATGTCCAACACTGGGAGGAGTTAACTCAAACACTCCAGTGGAGTGTTGGGAACTAAATAAAGGGCCGGGGAGGCCCGGGGAGAAGTGGGAGATGAAAAATATGCCAAATCCAGCCAGAGTTCCTGTGCTCTGGGCAGGCAGATGCTGGGAGACTGCCAGGTGCTTTCCACATCGCCCTGGGTGGAGATCTAAGCCTCTGACCCACGCGGCAGGGTGGTGGAGAAGGGGCAGCCCGCAACTGGGGACCCTGAGGTCACAGCCTGTAGCCCCTGAGTTATAGGAGAGAGGGATAAGGGAAGGCGTTCCCAACATTGGTGACAGTGGTGCAGCGAATCTAGATGGAGCAGACTCTCTATGGTTATGCAGGAGGAAAGAGAGAAGAGAGGGAGGGGGAAGAGGAAAGGCTAGAGAGAAAGAGAAAGAGAGAGCAGAGGAGAAGACAAAGAGAAAGGAGAAAGAAGAGAAGACAAAGAGAGGGGAGAAAGAGGGTGAGAGAAGTGAGAGGTAAAAGAACAAAGGAATAAGAGAGCAAGGTGGGGGCCTAACAGCCCCTTTTGTGGTCTTCACTGTTGCTAGGTAACTGAGGAGGAGTTTAGCCTGAAGGTCAGTGTGAGGAGCAGGTGTGGCAGCAGTCCCAAGTTGGTGCCAGGAACTGCAGCTAAGTCTTATGACTTGCACCTGACTTCCTCATACACCTGAAAATAAGCCACAACCATCCTGAGAGCTGCACAGGTGCACCATGATGCTGGTGGTTTAAACAAGTCCATATTTGGTGGAGACATGCCCCAGCCGCCCTGATTGGCTGAAGCTGCGTGCCTGGTGAGGTGATGTGGCCTGCTGTGAGTGGATGGGGACTGAGAGTATATAAGAGTGATAGGCCGGGGGTTCAAGGGAGAAAGATGAGGAAAAAGATGAAGCGAGAGAGATGAAGACTGAAGTTTGCTGAATAAACTGCTGTTAGAAGGACTGGTGGTCGTGTCGTCTTTGCTGGTCAAGAGCGGAAGCGACAGGTCAGAAACTTGGGTCATTACTTATGTGACTACTGACCATGCTTCTCCTGTGGGAGGCTGTGGGAGGTGGTACCTTAGGCAGGGGCCAGAGTTGCAGGAGCATGAGGGAACTCCTACCTTGTCATGTAGGTGAACTATGACATTTGGGGTTCAGACCTCAGCTCGACTGGCTACCAGCCTGCAATTCCCCACAGTGGAGGGATGAGGTTTTCTTTCCTCACTGACAAAATTTCTGACCCACAATTGTTCCTGTCTAAAAGAACTACAGGGATCAAAGTGGAAAAGTGACTGAAAGAAAGGTCCTACAGTGCCCAGTCCAACTTGGGATCCATCTCACAGTGGGCAGTAGGGGGGATATACCAAGGTCTGACACTACTAGTGATGCTTACAAACAGTAGCCTATCCCAGCATGTATGTCCTCCAAGAGGCCCTACCAACAACTGACAGACAGATAAGGACAGTTATACCCAACCCTTAGACTGAAGTTGGGGTTCCCTATAGTTGGATTAGGGGAAGGATTGAAGAAGCTGAATGAGAAGGCAATCCCATAAGAAGACTAGCAGTCTCAATTAACCGAGACTCCTGGGAGCTCTCAGAGACTGAACCACCATCCAGGCAGCATACATCTGCTGGCTGGTCTGAGGCCCCCTGGCACATGTATAGCAAAGGACTGACTGGTTTAGCCTCAGTAGAACATGCACCTAGTCCTCCAGAGACTCAAGGCCCCAGAGAAAGGGGATGCCTAGTGGGGGGAGGAGGAGCATCCTCTTGGAAGCAAGGTTTAGAAGGAATGAGATGAGAAGCTGTTAGAGGGGACCTCGGAACAGGGGCACAGGTTGGAATGTAAATAAAATAATTTAAAATAAATGAACAAATAAATAAAATGCTGAACTCTGAGTTTTAGCATTGTTTGCAATAACTATAGTATATTATTTTACTGGAAAATGAATTATACATTAAATGCTTACAGTATTACCATACCAAAAATTAAAGCAAACATTAAAATAGTATATAATATTATTTTAAAATAAAATGTTTTTCAGATATTTCTATTATTTATAACTAATGCACAAAATAAATATGTCTATGTAAGTTTTCAAATATTTGAAGGCAATTGCTTACTCACCGTAGCATGAAATTATGAATAAACTCTCTTCACTGCTCTCTATGAATCAGTTTCAATAATGTTTAAACATGTATGAAAAGTTTATCTTAGTTTTTCTGGTTTGAGTTTGATTCTACACACAAACTACTCGTAACAATTATAATCCTCTAATTATTACATACCCATTACAGAATGATAAGTTACTCTGAATTTTAATTTTTAAGTGTTGCTTATGTATATGTGGGAGGAGTCTCATCCAAGTGAGAGGATTTAACTTAATGATTTTAATTATGGGTATATATGGGAGTTTTTGTTAGTAGGTCACATGGCTGTTTAAAATGGTTTGCCTCTGATGTCCTTGATCAGTGCTCCCTCCAGCTGATATGTTCAAGGAAGCTTCTATGACCACAGACTTATAACTGACTATGAGAGAGAGACATGGAAGACTTCTGTGGCAACTTTCCCCTTTCCACGCCACAACCCCCCTACAAATCAAAAAACAATACAATTAAGAAAGAAACAAAGAGACAAAGAAAAGGGGAACAAAGAAAGAAAGAAAAGACTCCAGACAAGAAGTTATTGATAACAGTCTTTAAAAACTGATAAAGGAGCTGAAGTATAGCTCTTTAAGAGTATATGGTTTCTGACAAAGGGCAGATTTGCTTGTGGGGTTGGGGAAGGACTCAGTTTTCTTTAAGGGGCTGGCCATTGTGAGTTTGATCACGCTCCAATGAGTGAATAGGCAATAGAGGTGAACTTCATATTTTAGTTTTGTTTTATTTTGCTTTTGTTTGTTCAGTTTTGTTTGGAGGCAGGGGTGAATTGTGGACCTAGAATGAACGAGAAACAAGTATGACCATATGCACTGTATGATATTTCCTAATAACCAAGAGGAATACTGTATATGGGGGCATAATTTTCTGCCTTGAATAAATGTTATGCTTTGTTCTATTTGAAGCCCAGATAATATTAGAAAATTAATAGAGACCTTGTAAAATTTGACAGAGGAACTATAAATAAAATTTTGCAACTTTAATTTTCTTTCTTCTAGTTTGCATGTAAAAGTAATTTGACACATAAAAGTAATTGGGATATATGTCTTCTGTTTCCTAGGATATGCTATGTAGAAATGGTTCAGATCATCAATTTGAATCTCTTGCTCTATTTATTACACTGTAATATTAGCCCATTACATAATGACTATGTCCCCGTATTCTATTGGATGCTGTTTTTTTCTTTCCCTGTCTAAAAGCTGCTTTATGATACATTCTTACTAATGTAGACTCACCTTCTTTTGAATTTGTAATTTCCCCTTTTGTTTTGTTGTGGCAGGGACAATATAGACCTGACTGGTAGCATACAATATGTACAGTTGTTAGTGAGCTTTGAGTTTATAAAGATCTACCATCCTTTGCAGCCAGACTTCTAGAATTAATGGTTGATACATACCATCATGCCCTGCTTTAAATACCAATTTCTATGTACATCTCTAAAACGTTGAATGCCAACATTCCAAGTCTTAATTTATTTCTATTTTTATTCAGTTCGTGCTTTCATAAATTAGCTAAGACTTTACCCTTTTAGCATTGTTTATTTAAATCTTGTTACACTGTTAATAACTGAGGATGTTTTCTATTTCTTTTTTTACATTAATTTGGTGACAAATGTTATTGGATCCAAATGTTTAGATAATTGATCTTTGTTTATATCTTGAGATGCAGGGTAAACTGATGTTTTACAGGCACATTTGTGTGGTGCTTATTTTCTGTACACTCTCAGAACAGCCTAGTAGTTGAAGGTCTGTTCATTTCTTCTTACTTGCACATGCTCCGATCCTTTGCCCTGTAGTAGTTGATTTGTGAGTCTATCTTTCATTTTTATTGCACTTGCTTCATATCCTTCTGAGGTAGGTCTTTTATTATTACACACACTAATGTCTTGTTATGATTGGGGGATAGATGGAGCTATTTATTGGTCTGTTCACACTGCCATAGCTGAATACCTCAGAATGGGTGTCTTCAATGACAGATATTTATTTCATCTAAGTCCTCAAACTTGAGAAAGTACTGGTGAGAAGATTTAGAGTTAGGTCTGCCTCGACATTGGGTTCTATCTATCCTTTCATGGAATCAGATGAACTTTGTGTCACACAGGTGTGCCTTGTGCTGTTGAATTCAAGCCACATTGTTATGACCTCTCTGAACTTTACCTCCTGAGATGCTTTTTCTATACAGTCACATTGGTAACCTGTACTACCACATATGCATTTAAGGATATGTAATTCAGTGGATAACAAATGTTTTCATCACAGTATCACAGTCAAATTCTATCCAATGATTGTAGAAAATTATTTCATTTAATAGTGACTTTACTTGATACTAATATTACCTCCTAAGCATTCATACTTTTATTACTTTATTATATACCTTCATACTGGACTTAATGTCTCAAAGCCTTAATCTAGCTAGAAACATGTGTGACTATACATATGCATAGTAATTCTGAGGACATAACTAGATATGAATAGTGACAACAATGTCGAAACAAAATAGCAAAATCCTGCCTTCAGCTTTGGTGATGTCTTGATTTTTAAATAACAGCATTTAAAAACCTTGAGGCAACAGAATGCATGAACATAAAGGCAATCCTGAGATCAAACAGAAGATCTTGAGCAACTAAAAAAAGGAATAAACTACTTAGAGTTCAAACTGATCCCAAGTGAACATGCTGTCGTTATTTGTGGTGAGTGATGCCTGGAGCTGCCACTCTAGAAGCAGAGAGAGATGTCCTGGGATGAGTAAGAGGAATAGAAACCTTAAGAATCCCAGATTCTGTGAACAGATTCTCCCTTGGGCTCAACACTTACTTTTGCTTTTGTGGGTATACTGCTGCTTTAATAAATCTTGCATAGAGCATCATTTTTTATGTGTGTATGTCTTATTGGAAGTCTTCTAAAACTCAAGAATCAAGGGAAACTCATGACAGTACCAAGGAACTGATATAGGAAGAGATATTCATCTGCTAGTCCAGATTACAACTTTTCCAAGAGACTAAGTTATGAGAACTGTGTGAACTTAAATGTTAATTCTAAAACTATGTGGAAAAAAATTATGTTGGTTAAGGCACCAGTCTATGGGATATTGTCACAGCACCCTGAGCCAGCAAATAACATGGAGTTTTAGTGCTCTTTATGTGTCTGTCTCTCTTTTAGGATCTATCCTATAGAAATCTATCTTTATGACTTTTGTACCAGTTCTTAAAGAGTTTGCAATCCTGATTTGTGTCTATCTTCCTTTACATTTTATATAGTTGAATATACTTTTAATTCTTTCTTATGGTTACATTTAGAAACACTTATGAAGATATTTGATCATTTCTTTTTAAATTTTCAAACAAGAAACAATTAAAAACTTTCTTAATCAAAATAATGAAAATCTTATATTTACCTGTATTTATAGGTAGTGATTCTTTGTATTGTTAGGGATTCCTTGTGTGTGTGTGTGTGTGTGTGTGTGTGTGTGTGTGTGTGTGTGTATTTACACAGGTGACCATGATATTAAGGAGCATTAAGTGGACCCTGTAACTTAAGTAAATACTAAAGACTGTTAGGACAACAAACAAACAAACAAACAAACAACCAAAAGCAAATAAGTAAAAAATCTAATAACAAAAATTCCAGAATACACAAATGCACAAGGAGATGGAGATCAGAGGCTAACCTCAGGTCATGGTCTTTTCCCCCTATATTTCTTGTGTGGAGTCTTTTGGGTGTTGTGCACAATCCGAGATGGCAACCAGATCTCTAGAGATTATCCTTTCTCAGCTTGCTACCTCACAGTAAGTGTATCAAGACTGAAGATGTTCTACATGTTATTAATCTACCTCATGGGATATCTACATACCTACGTAGTACATACATATCTACATGGTTTCTGATCATTCAGATTCAGGGCCCAACACTTGTAGAGCACTGCTTCTTTCTCTGTGTGAAATAGGGTCTGCCTAGCTATTTTTGTCTCACTTTGCTTTGTTTTGGCATTTTTGTTCTTATTAGATATTTATTTACTTTTTTAGTTTTGTTTGTTTATTTGTCCTTCCAGTCCTTTGGTTTTTTTTCCTTAAGCTATTGTGTGCACCTAATATTGCCTATATGTGCATAAGTAGAAGATAATCTACTGTATCTTCAGTAGTCTCAGGGGCTTCATTGTAACTGAAACTATCTCTCCTTTATCCATCAGGAATTAACTGCTAATACCTTCTCAGCTGGAGGTGGAAATTTCACTAGCTCTACTATAACAAGCAGTCATGGAGTCCTGCAAATTTCTTGTCTATGTGGTTAAAGCCACTGAATCTGAAGCCTACGAAAGCCCACTCAGGTCCAGCAGATAATGTTTTGCTGCAGGGTGAACTGCCTCTACTTCTATAGTTTGCTTGTTCTAAAGTGATTCCTAAGGCATGGAGAGAGGGATTATGAATATTTGCACTTGGAAGGAAAACTGGTGGTGGGTAAAAAGAAAAATTAGAATAGAACAAACTGGTGGAGCAGAACATGGACTAGATCAAAATATAAGGTTATATGAAATTTTCATTAAAAATTACAAAAATTAATTCTTTACATTATCTATAAACCAATTTCATCCACTAGTAACTATATTTGCTCTACTTCTTTATATTTTCAAGTGTCAAACATAACTCTAATAGCTTTTACTCTTTCTATGATGGAAATTTTAAAATAGTTTTTCTTTCAATTATAACATGAATTTTTTTTTTCAATTAGTTTGGTGTTTTAGAGATTCTTTGAATGACAGACACATTTTTACTAAAATTTTGATGTTTTAAGTATTTACTATGAGGCGCCAGACCCTGTTTAGGACTACTCTTTATCCGTTTGACGGGATATCATCCTAGAGAGCTGTGTGCCTTGCATGTGACATCTGTCTGCATCTAGTATTCTCTCATGAAGACTTAGTAACAGGACAGCAACAGGACCCTAGTTCTTTTTTTTTTAAGTTTATTACGTATTTTCCTCGATTACGTTTCCAATGCTAGCCCAAAAGTCCCCCTAGTTCTTTACAGAGTCTCTGCTCTATCTCTGATGACAACCATGATGGAGAACATCTCATATTTCTCCTCATTTCACTCTCAGTGACAGAACTGAAAAGTGATTGGTCAATGGCCTTTTCAAAATACTGGAACACATTAAGACGTGGATTGACAACACTTACCCTGAGGGGAAATAAAAAGGATATATTTCTTTTCCATTGGATGGGCAGCACTGTGTTCCACACTATTACTCTCTGCTTCCATAGATGGATGGGGCATGTCTCACCATTGCTTGTTGGGAATTTGAGCTTTGGGCTTTACCAATTGTTTTCCTTGAGAGCACATTGATGAGGATTGGAGATACTTTAACTTATCTGAGAGAACATGAGTGTTTAAGCGTTTTCCTAAGTATTGTCATGGCTTGTTAACAGTGCTCACGTATCTGCACCACTGACTACAGTAATAGTTGTTCTAGAAAATCTATAGGTAATGTTTCCATGGCCACTTTCTTCAGCTCCAAATATATGATATGGAAGAAAAAGAAAAAAAAAAAAAAGAAAGAAAACTGGGGATTGTACAATCGTATGTTCTTTTATATTCTGAAGTTAATGTAGGATCTGCCTTTTATTCATGTTTACAGCAATCTTAGGAAAGTTTAGTAGTAATGTCTATGGTACTCATTTCTACTTTACAAAGGCACAGCAAAACAAGCCCATCTTTCTTCAGAGTGTAGCTGCTGTAACAGCCTTTTAAACAAAAGCCTTGCAGTCATCTATCCTTATGTTACAATTAATCTCTGCCAAGTTGAATATGTAAAGAAATATCTTGAATCCTCTCTGTAAAACGTTTCAGTATCTTTGCACCGTTTCAAGTACTTTGTAGTAACATATGAATGTTGATAATCATATATACATATCTCTTTCCTCTAAATATCAACCACAAATTTAATGCTCCCAAAACTGGATGAAATTATTTATAACATTTTATACAATGAATGACCAAGTTAAAATTGAGTTATCACATACAGCATTTACCACACTTATCTCATACTAACCTCTATTAGTTGCTTTTGAAATTATTTTCTACTAAGCAGGTATTATATGAATTTTAAACTTAAAAACAAACCAAAACTCAAATGTCAGAAACAAGTAAACAAATAAACATCATATTTATGCTCCAAAAGTTTATATATATATATAAATTTACTGAGTAATAGAAATTAATACCCACATATTAAAAATTCATTTTAAGACTATGCTGTGTTTTCCATAGTGATACCATAGAAATAAAAGTTATAAAGCATCCCTATGATTGGATAATTGACTTTAACAGAGTTTTCACTATATTCTTCTTTAACAGTTTTTTGTTTGCATAATAAATTCATAAATTTGAAAACAGAAATATTAGTATTGGAATTCTAGAATAAACCTTGTCTCAGCTCAAAGAGCAATTGAAATGCATGTTTTGACATGGATTACCCCTAAAACAGAAGGGTTCTTTCAATGTGAAAGATGAGCACTTTAACATCACTTTTCACTTCAGGGAAATGAACAGTTTTCACATAATTACTCTACCTAGAACCTGTTGAACTGTGTAGAGGAATTTGATTTAGTAACATGGCAGCTCTGTCAAGGGGTCATATCCATAGATCTTCCAGGTCTAAGTGATGTAACTGGAATGCAGACATTCCTTTATTATGCATCTTGAATCCAAAACAATAGCATCTAATTGAGGGACAAAGTAACAAACCATATCTAGAATATGCCCAACTCTCAGGATAAGCTATTAAAGACCAATGCAGGGAGAGAGAGTAAGTTGGAAATTAAGTCATTTGGGGGTCAGTTCAGTTTAGTGCTGTTAATTTCAGTACAGTTGAGTGAATGTCAGCAAACGCATTGAAGCCAGGGATTGAGAAGGATCCAGAAAATTAAAACAAGTTGACATAGTTAGTTTGATACCAAGAAGAGCAATTCAGTGAGAAGCAGAGTAATGCCAGGTTCAATCAGTAAGCCTGGGGGGGTGGGGGGGTGGGGGTGGAGTTTGAGCCAAAACAACTGAGTTGAACCAGCCAGCCAGAGTTCAGAAAGAAATATAGAGGGTAAGATTGTACAGCAGTAAGCATCCAAGATGACAATTACATCTGGTGAATGAAAGTAAAATTTATATTTGGTGACATAAGTCTCAGATTCTGGAATATTATAGACCTAGGTTAGTAGATGGAGGCTAGAAGCTGAATCCTTCAAGGTCTGGGATTACAAAATATTAGATTGCATGAAGGTGAGATACTTGCAGACCTGAGCCTAGGGATAGTTACGTAGAAAAGCTCTGGGCTTAACTCAAGCCATATATTCATAAAACTTGAGTATGACTCTCATCTTATTGCATCCTCTGAGGAAATAAAAGTGACACTTACATATATATCATAGAATTCAGACCAGCGCTGTCTCATATCAAACTGCAACCTCTTCATTACCAGGTTATATTATTTTATCACTGTATAAGAGCTTTGGCTGTTATAATAATGATGCACCGATATTTGTTTATAGAAGAAGTCACATGATGTACATATTATAGTGTCCAAAAGGTTAGATATTTTATATAACTTTAATCAATATTCTTTGATATATTTTCTTCATGATTGCCCTGATATTTCTTCAGAAAAATTAAATACAAATTATATACTCTCTGATAAGGACATCATTTAGTACTATTTTAAGCCTCCACTGGTGCACACTGCATTTAGGATGGTTAATGTCCTCCCATGAGAGCTTAACATTGTAACAAAGAAAACATTTGCACTGAAGCCCATAAAGCTGTAGTGTGAGATCAGCCTTGGGAGGGACTGTAGGCAGTTCAGCCAAAATCATCCTGAAAAGTGGCCTTAAATTTACTGCTCTGTTGATTTGAGAATTGAGCTCACAATGTGCTATTTCATCTAGAATGGCTGAGTTGGTTTTACCTTAAGCATTTCTGAAGTAAGGTATAAACTGATTCTTGTCTAAATCAGCACAGAAATATTAATAAACCTTGCAGATAGGTCTAAGAGATAAAGCCTGTTCATGCCATGACACTGCTAAAGTGGCCAAAATTTTATGAGAACGTATTGTTCTTATTCTGTGAAACAAACATAACAATAAAATGATTCCTATGAGCATATTTCAATCCTCATCAGGGAAGCCTTTTTATACAGCAGTTGGGAATTAACACAGACACCTTCAACTGGACAATGTACAATGAAATATAGAGAACTGAGTACTCTCTATTAAAGGAATATCTTTATGGGACGACTCCTTTCAAGGTTCAGGGATGTATATGAAAGAGGAGACAGAAAAGTAAAAGAAAGAGAAGTGGTGGATGACTCCAAGACAACAGCATCTTCCAGACATTGCAGGGTTGATACACATAGGAATATATAGAGACTATATACATATGCACACAGCATACATGGCCGTCACAAGTTTACAGAAGACAAAATCCCAACAGGGAGGAAAATAGTTGGCAGAAAGTCCCATCTTAAAAAGAAGCTGTTTGAAAATGAGTGTCAAAGTCTGCTTTTTTTTTTCCCTCCAATAAGGTGTTACAGGATATAATATCCATAATCTAGCATGCCCCATGCAGAGCTGTGGGTGTGGTTGAAAGAGGGGAGTGGGGGAGAACCTGCATCCCTCCAGAGTTCCAGTGCTCTGGGCGGCAGTCGTGGGAGGACTGCACATGCTTTCCACGTGGCCGGGTGGATAACTGGCTGTGTTAAGGCACTGACCCCATATGGCGGGTGGTGGACAAGGGGCAGCCCCAGGTACCAGGTTCTCAGCCTCCTCCGGCACCCCACGTTGGATAAGGGGAAGGAGCTGAGAACACAATAGGGACCCAAGACAGAACTCAGCTCCAGGAAGGAAGGGAATAGAGGGCAGGGGGAAAAGGGGGGTTGGGTGGTTTCCACGCAGGTAAGAGTCCTTAGTCGGTCTGTGGCTGCAGTGTAGGAAGGCCTTCTGTAGGGATGTTAGACATGACTCTTTAGGAGAAAGCCTATCCTATCATTCAAGCATGGCAGGCCTTGATGAACAGAGGCAGTCTATGGTTTTAGAGCTTTATTGTAGAACAGCAGGGAGAAAGGAGAGAAGGTAGAAAGAGAGAGAACAGCGATGGCTACGTGGAGAGAGGGGGAAAGGGAAGGGGAGAGAAAGAGCTAGAGAGTAGGAAAGGTGAGCTTAAGAAAAATGAGTAGGGGACTGAGCAGCCCCTCTTATAATGGGCTGGGCTATCTTGCTGTTGCCAGGTAACTGTGGGGAGGAGCATACCTGGCTACAGTCAGTTAACTGTGGGGGGTGGGGTGGGGGTAGAGTCTAGCCAGAGTGCCAGAAGCTTGGGACATTGTCTGTGTGATTGATAGCCACAGACCTCCCCTGTGGGGGCTATGGGAGCAGTAACTTCAACAGGAGCCAAGAGTCCCAAGACATGATCAAAGGAATGCCTTCTGTCCCATGTAGGTGGGTGGAAGTTACTACCCATCAGTTCCCACCAGGGTTCAAGACCTAAGCTCAACTGGAGACCAGGCTGTCTGTGCATAGCCCATTGCTCCACAGCCTCACATTCAGGAGTGGTTGAGGAATACAGAATAAACTCCCAGATTTTTGTGTGCTTTTTGTTCTTTTTTCTTTACTTTTTTTTCTTATTGAATTTTCTCTATTCATATCATATCTTTCAGTTGTCTTTTTATTAAAATTTGCACATTGTATTCTGATTTATGACTTCCCCCTCCCATAACTCCTCCAACATTCTTTTCACCTTCTGTCCCCTCAAAATCTATTCCAATTGTTTCTTCTCTGAATGGATAAATACTCCTGAATAATTTTCAACTTTTTGATGAATATGAAGGTGAAAAGGATCTGGAATAAGTTAAGGAGAGGAAAGACTATAAGAAAAATATATTGTATATATTTTCATAAAATGATAATTATAAAATAGAATAAGTCAAACTTCTTCACAGAAGTTCGGGATTATTTAAAATTTATAGATAGAAATTGCTTGTATTTGTTACATTATCATCATCTATTTGATTATTTATAATCGACAAGCAGAATGAAAATTTATTTATGGAGATGTAGTAAATATTGAAATGCTTTTGTATGCACAGCCATAAGAATGTATGTAATTTTCTAGTATAGTACCATACAGAGAAGTTTTGCTTATAGTATATCAGTACTCAACAATAAACAGCAACCAACAGATTGGGAAAAGATTCTTATCAACCCTACATCCAATAGAGGGCTAATATCCAATATACACAAAGAATTCAAGAAGTTAGACTCCAGAGAATCAAATAACGCTATTAAAAATGGAGTACAGAGCTAAACAAACTATTTTCAACTGAGGAATACCAAATGGCTGAGAAGCACCTAAAAAAAGTTCAACATCCTTGGTCATCAGGGAAATGTAAATCCAAACATCACTGTGATTCCACCACAGACCAGTCAGAATGGCTAAGATCAAAAACGCAGGTGACATCAGATGTTTCCTAGGATGTGGAGAAAGAGGAACACTGTTGGTGGGATTGCAAGCTGATATAACTCTGGAAATCAGGATCGTGGTTCCTCAGAAAATTGGACATAGTATTACATGAGCACGCAGCTATATCACCCTTGGGCATATACCCAAAAGATGCCTCAACATATAACAAGGGCACATGTTCCACTATGGTCATACCAGTCTTTTATTTATAATAGTCAAAGGCTGGAAAGAACCCAGATGTCCTTCAACAGAGGAATAGATACAGAAAATGTTACATTTACACAGTGGAGCACTACTCAGCTATTAAAAGCAATGAATTTATGAAATTCTTTGGCAAATGGATTGAACTAGAAAATATCATCCTGATTGAGGTAACTCAATAAAAAAGAACACACACAGTATGCACTCACTGATAAGTGGATGTTATCATAAAACCTCAAAATACCCAAGATACAATTCACAGACCACACAAAGCTTAAAAAGAAGGAAGTCCAAGGTGTGGGTGCATCAGTCCTTCTTAGAAGGGGCACCAAAATACTCATAGGAGCAAATACAGAGACAGTGTGGAGCAGAGACTGAAGAAAAGGCCACCCAGAGACTATCCTACCTGGGGACATGTTCCATATACAGTCACCAAACCCAGACACTATTGTGGATGTCAAGAAACACATACTAATATAGCTGTTTCCTGGGAGCATCTGCCAGAACCTGACAAGTACAGGGACAAATGCTTGCATCCAGCCATTGGTCTGAGCATGGGATTCCCAATGGAGGAGTTAGAAAAAGGACTGGACAAGCTAACGGGGTTTACAACCCCATAGCAAGAACATCAACCAACCAGACTCCCCAGAGCTGCCAGTGACTAATTCACCAACCAAGGTGTACATATGGAGGGACACATGTCTCCAACTGCATATGTAGCAGAGGATGGACTTGTTGGTTATCAATGGGAGGAGAGGCCCTTGGTTCTGTGAAGGCTCAATGCCCCAGTGTAGGGGAATGCAAGAGTGGGTTGGGGAACACCCTCATAGAAGCAGGGGGAGAGGGATTTTGCAGGGGGAAAGGAGCAAAGGGGATAGCATTTCAAATATAAATAAAGAAAAATACCCAATTACCTCCATCCTGAAATATACTTATATCCAAAAAAAAAAATCTCTGCCCACGCCCATTTTTTCCTGTTTTGTTTTCCTTTTCGGTGTGTATGTAAGTAAAGGTGTAACATAATAATTTGTAGTGTTTCTTTCATGAACTCAAGGGACCCTCTTTTACATTCATAGATGTTAAGAATTATAATCATTGTTCTGTGGATTTTTCATTTGAAAGGAATATCATGTACTTTCTAATCATTTCTGTTTTAGTTTGAAGTCTATCTTGTCAGATATTAAAATGAATATACTGGCTTTTTTCTTAGGTTCATTTGCTGGGAAAAATCTTCTTGGTTCTTTTACCATGAGGTCATGTCTATCTTTGATGTTCTTTGGATGCAAAAATATATATCTATTTTTACATCCAGTTTCTTAGTCTATGTCTCTTTGTTGTGGAAATGAGACCATTAATTTTGCCAACTGTCCATTATTAGTGCTTGTTAATTCCTGTTACTTTGTTGTGGTGGTGAGCTTTTCCTCCCTAATTTGATTTGTTGGTCTGGGAGTATTTAGTCCTGTGCTTTTTAGAGATTGTCTAACTTCCTTAGATTGGGGTTCTTTCCTGTTGGGAGCCGCCCCCACATTCGCCGTCACAAGATGGCGCTGACATCCTGTGTTCTAAGTGGTAAACAAATAATCTGCGCATGTGCCAAGGGTATTTTACGACTACTTGTACTCTGCCTTTCCCGTGAACGTCAGCTCGGCCATGGGCTGCAGCCAATCAGGGAGTGATGCGTCCTAGGCGAAATATAACTCTCCTAAATAGGAAAGGGGTTTCGGTTTCATTATTGGGGTGGCTTTCGCTTTTGGGGCTGGGGGTTTGCGCTCCTAGCTCCTGAAGATGTAAGCAATAAAGTTTTGCCGCAGAAGATTCTGGTCTGTTGTGTTCTTCCTGGCCGGGCGTGAGAACGCTATTAAGAATTGGTGCTGAAATCCGGGACGAGAAAAAATCCGGGACGAAAAAATACAAGAAAACTCGGGACCGGCGCAAGGAAGATCCCTCATTCCAGAACCAGAACTGCGGGTCGCGGTAATAAAGGTTCCCGTAAAGCAGACTGTTAAGAAGGATTCAACTGCATGAATTCAGAACTTTTCAGCTGGGGAACGAGAGTACCAGTGAGTACAGCTTTACGAGGTAAGTCTGGTCTTGAACTTTCTAAGGAAATTCAAGACAGTCTATCAGAAGTAAAGTGGAAAATGGCTTTACAAGTTATGTTTGGCCTTGAATTTTTTCTAGTGTTAGGAGCCCTTTTGTTCCTTTTCACATGTTATCAGGTGATTAAGATAGGGCTGAAAGTTCTGGATGAAATTCAGGGCAATCTATCAGAAGTAAAGCGGGGAGAGAGAGTAGGAGCAAAGAGAAAATATGATACACAAAATAAGTATACAGGCCTTTCCACGGGTCTTGAACCCGAGGAAAAGTTTAGGTCAGGTAAGAATACCTGGGGAGAGATTAGAAGGAAGGAAAAGAAAAAAGAAAAGAAAAAAGATCGATTAGCGGTGGTCTCTAGGAGATACTCGTCACTAGATGAGCTCAGGAAGCCAGCTCTTAGTAGCTCTGAAGCAGATGAAGAATTCTCCTCTGAGGAAACAGACTGGGAGGAAGAAGCAGCCCATTACCAGCCAGCTAATTGGTCAAGAAAAAAGCCAAAAGCGGCTGGCGAAAGCCAGCGTACTGTTCAACCTCCGGGCAGTCGGTTTCAAGGTCCGCCCTATGCGGAGCCCCCGCCCTGCGTAGTGCGTCAGCAATGCGCAGAGAGACAATGCGCAGAGAGGCAATGCGCAGAGAGGCAATGCGCAGAGAGGCAATGCGCAGAGAGGCAGTGCGCAGAGAGGCAGTGCACAGAGAGGCAGTGCGCAGAGAGGCAGTGCGCAGAGAGGCAGTGCGCAGACTCATTCATTCCCAGAGAGGAACAAAGGAAAATACAACAGGCATTTCCGGTCTTTGAAGGAGCCGAGGGTGGGCGTGTCCACGCTCCGGTAGAATACTTACAAATTAAAGAACTTGCCGAGTCGGTCCGTAAATACGGAACCAATGCTAATTTTACCTTGGTGCAGTTAGACAGGCTCGCCGGCATGGCACTAACTCCTGCTGACTGGCAAACGATTGTAAAAGCCGCTCTCCCTAGTATGGGCAAATATATGAAATGGAGAGCGCTTTGGCACGAAGCTGCACAAGCGCAGGCCCGAACAAACGCAGCTGCTTTGACTCCAGAGCAGAGAGATTGGACTTTTGACTTGTTAACGGGTCAGGGAGCTTATTCTGCTGATCAGACAAACTACCATTGGGGAGCTTATGCCCAAATTTCCTCCACGGCTATTAGGGCCTGGAAGGCGCTCTCCCGAGCAGGGGAAGCCACTGGGCAATTAACAAAGATAATCCAGGGACCTCAGGAATCCTTCTCAGATTTTGTGGCCAGAATGACAGAGGCAGCAGAGCGTATTTTTGGAGAGTCAGAGCAAGCCGCGCCTCTGGTAGAACAGCTCATCTATGAGCAAGCCACAAAGGAGTGCCGAGCGGCCATAGCGCCAAGAAAGAACAAAGGCTTACAAGACTGGCTCAGGGTTTGTCGAGAGCTTGGGGGACCTCTCAGCAATGCAGGTTTAGCGGCTGCCATCCTTCAATCCCAAAACCGCTCCATGGGCAGAAATAATCAGAGGACATGTTTTAACTGCGGAAAGCCTGGGCATTTTAAGAAAGATTGCAGAGCTCCAGATAAACAGGGAGGGACTCTCACTCTTTGCTCTAAGTGTGGCAAGGGTTATCATAGAGCCGACCAGTGTCGCTCTGTGAGGGATATAAAGGGCAGAATTCTTCCCCCACCTGATAGTCAATCAGCTTATGTGCCAAAAAACGGGTCATCGGGCCCTCGGTCCCAGGGCCCTCAAAGATATGGGAACCGGTTTGTCAGGACCCAGGAAGCAGTCAGAGAGGCGACCCAGGAAGACCCACAAGGGTGGACCTGTGTGCCGCCTCCGACTTCCTATTAATGCCTCAAATGAGTATTCAGCCGGTGCCAGTGGAGCCTATACCATCCTTGCCCCCGGGAACCATGGGCCTTATTCTCGGCCGGGGTTCACTCACCTTACAGGGCTTAGTAGTCCACCCTGGAGTTATGGATTGTCAACATTCCCCTGAAATACAGGTCCTGTGCTCAAGCCCTAAAGGCGTTTTTTCTATTAGTAAAGGAGATAGGATAGCTCAGCTGCTGCTCCTCCCTGATAATACCAGGGAGAAATTTGCAGGACCTGAGATAAAGAAAATGGGCTCCTCAGGAAATGATTCTGCCTATTTGGTTGTATCTTTGAATGATAGACCTAAGCTCCGCCTTAAGATCAACGGAAAAGAGTTTGAAGGCATCCTTGATACTGGAGCAGATAAAAGTATAATTTCTACACATTGGTGGCCCAAAGCATGGCCCACCACAGAGTCATCTCATTCATTACAGGGCCTAGGTTATCAATCATGTCCCACTATAAGCTCCATTGCCTTGACGTGGGAATCCTCTGAAGGGCAGCAAGGGAAATTCATACCTTATGTGCTCCCACTCCCGGTTAACCTCTGGGGAAGGGATATTATGCAGCATTTGGGCCTTATTTTGTCCAATGAAAACGCCCCATCGGGAGGGTATTCAGCTAAAGCAAAAAATATCATGGCAAAGATGGGTTATAAAGAAGGAAAAGGGTTAGGACATCAAGAACAGGGAAGGATAGAGCCCATCTCACCTAATGAAAACCAAGACAGACAGGGTCTGGGTTTTCCTTAGTGGCCATTGGGGCAGCACGACCCATACCATGGAAAACAGGGGACCCAGTGTGGGTTCCTCAATGGCCCCTATCCTCTGAAAAACTAGAAGCTGTGATTCAACTGGTAGAGGAACAATTAAAACTAGGCCATATTGAACCCTCTACCTCACCTTGGAATACTCCAATTTTTGTAATTAAGAAAAAGTCAGGAAAGTGGAGACTGCTCCATGACCTCAGAGCCATTAATGAGCAAATGAACTTATTTGGCCCAGTACAGAGGGGTCTCCCTGTACTTTCCGCCTTACCACGTGGCTGGAATTTAATTATTATAGATATTAAAGATTGTTTCTTTTCTATACCTTTGTGTCCAAGAGATAGGCCCAGATTTGCCTTTACCATCCCCTCTATTAATCACATGGAACCTGATAAGAGGTATCAATGGAAGGTCTTACCACAGGGAATGTCCAATAGTCCTACTATGTGTCAACTTTATGTACAAGAAGCTCTTTTGCCAGTGAGGGAACAATTCCCCTCTTTAATTTTGCTCCTTTACATGGATGACATCCTCCTGTGCCATAAAGACCTTACCATGCTACAAAAGGCATATCCTTTTCTACTTAAAACTTTAAGTCAGTGGGGTTTACAGATAGCCACAGAAAAGGTCCAAATTTCTGATACAGGACAATTCTTGGGCTCTGTGGTGTCCCCAGATAAGATTGTGCCCCAAAAGGTAGAGATAAGAAGAGATCACCTCCATACCTTAAATGATTTTCAAAAGCTGTTGGGAGATATTAATTGGCTCAGACCTTTTTTAAAGATTCCTTCCGCTGAGTTAAGGCCTTTGTTTGGTATTTTAGAAGGAGATCCTCATATCTCCTCCCCTAGGACTCTTACTCTAGCTGCTAACCAGGCCTTACAAAAGGTGGAAAAAGCCTTACAGAATGCACAATTACAACGTATTGAGGATTCGCAGCCTTTCAGTTTGTGTGTCTTTAAGACAGCACAATTGCCAACCGCAGTTTTGTGGCAGAATGGGCCATTGTTGTGGATCCATCCAAACGTATCCCCAGCTAAAATAATAGATTGGTATCCTGATGCAATTGCACAGCTTGCCCTTAGAGGCCTAAAAGCAGCAATCACCCACTTTGGGCGAAGTCCATATCTTTTAATTGTACCTTATACCGCTGCACAGGTTCAAACCTTGGCAGCCACATCTAATGATTGGGCAGTTTTAGTTACCTCCTTTTCAGGACAAATAGATAACCATTATCCAAAACATCCAATTTTACAGTTTGCCCAAAATCAATCTGTTGTGTTTCCACAAATAACAGTAAGAAACCCACTTAAAAATGGGATTGTGGTATATACTGATGGATCAAAAACTGGCATAGGTGCCTATGTGGCTAATGGTAAAGTGGTATCCAAACAATATAATGAAAATTCGCCTCAAGTGGTAGAATGTTTAGTGGTTTTAGAAGTTTTAAAAACCTTTTTAGAACCCCTTAATATTGTGTCAGATTCCTGTTATGTGGTTAATGCAGTAAATCTTTTAGAAGTGGCTGGAGTGATTAAGCCTTCCAGTAGAGTTGCCAATATTTTTCAGCAGATACAATTAGTTTTGTTATCTAGAAGATTTCCTGTTTATATTACTCATGTTAGAGCCCATTCAGGCCTACCTGGCCCCATGGCTCTGGGAAATGATTTGGCAGATAAGGCCACTAAAGTGGTGGCTGCTGCCCTATCATCCCCGGTAGAGGCTACAAGAAATTTTCATAACAATTTTCATGTGACGGCTGAAACATTACGCAGTCGTTTCTCCTTGACAAGAAAAGAAGCCCGTGACATTGTTACTCAATGTCAAAGCTGCTGTGAGTTCTTGCCAGTTCCTCATGTGGGAATTAACCCACGCGGTATTCGACCTCTACAGGTCTGGCAAATGGATGTTACACATGTTTCTTCCTTTGGAAAACTTCAATATCTCCATGTGTCCATTGACACATGTTCTGACATCATGTTTGCTTCTCCGTTAACCGGAGAAAAAGCCTCACATGTGATTCAACATTGTCTTGAGGCATGGAGTGCTTGGGGGAAACCCAAACTCCTTAAGACTGATAATAGATCAGCTTATACATCTCAAAAATTCCAGCAGTTCTGCCGTCAGATGGACGTAACCCACCTGACTGGACTTCCATACAACCCTCAAGGACAGGGTATTGTTGAGCGTGCGCATCGCACCCTCAAAGCCTATCTTATAAAACAAAAGAGGGGAATTGAAGAGATTTTACCCCGAGCACCAAGAGTGTCTGTGTCTATGGCACTCTTTACACTCAATTTTTTAAATATTGATGTTCATGGCCATACTGCGGCTGAACGTCATTGTACAGAGCCAGATAGGCCCAATGAGATGGTTAAATGGAAAAATGTCCTTGATAATAAATGGTATGGCCCGGATCCTATTTTGATAAGATCCAGGGGAGCTATCTGTGTTTTCCCACAGAATGAAGACAACCCATTTTGGATACCAGAAAGACTCACCCGAAAAATCCAGACTGACCAAGGGAATACTGATGTCCCTCGTCTTGGTGATGTCCAGGGCGTCAATAATAAAGAGAGAGCAGCGTTTGGGGATAATGTCGACATTTCCACTCCCAATGACGGTGATGTATAATGCTCAAGTATTCCCCTGCTTTTTTACCACTAACTAGGAACTGGGTTTGGCCTTGATTCAGACAGTCTTGGCTCTGTCTGGACAGGTCCAGATGACTGACACCATTAACACTTTGTCAGCCTCAGTGACTACAGTCATAGATAAACAGGCCTCAGCTAATGTCAAGATACAGAGAGGTCTCATGCTGGTTAATCAACTCATAGATCTTGTCCAGATACAACTAGATGTATTATGACAAATAACTCAGCTGGGATGTGAACAAAAGTTTCCGGGATTGTGTGTTATTTCCATTCAGTATGTTAAATTTACTAGGGCAGCTAATTTGTCAAAAAGTCTTTTTCAGTATATGTTACAGAATTGGACGGCTGAATTTGAACAGATCCTTCGGGAATTGAGACTTCAGGTCAACTCCACGCGCTTGGACCTGTCCCTGACCAAAGGATTACCCAATTGGATCTCCTCAGCATTTTCCTTCTTTAAAGAATGGGTGGGATTGATATTATTTGGAGATACACTTTGCTGTGGATTAGTGTTGCTTCTCTGGTTGGTCTGTAAGCTTAAGGCCCAAACTAGGAGAGACAAGGTGGTTATTGCCCAGGCGCTTGCAGGACTAGAACATGGAGCTTCCCCTGATATATCTATGCTTAGGCAATAGGTCGCTGGCCACTCAGCTCTTATATCCCATGAGGCTAGTCTCATTGCACGGGATAGAGTGAGTGTGCTTCAGCAGCCCGAGAGAGTTGCACGGCTAAGCACTGCAATAGAAGGGCTCTGCGGCATAAAATGAGCCTATTCTAGGGAGACATGTCATCTTTCAAGAAGGTTGAGTGTTCAAGTGTCCTTCCCCCAGGAAAAACAACACGGGACCAGACCAAGACCCCTCTGGGTGATGAGCCTGGGAGGAGGTTATGTGTACGGCTCCTTTACCTACACACTGGGGATTTGACCTCTATCTCCACTCTCATTAATATGGGTGGCCTATTTGCTCTTATTAAAAGAAAAGGGGGAGATGTTGGGAGCCGCCCCCACATTCGCCGTCACAAGATGGCGCTGACATCCTGTGTTCTAAGTGGTAAACAAATAATCTGCGCATGTGCCAAGGGTATTTTACGACTACTTGTACTCTGCCTTTCCCGTGAACGTCAGCTCGGCCATGGGCTGCAGCCAATCAGGGAGTGATGCGTCCTAGGCGAAATATAACTCTCCTAAATAGGAAAGGGGTTTCGGTTTCATTATTGGGGTGGCTTTCGCTTTTGGGGCTGGGGGTTTGCGCTCCTAGCTCCTGAAGATGTAAGCAATAAAGTTTTGCCGCAGAAGATTCTGGTCTGTTGTGTTCTTCCTGGCCGGGCGTGAGAACGCTATTAAGACTTTCCCATTCTATAGGGCAAGATTTGTATATGCATACTATTCTAATTTGGTTCTATCATGGAAGACGTCTTTCTCCATCTATTATGATGAAAGATTTTTTTCTGGGTATAATAGTCTAGACTGTCATCTATGGTCTTTTTGAATTTTTAGAGGAACTCTCCAGACATGTTTGTGCCTTTTAAAATCTCCATTGAGAAGTCAGATATTGCTCAGATAGGTCTGTCTTAATATGTTACGTTGATTTTTTATCTTACAGCTTTAATATTCTTTATATTTTTACTACAAATAATGTTTGAATTATTCTATATGAAGGGGAATTTTTCTGATTCCCATATATTTTATATTCTGCAAATCCTATTTTCTGGATAAGGCCCCCCCTATTTAGGTCAGGTATTTTACTCTTCTATGATTTTATTGAACATATTTTCTGTGCCTTTGACCTGTGTTGTTTCTACTTTCTCTATTCCTATTATTTATAGACTTGGTCTTTTCATAGTTTTTTTGGTATATTTTCTGCCAAATAGAGTATTTCAGATTTATCATTTTCTTTTACTGAGGTATCTATGTTTTCTGCCATTTCTTTAGTGCCGGAGGGTGTTTCTACAATCCCTTGTATTCTGAGACTTGTCTTTTAGGCTCCTGTTTGAGTTCTGTGGTAGTTTGAATATGCTTGGCCAATGGAATGGTAGTGTTAAAAGGTATGGCCTTATTGGAGCAAGTATGGCCTTGTGGGAGGAAGTGGTTCATTGTGAGCTTGGACATTAAGGTCCTCATTTTAATTGCCTATATGTCTGTCTTCTGTTTACCTTTGGAACAAGATGTAGAACTCTCAGATTCTCCATGCCATGTATGACTGCTTGGACACTGCCATCCTTCCTGCTCTGATTATAATGAACTGAATCTCTAAACCTGTAAACCAGCCCCAGTTAAATATTGTTCTTTATAAGAGTTGCCTTGGTCATGGTGGCTGTTTACTACAATGAAAACCCTAAGAAAAGTTGTTAATTTTTTTCCCAGAGTTCCCTAAGTTTTGTTTTCTTTATTGATTCTATATTCATTTTTCATGTCTTCCACAATTTTTTTCTTTACCATTTCTTTTCATAGATTTTCTTTTAGGGGTTTAGCCATTTGCTCTTTAAAGTTCTCTATTTTCATAAAGGTTGTTTCAAAGTCCCTGACTGGTGCTTCAGCTATGCTGCATTTTTCATACCCTACAATAATTGGGTTACTGTGCTCTAGTGGAGATTTATTACCTTGTTTTGTTTTTGTTTTTGTTTTTGGTGTTTCTGCATCTGGGTTTAAGAGGAATTTAATTCTATGTATCTAGTTATGTCTTTGCTAGTTACTTTGTTAGTTGTTTTGTTTTGGCTTTTTTTTTTAACTTTGTTTCTCTTGCTCCATCTGGTTCTTTGGGGAGTGTGATTGGTGTACTGCATGATAGGGTATGCTTTTGGGATCACTCCAGGATTGGCTCCTGGGAGGTTTAAGTATGATGTACTTACAGGCATTGAGAAAGGACACATTGGGATAGCAAGATTGTATTATGGTTAGTGAGTTGGGAGGGCATAAGCTGAGGGAACTCACAAAAGGGAAACAAGGTGTTTCAGGATCAATGTAGACTGCTGGAAATAGGGGCAGGGTGATGAGAAGCCACAGAAGGCACTTGGCTATAGAAATGACAATGAAAATACCAGACAGAAATGGAAGAGAGTGGGGAGAGTGGAGGTCTGAAGCTTGCCCACCTACCTTATTGGCCTATTTGATTCTCTAGCAACCTTGGTCAGTGGGTTCTCTGGGAGTGACTGAAGGTGTTGGGGCCTGAGATAAAGGAATAAGTGAGCAGAAGAAGAAGGCAATCTATATGATTAATGGACATTGATAAAGAGGCAGGAGGAAGGTTGTAGCAAGTAGTCTGCTACAAAGCTGGGAGTGAGGCTGGGGAACTAAATTTGGAGGAGAGGTCGGTGAGATAAAAACATGAGGTCAGTCTACCTGCTTCTTGGGCTGGAGTGATGATTGTGTTTCCAGATAATCTTAATGTAAGTATGTTATGATTCTGTAGAATTTGATCATCCTCAAAAGTACATGCTATTGAATATAATCCTTGGAAATTTGAACATATATCAGCCCACCTCTTTAATTCTATCTCTTCTTTCAATCTTATAAGTTTCTTTATTGGACTCAGTGATATCAAAGAATCTGTGTGAGGCCATACTATTTTTATTCAGTAACCTTTGTTTTGAAGAGAATAAGCAGTTAATGTTTCAGTTATATCCAAATATGTAAATCCAAAACAAGTAAAATAAACCAAAATAGTTAGGTACCCCAACACAATGTTGGGAAAACACATTTTTAATTTTTGTTTAAGTATCAGTAATTTTATACAATATATTTTCTTCATTTCACAAGTGAACAAGATATTCCCTGATCTTGATTAGAGGATTAGAGGTTTTTTTTTTTTTTTTTTTTTTTTTTTTTTTTTTTTTTTTTTTGTTCCATGTCTTATCCATGCTGGTACCTTGCTATATGATCAAAAAATAGGTCTGTGCACTGTTGCATTCTCTGCCTATATGCTAGAGGAAGCAAAAGTTTGTAAGAGTCCTGTATGGAAAAGCAGATAATTTTTTTTTCTGGAAAAAAATGTCTTTTTCAGAACATCCTTTTATTAACCTAGGAGCATACTGTATAATTTTCTGCCCATAATATTAACTATAATAGCTTCTTCTATTAGCTGATTTGAATACTTAAATTTTTTGTCAGTAACTCATAGATTACATAGCTAGCCAGTTTTCCTGTTACTGATTCTAAAATATTTCAATTTTGTAGAATAATATTTACTAAACATAAAAATATGTAAATATATTACTGAGAATTGTACTGTAGATAATTCTTGCTAGAAACAGTTATATCTCCTCATGAAATATGTAATAAATTGCAGCATTCAGAAAAGAATGTCAAATAAAATAAAAATTTCATGTTATTCGAAAGATATGAGGACGGGCAGTGGTGGCACATGCCTTTAATCCCAGCACTTGGGAGTCAGAGGCAGGTGGATTTCTGAGTTTGAGGCCAGCCTGGTCTACAGAGTGAGTTCCAGGACAGCCAGGGCTATACAAAGAAACCCTGTCAAAAAAAATAAATAAATAAAAAATAAAAATAAAAAGAAAGAAAGAAAGACAGATAGGAAGGAAGGAAGGAAAGAAGGAAGGAAGGAAGGAAGGAAGGAAGGAAGGAAGGAGAAAGAAAGAAAGAAAGAAAGAAAGAAAGAAAGAAAGAAAGAAAGAAAGGAAGGAAGGAAGAAAGAAAGAAAGAAAGAAAGAAAGAAAGAAAGAAAGAAAGACAGAAAGACAGACAGACTGTAAAGCCTCAATAGTATCAACTACCAAGTTCAGGTTATGTAGATTAACAATAGATTAAATTTTTGATAAGTATTTATTCAGAAATTGTAGTACCAGTACACCAGTATATTTAAGTCTTAAAATAATAGTGGATAAAGATACCTTCCTTCCTGTGAGAAGAAAACTCATGTTGTTCTCAGATCACTTCACAGAAAATAAGGATACACTATGTATTATATGAAGGGAACAAAACTTTAGTATAATCCATAGGCCGAATGCCTGTTACTTTATCAAATATTGGATTAAAATGTGGATCATTTTATATACTACATTTTATTTTACAGTTTTGTTTAGTGTGTCAAAAATATAGATCCAGTGCTAGTTCAAATGTTAGTGAAATGATTACATAGAAGAAACTCCAACTAGAATGATCTTTATAAAATTTAGAATTTTTGCAGTTTATTTAAAAATGTCTTTATAAAATATGACAGCTTTCATAACTTAAGTTTACTTATACATTTATGATTTGTAAAGAATCCAGAGGTATTAGAATTTGTTTTCATTATATGTAGGTGACAAATATTTAAAATATATTCTAATAGCATACTCAGTTTGAAGAAATGAAAAATAGCTATTGATGGGATATAACACATTACCTCCTTTGGGCATTCTAAATCTACCATATCTTATAATAAGCCTCCACATAGAACATTTGTGGATCAGCTATTGAAATAGGATATAAATGGTATAAATTGTAATCCAAAATTAATAATAATCCTGTCAGAGCTAAGCTAATATATACCATTAATTTGAGTGTGACAATCATCTTGTTCAAAATATTATGATTATGAATGATATATGAATCCCCACTTTAAGATTTATCAAATTCATCTTAATAAATCAATCATGAAAAGGATCTGCAATTATTAATTTCCATAACTGCTGACATCACAAAAAAAAGCCCAAAACATTTACCCTGTGAAAGAAGGACTAATTTTACCTATGAATTAAAATAGCTCTAAAAGAATTTGAGAAACTATTCAGATACCAGCTTGTGTAGGCATATGTATCTGCTTTCTAAACAAATTTCAAGAACTATAAAGAAGAAATTTACAGATGAACACTATGTATACATGTGTACATATTCAATTAAACTATGTATAACTGCTATGAACTTGCATTAAAATATATGGACACCTTTAAAATAATAGTTTAGATATATTGTGAAAATATAAGCTATAATTTTATATTTTATTTTATTGAATATATTTAAATGATTGCCACAGGTACATCATTAGACTCCAACTGTTTTGAGGTAAATTTTTAAAGTTACATGAACACGTTTAAAATTCCACACATAGAAGATATAGTATCAATAAATAGATAAGACAAGACATAGATCATACTTCCTTTGAAATGCTAGTGATCATTGAAGTTTTAGGATTGTTAGAGAAGACAACATATAAGATTTTTATAAATTTGATTTCTTTCATAGTAAAATTTTCTTGTTTTACTTTCCCTATATTTGTCATTCAGATATCCTCAGTGGATTTTATCTAGTTTTAAAGACTAATTTGACTGACATTTATTATTCAAAACACATTAATTTATGTTGTAACTTTTCATAGGCATTTTATTCTCTTCGTTCATTGAGGGTTTTTTGACTTCCTAGATAAGCTAAACCCATCAGCACCAAAACGTTCTCACTGGAGAAAGACCTTATAATTGCCATGACTGTGAGAAATCCTTTAGACATAGATCAAATCCTGTCTGACACCAGCGAGTTCATACCAAAGAAGAGTCTGTATCATGAAATGTGCTGCCTCGGGTGTTCTTTATCACATCTCGGTGAGAAGTACATAGGCAGAAAGTGCATAAAGATTTATGCCAGCCCCTGATTGGACAAAGGTGGGAAGTGTGTAGCCTTGTGGGTTTTGCCTTTATAAGCAACTGACTAATTTGTGGCCATTCTCTAGGAATCCCAGGTATGGTCCTGGCCAATGTCCATCATCCTGGCCAGTATTTAATGAAACTTCTTTCAATTTGGGCTCAAAACAAAACAAAAAAATAAATAAATAAAAATATTACATTCTCATGTTCCTGATCTCTGCTAGTAACATTATTGTCCTTCTGACTATAGTGTGGGAAACTAAATGGAAAACAAAAGAAAAATTTATATAATTGGGCCTTTAATTGCATATGCTGATATTCATTATTTTTATTTGTACTGAATTTGAAATGATACTGTCATTTATTTCAATAGCATGGTAATATGAATGTATTGAGTGTGCGTGAAATTATCAACACTAAGGATATTCAAGAAAGTAGTATTTGTGAAACCCACAAACGAAAATTCAACAGATCTTCCCATAGATGTGAGAACAAAGAAATTAGCTGAGTAAAAGTGTAAGTGTAACATTTAAGAAAATAAGATCCTTCAGGGTACCCACAAGACACTCCATGGGATCTTAAGACCTCTGGTGAGTGGAACAGAGCTGCTGCTCCAATCCAATCCTGCGGGACCTGAGAATGCATCAATTAGGGAAGCAGAAAACCCGGCATAATCAGGGGCACAAGACCCTTCTGGTCCCTGCCAGCACCGAGATAGCTTGGGCGTGGAGTCTGCTGACATTCTCAAGCTATCCACAAGACCCACCACGGGATCTTAAGACTACTGGTGAGTGGAACACAGCTGCTGCTCCAATCCACTACATAGGACCTGAGACTGCATTAGTTAGGGAAGCAGAAAACCCGGCCTGATCAGGGGCACAAGTCCCTTTTGGTCCACACCAGCATGGGGGTACCTTGGGCTTAGAGTCTGAGGACACCCGCAAGGTATACACAGGACACTCCATGGGATCTTAAGACCTCTGTTAGTGGATCACAACTTCTGCCAGGAGGCAGATTCAAACACCAGATACCTGGGCACCTTCCCTGCAAGAGGAGAGCTTGCCTGCAGAGAGTACTCTGAACACTGAAACTCAGAGTATATCAGGTATGCTGATAGAGGATAACATAAACACCTGAGGGACAAGATCGAAGCAGAGACAACTACAACAGCTAACTCCAGAGATTACCAGATGGCGAAAGGCAAACTCAAGAATCTTACTAACAGAAACCAAGACCACTCAACATCATCAGAATGCAGCAATCCCACCCCACCCAGTCCTGGGCATCCCAACATACCCAAAAAGATAGTCCCTGATTTAAAAGCATATCTCATGATGATGGTAAAGGACATCCAGAAGGACTTTAACATCTCACTTAAAGAAATACAGGAGAACACTGCTAAACAGGTAAGAGAACTTAAAGAGGAAGCACAAAAATCCCTAAAAGAATTACAGGAAAACAAGACCAAACAGGTGATGGAATTAAATAAAACCATCCAAGACATAAAAAGGGAAGTAGACACAATAAAGAAAACCCAAAGAGAAGCAACACTGGAGATAGAAAACCTAGGAAAGAAATCTGGAACCATAGATGCGAGCATCAGCAACAGAAAACAAGAGGTGGAAGAGAGAATCTCAGGTGCAGAAGATTCCATAGAGAACATCAGCACAACAATCAAAGAAAATACAAAATGCAAAAAGATCTTAACTCAAAACATCCAGGAAATCCAGGACACAATGAGAAGACCAAACCTAGGGATAATAGGAGTAGATGAGAATGAAGATTTTCAACTTAAAGGGTCAGCAAATATCTTCAACAAAATTATAGAAGAAAACTTCCCAAACCTAAAGAAAGAGATGTCCATGAACATACAAGAAGCCTACAGAACTCCAAATATACTGGACCAGGAAAGAAATTCCTCCCTACACCTAAGAATCAGAACAACTAATGCACTAAATAAAGATAGAATATTAAAAGCAATAAGGGCAAAAGATCAAGTAACATATAAAGGCAGGCCTATCAGAATTACACCAGACTTTTCACCAGAGACTATGAAAGCCAGAAGATCCTGGACAGATGTTATACAGACACTAAGAGAACACAAATGCCAGCCCAGGTTACTATACCCGGCCAAACTTTCAATTACCATAGATGGAGAAAACAAAGTATTCCAGCACAAAACCAAATTCACACATTGTGTCTCCATATATCCAGCCCTTCAAAGGATAATAACAGAAAAAAAAACAAAAAACAAAAAACAAAAAACAAAAACAAAACAAACAACAACAAAAAAAAAAACAATACAAGGACAGAAACAACGCCTTAGAAAAATCAAGAAAGTAATCCCTCAACAAACCAAAAAGAAGACAGCCACAAGAACAGAATACGAACTCTAACAACAAAAATAATAGGAAGCAACAATTACTTTTCCTTAATATCTCTTAATGTCAATGGAATCAATTCCCCAATAAAAAGTCATAGAATAACAGACTGGCTGCACAAACAGGACCCAACATTCTGCTGCTTACAGGAAACCCATCTCAGGGAAAAAGACAGACAATACCTCAGAGTGAAAGGCTGGAAAACAATTTTCCAAGCAAATGGTCTGAAGAAACATGCTAGAGTAGCCATTCTAATATCAAATAAAATTGACTTCCAACCCAAACTTATCAAAAAAGACAAGGAGGAACACTTCATACTCATTAAAGGTAAAATCCTCCAAGAGGAACTCTCAATTCTGAATATCTATGCTCCAAATGCAAGGGTAGCCACATTCATTAAAGAAACTTTAGTAAAGCTCCAAGCACATATTGCAACTCACACAATAATAGTGGGAAACTTCAACATACCACTTTCATCAAAGGACAGATCATGAAAACAGAAACTAAACAGGGACACAATGAAACTGACAGGAGTGATGAAACAAATAGACTTAACAGATATATACAGAACATTTTACCCTAAAACAAAAGGATATACCTTCTTCTTAGCAGCTCAGGGTCCCTTCTCCAAAATTGACCATATAATTGGTCACAAAACAGGCCTCAACAGATACAAAAATTTTGAAATCATCCCATGCATCTTATCAGACCACCATGGACTAAGGCTGATCTTCAATAACAACATAAATAATGGAAAGCCAACATTCACGTGGAAACTGAACAACACTCTTCTCAATGATACCTTGGTCAAGGAAGGAATAAAGAAAGAAATTAAAGACTTTTTAGAGTTTAATGAAAATGAAGCCACAACATAACCAAATGTATAGGACACTATGAAAGAATTTCTAATAGGAAAACTCATAGTTCTGAGTGCCTCCAAAAAGAAACTAGAGAGAGCACACACTAGCAGCTTGACAACACACCTAAAAGCTCTAGAACAAAAGGAAGCAAATTTACCCAAGAGGCATGGACAGCAGGAAATAATCAAACTCGGGGGTGAAATCAACCAAGTGGAAAAGAAGAAGAACTATTCAAAGAATCAACCAAATGAGAAGCTGGTTCTTTGAGAATATCAACAAGATAGACAAACCCTTAGCCAGACTCACTAGAGGGCACAGGGACAGCATCCTAATCAGCAAAATTAGAAATGAAATGGGAGACGTAACAACAGATCCTGAAGAAATCCAAAACACCACTAGATCCTTCTACAAAAGGCTATACTCAACAAAACTGGAACACCTGGATGAAATGGATAAATTTCTAGACAGATACCAGGTACCAAAGTTAAACCAGGATCAAGTTAATGATCTAATCAATCCCATATCCCCTAAAGAAATAGAAGCAGTCATTAATAGTGTCCCAACCAAAAAAGCCCAGGACCAGATGGGTTTAGTGCAGAGTTCTATCAGACCTTCAAAGATCTAATTCCAGTTCTGCACAAACTATTCCACAAAATAGAAACGGAAGGTACTCTACCCAACTGATTCTATGAAGCCACAGTTATTCTGATACCTAAACCACAGTAAGATCCAACAAAGATAGAGAACTTCAGACCAATTTCCCTTATGAATATCGATGCAAAAATACTCAATGAAATTCTTGCTATCCAAATTCAAGAACACATTAAAAAAATCATCCATCCTGACCAAGTAGGTTTTATTCTAGGGATGCAGGGATGGTTTAATATAAGGAAATCCGTCAACGTAATCCATTATATAAACAAACTCAAAGACAAAAACCACATGATCATCTCGTTAGATATGGAGAAAGCATTTGACAAAATCCAACACCCATTCATGATAACAGTCTTTGAAAGATCAGGAATTCAAGGCCCACACCTAAACATGATAAAAGCAATCTACAGCAAATCAGTAGCCAACTTCAAAATAAATGGTGAGAAGCTGGAAGCAATCTCACTAAAATCAGTGACTAGACAAGGCTGCCCACTTTCTCCCTACCTATTCAACATAGTACTTGAAGTCCTAGCCAGAGCAATTCGACAACGAAAGGAGATCAAGGAGATACAAATTGGAAAAGAAGAAGTCAAAATATCAGATGATGTGATAGTATATATAAGTGACCCTAAAAATTCCACCAGAGAACTCCTAAACCTGATAAATAGCTTCAGTGAAGTAGCTGGATATAAAATTAACTCAAACAAGTCAATGACCTTTCTGTACACAAAGGATAAGCAGGCTGAGAAAGAAATTAGGGAATTAACACCCTTCTCAAGAATCACAAATAATATAAAATACATTGGCATGACTCTAAGGAAGTGAAAGAGAATTGACAAATAGGACCTCATGAAACTGCACAGCTTTTGTAAGGCAAGAGATACCATCAATAAGACAAAAAGGCCACCAACAGATTGGGAAAAGATCTTCACCTATCCTAAATCAGATAGAGGACTAATATCCAATATATATAAAGAACTCAAGAAGGCGGACTCCAGAAAATCAAATAAGCCCATTTAAAAATGGGGATCAGGAGTAAACAAAGAATTCTCACCTGAGGAATACTGAATGGCCAAGAAACACCTGAAAAAATATTCAGCGTCCTTAATCATCAGGGAAATACAAATCAAAACAACCCTGAGATTCCATCTCACACTAGTCAGAATGGGTAAGATCAAAAATTCAGGTGACAGCAGATGCTGAAATGGATGTGGAGAAAGAGGAACATTCTTCCATTGTTGGTGAGTTTGCAAGTTTGTACAACCACTCTGGAAATCAGTCTGGCTGTTCCTCAGAAAATTGGACATGGTATTACCGGAGGATCCTGCAATACCTCTCCTGGGCATATATCCAGAAGATGTTCCAAATAGTAAGAGAAAAACATGTTCCACTATGTTCATAGCAGCCTTATTTATACTAGCCAGAAGCTAGAAAGAACCCAGATGACCCTCAACCGAAGAATGGATACAAAAATATGGTACATTTACACAATGGAGTACTACTCCACTATTAAAAAGAATGAATTTTTGAAATTCCTAGGCAAATGATTGGACCTGGAGGGCATTATCCTGAGTGAGTTAACCCAATCACAAAAGAACTCAAATGATATGTACTCACTGATCAGTGGATATTAGCCCAGAAACTTAGAATACGGAAGACATAAGTTACAATTTGCGAAACACATGAAACTCAAGAAGAACGAAGACCAAAGTGTGGACACTTTGCCCCTTCTTAGAATTGGGAACAAAACACCCATAGACGGAGTTACAGAGACAAAGTTTGGAGCTGAGACAAAAGGATGAACTATCTAGAGGCTGCCTTATCCAGGGATCCATCCCATAATCAGCCTCCAAACACTAAAACCATTGCATACACTAGCAAGATTTTGCTGAAAGGATCCTGATATAGCTGTCTCTTGTGAGACTCTGCCGGGGCCTAGCAAACACAGAAGTGGATGCTCACAGTTAGCTATTGGATGGATCATAGGGTCCCCAATGGAGGAGCTAGAGGAAAAACCAAGGAGCTAAAGGGATCTGCAACCCTATAGGTGGAACAACATTATGAACTAACCAGTACCCCGGAGCTCTTAACTCTAGCTGCATATGTATCAAAAGATGGCCTAGTCGGCCATCCCTGGAAAGAGAGGCCCATTGTATTTGCAAACTTTATATGCCCCAATACAGGGGAATGCCAGGGCCAAAAAGTGGGAGTGTGTGTGTGGGGGAGTGGGGGGAGGGTATGGGGGACTTTTGGGATAGCATTAGAAATGTAAATGAGTAAAATACCTAATTAAACAAAAAGAAAATAAGATCAATTTCATTGATCTGAATTGGCATCTTAAAATTCTATATTATTGACTCCGGAAAAAATGCATTTCATTTTTTAAAATAATTATATAAGCCAGCTGCATTCATGTGTGCTTATCCTGGACCAATTTAAACATATCTACAAGCAACATCATGCACATATTTGAATGGTCATACCTGCTTTGTTCAACGTTAAAGCACCCATTTGAAGCAATTTAAATGTCCAATTCTAATAAAATTCCAAAAAGGAAAAAACTACAGAAAATGAGACAGAGAAAAATGTATACATATTAGAACTCTTCAAGAAAAACGTGGAAAACTGAGAATGGCACTGCATTAAATAATGCGATTTAGAAACAAATATGGCCTAACCATAGAAAAGTTCAAAATTATATAGTAGTGACAAATAACCTAAGCACTTACAATTTACTATGACAATTATTGAGAAATCTTTGATATAAGGTCATAAGCCTCAGAGAGAAAAAAGTAACATTATAAAATTTTATTTTCAATTAATAATTCAATAAAATGTATTAAATAGTTAATAAGATCCATGCTTGGTAAATAATTGTAGAAGACTCTTAATCCATTTTCTTGACTGCTCTGGTAAGGGATCATAGCCATAGATATTGTTTGGCTGGAAAACCCACCTTTAATCCTTCTGGCTGGAATACAGACACACTTCTTTTAGTACTTACCCTTGATCCATCTGGCTGGAATAAAGCAGTTAATATGTACCTTTAATTCAAAACATCCTGTTGATAACAGAAAAATATTTGACAACATGAGTCAGAGATAGGACATGTGCAACTCTCACCAGAAGAGACAGGAAAGTGAGAAGAGTAAAACAGAGTGTCAGGAGAGAAGGGATTGAGGTCAGTTTTGTTGAGAGCTGTTCAGTTGAGTGATGCTACATTCACCTCAGTTTTGGGGAGAGCAGATGAGTGCAGAGCAGTGCAGTTTGAACAGTTCATAGGCAGTCCTCACAAACAGAGCAATCCAGTCAGAACTTGAGATAATCCAATCAGCCTGGAGAGGAGTTTTCGGCAGAAAAGCTGAGTTTAACCAGTGAGCCAGAGTTCAGAAAGAGCTATAAAGACTTATTAAGCAATTAAGGCTGAAATACTCTAGGCTATCATTACCAGCTGAAAGCTGGAAGCTGAAGCCTGCTGAAATCAGGTTTTCAGAAGATGATATTGTACAGAGGCTAGAAGCTTCAAGGCATAGTCATAGGGATAGTGAAGAATTCTCTGGACTTGACCCAAGTCATGCATTTGTAAAGCTTGTGTAAGCCTCTCAAGTCATTTCTTCATTATAGAAAATGAAATATAAGCCAGGCAGTGGTGGCACACGCTTTAATCCCAGCACTTGGGAGGCAGAGGCAGGCTGATTTCTGAGTTCAAGGCCAGCCTGGTCTACAAAGTGAGTTCCAGGACAACCAGGGCTCACAGAGAAACCATGTCTAAGAAAAAAATAAAGGAAAGAAAAAAAAAAGAAAGAAAGAAAGAAAGAAATATAAAAGGGACATTTAATCAAATAATAATACAATTTCAGTAAACAAAAGTTGAAGCCCTTTTAATACTTTCATTATTCAAATTTATTTAATGCTAGAGGACTCCAAAAATTTGTAGCCATGGAATCAGATGTAGCCAAATTAGCTACTATTTATGAGCTTAAGTTGCTTTTTCAAAAGGAATTGATTACAAAACCTTTACATTTTCTGATAGTTTTCAGCATATCGTACCATTCATGAGTCATGTAGATGAATTTTAACCCAGCAACTTCATGTCAGTCGTAAGGGGTCACAAGCAAAGTCATTTTAGGTCTGTGTGGTCCCACTGGAATGAAACATCTTTAGTCCCAATTAATGCAGGTAAGGTTAATTTGCTCAATGAATCAGGCATATGTGAAAAGACTTCTAATTGGAAGACAGTGGATGAAGTTCAGTCACTTCTATTCAGTCAGTTGTGTTCAATGCTGTGGGCTGAGTCAGGCAGGGCAGTGAGTGCAGTGGAGTTGAGTCAATCATTTACGAGTCAGTGCAGTATGTGCCTTGCAGTGCATTGGAGTTGAGTTTTTTGATGAGTCCATGCTATTCAGTAGAGGCCAACAGAGTCAGTTGAAACCAGAAGATAAAAAAGAGTCTGAAGATTAGAAAAATGTGCAGAGTTATTTTGTGATATCCATGTTTGCTATACAAATACATACTTAACATTTGAAGACTTAGGGCATATTTTGAACTCTTATTTGGCTAAGAGTATGTAATGATGATATCATTTTCTGTTTATATGCTAGCACATTTTGAAACTTAACAACAATACTGTAAGGAAAACAAAAAGCACTATCATCAGATATTTTGAATGGAGTATATGAAGTTAAAGAATTTATCACATGGACACAATGAAATACTTTCAGAGATATTATATAAATATTGGTCTTCATTTATAGTCAAAATCATTGCTCATAGATATAAGAAGAAAGGAAAATGAAAGAAAGGAAAAAGTAAGATTGAATCAATATTAATCTAAAATGTAAATTTATTGCTAGATAATTTAAGTGCCAATAATTTTTAATTATCTCACCTAAAACATTAAATAGTGACTTATTTTATTAGATATTAAGTATTTTAGTTGGGTGAAATACCTTTAGCAAGCATCTATATTTTGTATTCTTCCACTAAAAAGCAAAATTGGAAAAGCATATACTCTATGTCTAAATATGTAACTGCTCTCGCTTGTTCTCTCTCTTGCTCGCTCGCTCGCTCGCTCGCTTTCTCACTCTCTCTCGCTCTCTCTCACTTTCTTTCACTTTCTCTCTTTTTCTCATCTCTCTCTCCCTATATATAAGGAAAGAGAATCAAGAGGGGAATAAGAGAGAGAGAGAGTAATTTAAATTACATTAAATTACACATCTTCCTTTTTTTTTTTTTTTACAAATGTAGCTCTGCATCATTTAGTAGAATCTTCAGCTTACTTCTCTTTTTTTCCCTACTTCCCAGTTTTCTCATAAAATTGAAGGCCTTCCTCTCAATGAAGCATATATAGAAAAGTACCATTATTCCTGGATACACAGTAAACTTTGTTCTAAAACAATAAATGGAATGTTCCAGAAATAAACAATTCATTAAAGATATTTAATTGTACTATATATTATTATCAATTTATTTAATGACTTGCAAGTATTACTCATTTACAGCAAGTATTTTTTTCTGAATTTTACTATATGTGTGACCTGTAGTTATGGAAAACACAATATATATAGATAAAGTTCAATAAATTCCATGCTTCCAGATATCAACTGGGGTTTTGGAATTTCTCTCCCTCTGGTAAGAGGGTGTTACTGTCCTTTATTCAACTCATACAGGCTTTACATTTTGCTTAGACTTGTACAACCATAATCAGTTCCCTTTGAACAAACCCCTAGGACTGGGATTGACCTTAGGAGAAGAGTCCACTCAGACATTCTAAATGCTTCCCATGGTCCATTATATTAATTAAAATTACTTGATGGGTACTTGTAGCTTGGACAGTGCTCTCTGTGTCATGTAAAACCTATACTAATATATTGTTGTTTTCTCTAATGAATCACCTTCATTGTTAAACCAGTTTAATAAAACAAAATGAATTAGAAATTAAAGAATAAGTTTCAGAAGTTATGTTGACTCATGAGATTACATCATTAACATTATCTTCATTTAGGTGAAAGACAAATAATCAAATACAAAATGCACAGTAACTTGGTTGTGGTGTTATGTTCCTATGTAATTTGGTATGCTTTAGCCCAAAGAAATTACCCCAGGAAAACATTGTAATTGGGCATATTTCAAGACAAAGAAATTATCCCAGGAAAACCTAATCCTCGAGACAACGGCTGAGTAACAGAATTGAAAACAAGTCTGTTTATATTTATATACTCATAAGTTTAGTAGTAAGTGACGTTTTATAAAAATCAGTCAGAAATGAAGTTGGCAAAAGAGGGATCAATATAGTGATGTAATTTTCATGAGGGCTTCACTGCTCTCTGGTCACCAACTAAGCATCATTAGAGGACATTACTTTTATATCTCCAGGATACTCTTTTGTACTGATATGAATGCCTTAATTACAGTGCTAACTACACACCAGGGATGCAGATGCCATTAATATCAAAGAACTACCAGATATATGCACTATTTCAAACTTCCTAATTCTCACATATATAAGTACTAACTTTAATTGAATCCTTGTGAGCTGAAAGAGTTAATAATATGCTAGACAGCCACCAAAATTTACAATTTTAAAATGATACCCCCCCAAAAAAATTTGACTCCTACATAAAAATACTTACCTCAAAACGCTAAAAAAAGACGATCAAAGATTTCTGTGATTTTTACCAAAAATTTGCCAAGGTAACTGATACATCTGGCTGAAACTTTAAAATTGTTTACTTTATTATCTTTATTGGAAATACATTTTTCTTACAATATATTCTGATGGTGGTTTTCCCTCCAACTTCTTCCAAAAGTTCTAAGTTTTGAGGGAGATAAGAGATGCTAAAACAGCCAGTAGCAATCATATGAAATAGACTATAATTAATATGCCTGCAGGAGATTAGCCAAGCAGGAGGATACTTGGAGTCAATGGCAGAAAAGTCAGTCAATGATTATTTCTAGCTTGATCGCAGGAGGAGGCGCATAAATCATTTTAATAAAAATTATTATAGGAAAAACGTAAGATTCAAGTACACTATGGAAAAATTGACAGCACACTGCTAGATGTGAGATTGCTAAAGCATATGAAAAACTAACTTGGGTCTTTCTTTGCATGATAGATTGATCATAGCCCACTCAAAGCAGCTTGCAGAACAATGGGAAGAAACACCTGCTCCCAGCTTGTTGGTAACTACAGAAATGAGATCAAGAATGGGAAATTAATTAATGTAAAGAGCCAGTCTTCAATACCTTGAGAAGGTGTCTGGCACATGTAAAGTCATTAAAGAAACCAAGGTGGCCTAAATCCCCAGAGAGAGAAGACATCTTCCAGAGAGTCTGGCAGGCAGTACATCTTGGACATAAGCCAAGAAGCTGAACAAAAACAGCAGTCGGTTTAATACTGATTTGCGTTTGAGAAAGGTTACACAAAATAATCTAGGAAAATATATAAGTCCACAGGAAAGTAGGTATGAGACTGAGGCAAAATGTAACCTGAAAAATAAAAATCACCTGGAGATCACTAGTCATGTAGCCCAAGAAGAAATTGTTTATTTTGTTTGTCTGGTACTTAAATAACTCATATTATTTCATTATCTAGCACATAGTGAAGATTAGGTTTATAGCATTTGCTTCCATGAGAGATGTATTTTCAGTTCCAGTAGTTTTAACATTCTGCTTTTTAACTCTTCTTTAACCCTCTTCTGTGCACATCAAGGCAATACTCCTGATCTCCGTGGGTTTTCAGCACTTTTGTCACACAAAAAGCATTCAAGGATTATTCCATTCACTGTCCTTACAAGTGCCATTGTTACACATGGTGATACTTTCTTCTAACTTCTCCAATTCACTTAATACTTGTCTTTATTTTTTCCTAAGGAAAATATCTAAAAACAGAGACCATTTTTCCAATCATACTATGGGTTATATATACAATTCCATTTCTCCCAGGATAAATCATTTCTATACCCACTTCCTGAGTTAACCCCATACTCACAATATCCTCCCCTACCCAAGAGGGTAAATCCCATTCTGGCAATGCACAAGTTATGTGGTACCAGGACTTCACCTCCAATAATATGTCTGAAGATTTCCAGTTTACTATTCAGCTTTGTAAAATATTTGATGACTCAAAATTTTTCTGTTCCTCACAGTTTTGGAAGCCACCAGAGATCCAACTTCTTACATCCTTAGGCTTTAGCCAAACCACTTACACATTTCTCTCCTACACTTGGAAGTGGAGTTTATAGGTTTTTGCTTGTTTCTTGTTTTCATTTTGCTTCTGTTTTTGTCTTTGAGGGTTATTCTCATTTTTAATGTTTCAGATCCCTGACATCTGTTTCATGTTAAAGAGGAGATGTACTGAGTAGTCCTAACCTCGATTATATGATGTCTATGAAGATTTGCAATTCTGTAAAAAGATAGACATGATGCTGCATAATTCATCTCAATAAAATTTTGTAATATGTGTCTAGACATAATAAAATTTCATGCTCTTTTTATCTAATGAATACATAAGCAGAATGTGTAATTTAAAAGTATTTCACAAGGAAGTAAATGAAGGCTCAGCAATGCCAACCACCTTTGTGTAAGTGTAAATATTTTGCAAAGATTGAGTCAAAGATGGGTGTCTGCCAGGCATTATGGAAAAATACTCAATAAAATTCTGTCAAACTGAATCTAAGAACACATCAAAACCATCGCACAATCTATTTTAAAGCATCATGCACTCAGAGTCAAATGTCCAAATCCTCTTATTTGGGGATGGTTGATATCATTATACACTAGACTATGATTTTCTATAAATCATTAAGCTGTTAAAGCTGGATGAAATAAATGTTTTATTTAAGACAGAATTAGTGTTATCAAATTAAATAGGCTCTGTTGGACCTCAAGTGATACTGAGGATACTTAATGGTTTTATTAAAAATTTTACTGAAAAAATTCAGATCTTTAAAAGTTGTGTTTAGTTCTTCCATGAAATCAATTGTAATTAATCCTTGGATTTGATTTTGATTTAAAATTGAACAAAACTTCAGCAAGTCTCCAAGATGAGATTTTGAAATACTTAATTTATATTAAATGCTTTTTCCACTCAACATAATTATGTTTTTATTAATAAGAGTTAATGTGTTCAATAGAGATCTCATTACAGATCTGACATAGCCTTGATAAGTACAGATATGCATATTAAATCAGCAAAGATTTTTTAAGGCACCTTCTTTTGATCAAACATGGAGTCAATATTTGCCTTATTTCAATAATATTTACTGTCAAATATTCAATATGAATTAAGTTTGTTTTGAATTCAACTTCAAAGATGAGTCACATAGAAATTTCTAGTGAATGACAATGAAAAAGTGCAATAATACAAAAGAAAACCACAGAAAAACTATGAAAAGTGAGGAGATATATAACAGACCTTTCATTGTATGTTAGAGTAAAACTGGATAATATTTGGGCAGTGACTATTCATTTTTAGATAAGATACTATAAATATCATGTACAATATAATAAGTAATTTACTTCAATATTTTAAGTAATCTCCATCCTTATAAAATGATTCCAACTGTTCACTCTTTAATATATATTTCATTAAATACTTGAATTATGATTTATTGGTTTCTCAGAAAATTGCATCTTCTAGCATAAATGAACTCGAGTAGACTTCAAGTCAAATTTAAGCAGGTAACCTTTAGTAGTTCAAGAAGGTTAATTTTTAATGTCATTTATATTTGAAAAGTGCTCAAAATATTATACTATTAAATATTTAATAACATCATTAAACAAAAAATTTAAGTAATTCAAGCCCAAACCCCAGAGGCATAAAGATCACTCCTCCTGGCTCCTGAAACACTAAACAAGTCCACTGAGATTTATGTATTTCTTCATAATTTAGTAATATGGTTTAAGATGTTGCTAGCATTGCAAAACTATAGTGAAAAGGCACAGATGTGATTGCTAATTAAGAAGTCTCTTGTGAGAGCAAATGGGTTTCTGGGTGATGTTTTGAACAAGCTCATGTCATTTAGAAAAAAATTGTGAATACACAAAACCATGAACTTGTAAGCATCATGTGCCTAGGAAAATGTATTTTCTTTGGTCCCTAAACACCTTGCCCATGGAAGAAAACAGAAGGAAAATTTTACATAAGCACAGGTGCTTTCCTATTGTCCTTAAATAAGCCAGATGTCTAGCAACATAAAATATTAGGTTTACTTTGGACAATACAACTTTGTGATTTTTAAATAAAATCTACTCATAACCATAAATATGGTAAGTACACTTAGGTTTTCACATAAATTTATAACTCAATAATATTGAAAATAGAAAATTATTAAAATGAGATTTATTCATAACTTACATAATTTAATAGGAATTTAAGTGAAAGAATTTAGTGTGTGGTTTTCTACATTGTTACAAAATTATATAGACTCAAATATTACTCTATCAAGTATTGGTTAATATAAATATATTTTCTTTCTGATTCATCATATTTTCCCAAGGGCATTAAATTTCATTAGATTATTTATTTAAACAAATAAACATTATTTAAATAAGTAAAACAAAAAGTAAGACCATGTGTTTATAAGGACCTGACAGTTAACATCAATTTTAGAGACAGTAATTTAATATCTGCTAGTTCAACAAAAATTGTAATTTCTGTTTAATCAAGATTTTCCCAACACCTATTATTTTCAAAGAGTCAAATAGCTTAATGAATAAATTGGTATGTACTCATGAGTGGTTATTAGCCCAAAAGCTCAATATACCCATGATACAACTCACAGACCATTTGAAGCTTAACACGAAGGAAGGCCCAAGTATGGATGCTTCAAACAAACCCACTTGGAATGGAGAAAAATAATCATGGGAGGCAGAGGGAGGGAGGGATCTGGGTAGGAGAGGGGAGGGGGAGGGAAGGCAGGGGAGGGGGGTGACTGGACCAGATATGGGAAGAGATAGGAACAAAGTCCAGAGGTTCAGGAGAACAAATATAAATTAGTAGCAGTTGGAGGTGGGGAACCTGGGAAACCACTAGAAAGTCCAGATACCAGGGATATGAGAAGCTCCCAGAACCCTATGGGGATGACATTAGCTGAAATACCCAATGGTTGGGAGATAGATCTGTCTCCTAGTAGAGGGATACAGTCACAAACTTATCTCAAAATATTTAACCCAGAGTTGTCCCTGTCTAAAGGAAATGCAAGGACAAAAATGGAGCAGAAACTGAAGAAAAGGCCACACAGAGACTGCCCCACCTAGGGATCCACCCCATCTGCAGACACAATTGCTGATGCCAGAAGGTGTTTATAGACAGGAGCCTGGTATGGCTGTCCTATGAGGGGCTCTGCCAGCCCCCAAGACAGGTGCAGATACTCACAGCCAACCACTGGACTGAGCCACGGGGCACCAACGGAAGAGTTAGGGGAAGAGCTGAAGGAGATTATAACCCCATAGGAAGAACAACAGTATCAACTAACAGGACCCTTCAGAGCTCCCATGGGCTAAATCACCAAAGAGTATACATTGGCCAGTCTATGACTCAAGCTACATATGTAACAGAGGACTGCCCATTCAGTGGGAGGGGAGGTGCTTGATTCTGTGGAGGCTTGACGGCCCAGAGATGGGGGATTGTAGAGATGGGTGAGGCAGGAGTGGGTGTGTGGGGAGCACATTCTTATACACTAAGGGGAGATGGGGGGGGTGGGAGATTTACAGAAGGGAGACCGACCCAGAAGAGCAGTCTCAATATATATATACTTTTCAAATTCCAGTCAGAGATGAACCTTTACACCATGTATCTTTCATGATGCACTTTACATATGAGTCAGAAACCTTGAGTAAATATCTGCCTGCAACAGCATGTTTTGGAACAATTGTGGTCCATGACCCTTGCGACATCGAATACTAAATGATTTCCTCCAAGGAAATTGCCATGAAATGCAGTGAAGCCAAGGATAAGAATAGGGCCAAAGAAGAGAAAAGCTCTCGTCAGTCCTTCCAGAAGTACTGCCATGACCAGAAATCCTGAGTATGAATTTGTTGTTGTTGTTGTTGTTGTTTTGAGACAAGGTTTCTTTGTGTAGCCCTGGTTGTCCTGGAACTCACTCTGTAGACCAAGCTGGCCTCGAACTCAGAAATCCACCTGTTTCTGCCTCCCAAGTGCTGGGATTAAAGGATTGCGCCACCACTACCTGGCAGAAACTTTAAAAATGAATGGAATACAATAGAATCAGGCAGGCCGAAAGGGGGAAGTGTGAAAGGAAAAACAATATTTGCAAGAGAGAAAGTGCATGAATCAAAAGGTAGTTTTGTTTGAATTTCATTATATTAAAATAACTTAAAGTAGTTTAAATATGGCATATTTATACTCTTTTCTTTTCCTGCTTTGGTACTTACTCATAGTCATCAAGAATGTAATTATTTAGCCAGGTGTGGTGGCACGTGCCTTTAATCCCAGCACTTGGGAGGCAGAGGCAGGTGAATTTCTGAGTTCAATGCCAACCTGGTCTACAGAGTGAGTTCCAGGACAGCCAGGGCTACAAAGAGAAACCCTGTCTCGAAAAAAACAAAACAAAACAAAACAAAACAAACAACAAAGAATGTACTTATTTAAAATCTCTATGGAATCATTATTCTCTTTATCTTCCTGTTAATAAATTTTACCTTATAATAAAAGAAAAAAAAAAGAAATGTACACAATTACAATGATAAATAAAGAATATAAATTAAATTGATCTATTATCTAAGATACATGTTTTCATAATCAAGGACACTTATAATAAAGAGCCAAGCATATACTAAGTCATGTTACATTTTATATTTGTGAACAAGTGTATATAATTTCACCAAATAAGAGTAGGTTAATTATACTTTTTCTTTTTTACTTTCATCTTTGATGTTTTCCAAAATAATAACAAATACAGAAAGGACTTCCTCCTGATTCCCATGAAGATGTTATTTTCTTTACTATTCAGCATTTTCATTCATTTTTTTTAATTTGTTCTTTTTCTTAAGAGCGTCAAAGCCCATAAATGCATGCAACAGTTTATTAGACATTCATTTTTACTACATATCCTTAGTTGTTTGCATTTTATTTAAAATACATTCTCTGCTTATACAGTACAAACTGACTGAATTTTTTGCTCCCTCCAACTCTCCCAGCTCCCCACTACCTGCCTTCTCCTCTAAGATCCACTCCTCCATTTTCTATCCAGAAAAGTGTAGGCCTCCAAAAGACATCAGGCAAAAGCAGAAAACAAGATAAGATGATACAATGCAAAAAGCCTTCATAAATGTGAATTGAAAAGGCAATTTAATAGGAGAAAAAAATATCCAAAAAGAGCCAAAAGGGTCAGACATATATCCACTCCTACTCTTACCAGTATCACAAAATCACCAAGCTAACAGCCATAGTGTTTATATAGAGGACCTAGTGTAGTCCCTGTTATTCAGTATCCATGAGCACATGTGAGTTAGATTAGTTGATTCAAGAGCAACAGTCTTCTGGTATCCTCCATCCACTCTAGCTCCTACAATTTTTCCACCTGCTCCCTTAGGGTACCCCAATCTCTGAAGGGAGGAACCTGAGAGTAACCTCCAACCTACACACTGTTTTCATATTGTCTGACTATGGGTCTTTCAACCTGCTCCCATTTGCCCCTAAGAGGAAGTATCTTTGATGACAATTGTGTAAGACACCAATCTAAGAGTATAGCAGAATATCACTAGGGATCATTCCCTTTCCCTTTCCCTTTCCCTTTCCCTTTCCCTTTCCCTTTCCCTTTCCCTTTCCCTTTCCCTTTCCCTTTCCCTTTCCCTTTCCCTTTCCCTTTCCCTTTCCCTTTTTCTTTCTTTCTTTCTTTCTTTCTTTCTTTCTTTCTTTCTTTCTTTCTTTCTTTCTTTCTTTCTTTCTTTCTATTTTTGGTTCTATTCTAAGCCTCTGGGCTATCCAGTCTCTGGTTCTAGGCTATCCAGGCTATGCCAGGCCTGGGCTTGGTCTGGTGGCTTGATCCTCAAATTGGGCAAGTCATTGGTAGGCCACTCCCAAAAGTTCCCACCAATGCCCCCGCATAGCTTGCAGGCAGGGCAGATTGTAGGTGTAGGGTCTTGTGGCTGGGTGGTGTCCATGTTTCTCTTTTCTTAGACTGCAGAGTAATCTATTCATGCCAAATAGATTAGAATGTAGGTTTTATGGCAGTATGCTTGCATCAGTGCAACATCCCTGTGACCTGTGTGGATGTTGTCCTCAGCAATGTGGCCCCACATTTTGCTTCAGAAATTGAACTTCTGTACTCTTGTTAGCCTGAGTTGTTTAGGGAACTGCAAAGGACCACCTTCTCCAATAACCCATCTGAAAACCAACAGTTAGCCATGAACTTGCATATAACCCAGAGTGAGCCAAGAAGCAACATTTATTTGCTTTCTGCTTCCAGGTCTTGAATTCCTCCCTGCCCTAATTTTCCTGAATGATTGAAGTGTAAACCAAATAATTATTTGCAATATTAAGTTGCTTTTTGTCAGAGTGCTTTATCACAGCAACATAAAACAAACTAGAAGAGTAACTGGCAACACAAGAATCAGGTGTTACTGTTATGGACCTAATCTTATAGCTTTTATGGCTTTCAACACTTTTGTTGAAGGATTATAGAGTATTTTGGAATTTTTCAATGGAAAATCTGTTGAGTACTTTGAGATTAATGGCATGTCAATGAGGTAACTGGGAAGATAATCTTGAGAGAAATATAGGGACAGTATAGGGGTGGCTGGCAAGTTTTCAGATTAATCAAGAACTTAATTAGGAATTGGCCTTGGAACTACTAAGATTTATGTGTGCTGGTGATACACTGAGGTTAAAAAAGAAGTCAGTAGTGATTTACAAACGAATAACACTCTTAAGACGAAACACTCACTAAGACAAGTTAGAGGCCAGTTGTGACTAATAAGTGATCAACATCATTAAAGTAGAATCTTCTGGAAAGTTGTAAGCACATAGAAACTGTGATCCAGTCGGTCCAACGCTAACACTCAAGCTGGCAGGTAAACTTTGCAAGTTTATAAAAACTGCCTATAGTGTATTAATTTTGTAAACATAAGAGATACGATATATTGAGAACATCATAGAGAACTGCTGAAATGTAGCATTTCTGAAAGGGTCAGAATTGAGAAGAGACATTACCAGAAGCTACTGGTTAAGGACAGTTTCAGTTGCAATGGAGACTTAGGATACTGGATATGGTAGCCAGTGGGATATATGTCAGTGATAACATCACTGTGGAGTGGAGCCCTCGTGAATCTTCAAGATATGCTTTGTTTGGTGTGTATGACATTACTGAACAATGATTACCCAAGGCTTTTGATCCAGGAGACTTCACAATGAGTGAACCCCAGATGCCGGACTTTGAGCCAAAACCCATAGCTAATATTGTTAGAGTTTGATTTTGTTTAAATCTAATTGTTAGTAAGTTCTTGTATTCCTTTTTGTATTAAGAAATCATGTGTTTTGCAAATTGTATCTTAGGTATTCTAAGTTTCTGAGCTAATATCCACTTATCAGTGAGTGCATATCAAGTGACTTCTTTTGTGATTGGGTTACCTCATTCAGGATGATATCCTTCAGATACATCCATTTGCCCAAGAATTCCATAAATTCATTGTTTTTAATAGCTGCATATGTAGCAGAAGATGGCCTAGTCGGCCATCAGTGGGAAGAGAGGCCCCTTGGTATTGCAAATTTTAAATGTCCCAGTACAGGGAAACTCCAGGACCAAGAAGTGGGAGTGGGTAGGTAGGGGAGCAGGGCGAAGGGTAGGGTATAGGGAACTTTTGGGATAGAATTTGAAATGTAAATATAGAAAATATCAAATAAAAAAGAAATAGTTTTTAAATTTAACATGAATATAATTAAAATTTAGATTTAAAATATTTATTTTAGCTAGAAGTAATTACAATTACATTATTCCCCTCATTATTTCCTCATTCCAAATTCTTCATGTTTTTCTTCATATTATTGTCTTCCCTCTCGATGTAGAAAAAATATTCATATATCCTACTCATTCTATTTTATTTATTTATTTTTTGTTTGTTTGTTTGTTTGTTTGTTTGTTTGTTTTTTGATAGGGTTTCCCTATATAGCCCTGGCTGTCCTGGAACTCACTTTGTAGACTAGGCTGGCCTTGAACTCAGAAATCTGCCTGCTTCTGCCTCCCAAGTGCTGGGATTAAAGGTGTGTGACACCATCCCCAGCACTCATTCTATTTTATATTGCTCATAAAAATGTGTTTTAGAGTTTACCATTGGAAGCGTATAACCAATTAAGGTGCCGATCCATCTCCTGCTTTCAATAGTCTCTAGCTGCTTGCAGCACTTATCTGTATATGAGGATATGTGCCGTGCTCAGCAATTTATATTTTCATCCCAAGTGGGCTCTCGTTATTCAAGTTTTCTTTTGGTAGTTATATGTTTGAGCTTTCATAGTTTCAGCTTCATTTTCAGACCTAGAAGACACAATATCACAACAGACTTTCTGGTTCCCTGGCATGTATAGTCTTGTCACATCTTCTGTGTCCCTTGATCCTTAGGTATATGGCTCATTTTGTACATATATCAATTGCACGGTCATTTGTTCTCTGCAATCTTGGCCAGCTGTTATTTTCTTTGAAGGTCTATGCTTTGATGTAGTGTATGTCTCATATTTACCTGTGGGTATAAAAATAGAATTTTGTATACAGCTAATGTCCTAATTGCGGTTTCTATTGCTATGAAGTGACACTGTGACCATGTCAACTATTCTAAAGGAAAACATTTAACTGGACCTTTATTAAAGTTTTAGAGGTTTAGTTCATTATCATTATGGTGGGAAGCATGGTAGAATGAAGAAAGATATGGTGCTGGAGAGGTAGCTGAGAGTTCTACATCTGGAATTGCCGGGATTAGGAAGTGAATGAATAAAACTTCTTTGACAATGCCATACCTACTGCAACAAAGGCTATACCCCTAGTAATGTTAATCTTTATGCATCTTTAGGGCCAATTTTACTTAAACTACCATAATGATTGTGGTGATTTAAGAAAGTGGCAATAACATGTTCTCTTCTAAGATAAATGACCTTACTAGTCACAATTAGTTGGCTAGATTTACATAGCCTAGCATGATCTAAAGGAAAATATCCATTGAAAAACAGACTGGCTCAAATGGGCCTGTACCAGGTCAATGGGAGGTTGCCTTTACCTTTAATTGATGTATGACAGACTTGTCTACCATGGGCAGCACCATTACTATGCAGGATGTGGAAAGAGCTACGTAAGCATGAACCTGTGATCAAGCCAGGGCGTTAGACAGCATGTTTTCTCATTGCTTTTGCTTCAGGCACTGCCTTGAGTGCCTTCATTTCCCTGAATAGTGGAATTTGACTTGTAAATAAAAATCAAATAAATCTTCTCTTTCTCAAATTGCTTTTTTTTTGATAGACTGATATAAAATGCAGTAACAGAAAGGAAACTAGAACATGTAGTTGCACATTTTGTGTGGAATTCTTTTGCATTGATTAGGTATGCTTTCTCCTGTATTTAAGTACTTGGTGCTTTGCTGGTTTATATGTAAGTAGAACACCCTATGATGATTTTCTTTTCAACAACATGGTAGGGAAATATGTTAAAGATTGATTTAAGCTGAATGTAAGGGGGTACACCTGTAATACCAGCGCTTGGGACCCAAAGGATGTCAGGCCTCTGTTAATTAGAGGCCAGCCTGATCTGTATAGTGAGTTACAGGACATATAGAGCTACAGAGTGAGGCCATACCTCAGAACAAAAACTATAAGGGTAACAAAAAATGTTAATTTAAAGTAGAAAACACTGACAATGTATTTTTCCCAGAAGTTCAGCATTGGTAGGTCAAGCTAAATCCCCATATCCTTCACAGTACATGGTGGAAATTATATGTTTATTGTTTGACTCTATCCAAAAACTTAGCCTGCTTATAAAAGAATAGTATACTTCAAATATAAGAATTTTGTAATGTATCATGTGAGTAATTTTCAAATCTGAAGAGCATAATAGCAAGAAAAGTCTCTGAAAATTCAGTCAGGAGTGTGCTAACGAGATACAACAACTACATATAATAAAATAGAATCCTCAAACAGGGAATTTAAGAAAAATTTACCAGTCTATGCCCTGACCTGCAGAACCTAAACAACAGGATTCTCGAGGGAAGGGAGCAGGAGTGACACATTTGAGACCAGGACACACGAAGGAAGGAGACAAACAAGACAAAAATCCTGTTCAAGTATCAGTTCCTCTTGGGAAATTGAGGGTTTATAAATCTGAAAACCACAGACAGTATTTGCTCTGGTGCACAGGCCAAACCAGTGCGTAGTCACACATTGATGCCAAAGGAATGTCTCCATTGTAAAATGTCCAGAGAGCCCCCTATCGTAAAGTGTCCAGAGTCAAGAGAAGCAAGATAGAAGAAACAAAAAGTGTTAGTAGATAATGGCCCAGGGATAGGATGGAGACTTGAGGTGCCAGGGGTTTCTGGACCCCAACAAGTCTAACTCTGTAATAGCATAGTAATGTTATTTAATCCATCATAGTAAATATTCCCTTCTAATGGAGAGCACTCAGTCTGATGTATCTCAGCACTGAATTACCTATGTACACTCCACATTTTATACTGCCAAAATCCTTATAAAAAAAAAAAAACCCTACCTGTGTGGAAAGTATGTGAATATGCACACCAATTATTCAGCCTAACATTTAATTCTACCACGGTTCTTGTACGGGAGAAAGGTTGGAGCAATTAGGAATGTATAACAGCTTAACTCTTATACCTTGTTTGGGAGCCAGGAAGTTAATGAGATGACTTCCTGGGTTGGTAGGTAATAATAGTTTGATAACTGAAAGATTCAGCACTTTTTTGACCAAAAATACTTCAAATCCACTAATCCAGCCTGACACTTCCTGAGTCAAGAATCAGGAAGGCCCTGGGAACCCTGTATGCTTTTATCTTATCCCAAACTACCTGAACTTTATGTTTCAAACTGAAAAATCAGTGTTGTACTCCTAAGTGTCTGGGTGTTGTCTGTCACCTGAGTAAGTAACTTGATATATTAAATCCATCCCCATTGTCATTCGGTTACAAATGCACTCATGAAGAATGAAATAAGAAACTCTCACTAGTAAGAAATCAATAAGTCATGAACTCAGCATTTAAATCTTAGAATTCTTAGAGCTCAGAATATAGATATGAGTCTTCACTTTCACCATATTTTTGAAACCTCTATTTCCATAAATTTAGAGGAAAATAACATAAGTGTTTGGAAGCCTATTTGCCTGACCATGATAAACAATATTGTCAGTTATTTTTACCTTTAAACTTTAAAAAATTAAATTAAAAAATGTTTCCCATCTTCCCTTAATTCATTTAAGTTAATAATATGTTCTTTTTCTCAAATATTTTAATATAGTAAAAGTATTTCCTTTTCTGATGTCATGAATGCACCAAATGTCTGGATATTTAAGTGCAGAACTTTGTTTGGTACTTTTGTAGTTTTGGCCTTATTTCTCACTCTCTTTTAATAATGTTCAGTAGCTATTTGTACTCCTTGTGAACTAGCACTTTGTTACAAAAAGAATGGTTACTATTGAATCATAAACTAGAACCATCGTGCAACATTACCACTTCTTCATTCTTTTGTGGTAGAAGCACAAAACAAACAAGTAGATGTATTTTGGAAAGCATCTTTTAGTATCCTTAATGAGATTAGTTTTGATGCCTCCTTACAAGCAGCCTTTTAATCATTTGTCTATACGAGAACAAAAGAAATGGAAAATGAGCAGAATTATTCATGTAGTTTTGTTCAAAAGTGTTGGAAATTTTTGAAAGAGAAAATACACTAAAATAGTCTATTTAGAACATAGTCGTTAGCAAGTTGTTTAGCATCGTAAGAATAACTCATTGAAGACTACATTTTAGGAATCAGTGAATATAAATCATTTCTCTGATGTCCCCACTTAGGTATGTAACAGTCAATCTAGGTTTAGAAGTCTGTAGTTAGGAATATTAACAGACTTTCTCTGATATCAATAAAAAGAAATTTCAATATTTTGTGAATTGCAGATACAAAAATAAGATTTTCCAAAGGCACATTTGATCTTTAAATATTTTTATTGACTTTATATTGCTATAGAATAAATGGTCACAGAGAAAGTGACATATGAAATTGTCATGAAATGTTGGTCTGAAAAAATACTTGTTTAGAAACATTTACGCAGGTGAGAATACAACATGCAAAGACTGTATTTCTGATAGAAAAGTAGTTTCCTAGAACTGGGTTCATTTTGTCAGTGCCTGGGAAATAAGGAGATGTTCCCAGCTACTATGAGCCACCACCTACCTTCTGCTGTAACACCTTTTTGTCATATCACCTACTCATAAATCCTAAAATTCCTGCACTTGCCTTAAAACTTTCTCTAACAAAAATCAGGAAATAAGTCTCTAGTTTTCACAAAATTGATGGAAGTACCTTAGATCTACTCAATAAATCAAATAATTGGATTTCAGCATATAATGTCTAAACCACAGTGATAATTCATCACATTCATAATTTTAGGAGGGTAATACCTTGAGGGAATCTGTTTATTATGGAGCTAATTCAAAGATAATGTGATTAAAATTATGAAAAAAAAGAAATATGAAAAAAGGAAATATCCATCTTTTTTTTCCAAGCACCCTTTAACTTAAAATCTAATTCTGTCTAGATTACTAAAATTACAGCAATATACTCTGTGCTCATATACAAGTTTATAGTTCAAACAAATGATTAGTGACACAAATACACTTTTAAAATTTGTTTGTTTCCTCTTACAGTTCATATTATAAATAAACTTTAGAGGAAATATAGAGATAAGGTTTTTTAATTTATTTATTTATTCAATTTACAACCCAACATCAGCCCTTCCTCACCTTTCCCCATTCCACTTTCCCTTTCTCTTTTGAGAAGGGAAAGGCTCCCTTTAGGTGTCACCTACCCTCACTAACCCTTAACCCTATTATTCCCTGAACATCAAGTTGCTGCAAGACTAGGTGCATTCTCTTCCACTGAAGCCAGAGAAGGAAGTTCAATTATGGGCATGTGATCCACAGGCACACAGCCATTAGACTCAGGGACAGCCTGTTTCAGATGTCAGGGAATCCATTAGAACACCAAGCTGCTCATAGGCTACCTATGTGTAAGGGCCATAGGTTTTCCTGAGCTTGCTCATTGGTTGGCGATTCAGTCTCTGGGAGATCCCATGGTTCCAGGCTAGTTGACACTGTGAAGTCCCTGCCCTCTTCGAGTTCTTCAATCCTTTTCACAACTCTTCCATTTCCAACTCTTCCATGAGACTTCCCGAGCTCCATCTAATGTTTGGTTGTGAGTCTCTGCATATCTTTCCATTAGCTGCTGTGTGGAGCCTATCAGAGGACAGTTATTCTAGGTTCCTGTGTGCAAACATAACAGAGTGTCAGGAGCCAGGTATGGATGTCTCTTGAGAGATTCGGCCAGAGCCTTACCAATACAGATGTGAAGGGGTTGCAGTCAACCATCCGACGAACAGGGGTACCCTAATGAAGGAGTTAGAGGAAGGACTGAAGGAGCTGAAGAGATTTGTAACCCCATATGAAGAACAATATCCACAAACCAGTATCCCCAGCGATCCCAGGGACTAAACGAACAACGAAAGAATACACATGGAGGGACCCATGGCTTCAGCTGCATATGCATCAGAGGATGACCTTGCCTGGCATCAAAGCAAGGACAAGCACTTGGTCCTATGAAGGCTTGATGCCTCAGCAGAGGAGAATGCTAGGGCTATGGAACAGGAGTGAGCATGTGGGTGCGGGAAAATAAATAAAAATCACTTCTGCCTTCTTTATTCGCAGTACTAGAAATGTGACATATTTACAAATATAAATTGTCCTTAATATCATAATAAAAAAGTGTGTCAGGGATTGGTTCTTACCCATGGGATTGAGACTCAATTTGGGGCAGTCTGTGGTTTGCCAGTCCCTCATTCTGTGCTCTATCTTCGTCCTTACACTTCTTGTAGGCAGAAAACATGTTGGATCAAAGCTTTTGTGGGTGGGTTATTGCCTTTACCTCTCCAGTGGGAGTCCTGCTTGACTATGGGAAGTGGCCACTTAGGAATCCAGATCCCCCAATGTGAGGAGTCTCAATTGGTGTTGCCCCCAGAGACCCTCTGAGGTGTCTCCCATTCCAGATGTCTGGCATGTCCTAGAGATTTCCCACTAATGCTGATCTCTCTTTCTGATCTATGCACCATGCTCTGCTCCTTATCTATTCCTCCCTCCAGTTCCCTCCTTCCATCAATATCTGATATCTTGTTTGATCCCCCTTTGAGAAATAATCAAATATGCTCCTTTAGCCCTTCCTTGTTATTTGACTTCTTTGAGTCTATTGTGTACAACATGGTTATACTACATGCTATGGAAAATATCTCTAATAAGTGAGAACATACCATGCATGTCCTTTTGGGTCTGGGTTAACTCAGTAAAGATGATTTTTTCTAATTTCATCCACTTGTCTGTGAAATTGATGATGCCTTTGTTTTAAATGACTGAGTAGTATTGCATTGTGTAGATATATTATATTTTCTGTATCTGTTCTTCAGTTGAGACACATCTAGATTGTTTTGAAATCTCACCTACAAAAGTATTGAAAATTAACAGATCACATGTAAGAAGCACTTATAGAAGAACACTGTAGGTTCTCTTTTTAATCAAATGATTGTTGTTTGCTTATTAGTAGTACAAAACCAAATGCTGATATTTACTCTCTGTGTTAACATTTCCTCTGGGATATATCTAGCTATCATTCAATATGCTTTACTTTTATTATAAATGTGTTTTCTCAAACAAAATGTTCTAAAGAGTTGTTCAAGTATTTGGAATTACAACCTTCTTAGAAATAGCTAGGTAAATGATTAACATGCCTGACAAGTTTAAATGTAGTCATTGAGTTTATGATATGAGCTGTAAAAGTTAAAAAAAAGGGGCATAAACTCATTTGCAACATGTTACACATTTTTTGTCATCTTTCCAGTCCACAAGGCATAAATAGCTGAATTTTCAAAAGCAATTTTAATGAAAATCTATATTCTTTATATAGTTAGTGAACCTAAATTTAGTCAAATGCATTTAAATATACTTTTACGTAGTAAATATAAATATATTATTATTAATTACTAGTCCAGAAAATAGTTTAAAATTATGAAAATAAGATATTTAGAAACATGTTTAAGAAAGGAATAAATATTTATCAGGACCTATCATCTGTGAAGTTTATGTAGTTGTAGATACTATACTTGTGATGGAAACTTGGTAGGACATAAAAGGACATCAGATGCTCCAAAGCTAGAGATAAATTTGGTTATGGACTACTAATGTGAGTAATAATAACCAAACAGAGTCCATTGCAGAACTGAACTTACTCTTAAGTGATAGCTCCTCATAAATGTTTATTCTTTTCTTAGACTTCCTGAGTCCTTAAATTAAACAAGGCAACCTGAAAGGCCCTTGGTGGATGGAAGACATGACAGGCCTGATGTCTGAGCATGCAAGCTAATCAGAAGTAAAATAAAACCAATGAAATAAGATGGCAAAAAATTATTCCTCATGATGGTGAATTTTCAACATGCTTTCACAATTCTTGTGTTAATCCTCACACATAGTTACATATAAAAATAATTTCATTATATTTAAGCTAATATATATTATTTGTTTTTTTAAAGCAAGAGCTCGTATGGCATGCATTTACTACTACTTTGATAACACACTAACAACAAATAGTGTGAAAGAAAGAAATCGATTGATAAATTATGCAAATACTAAAAAGAAGTAATTAATGACTATCAAAATGTAAATCTCCATTTTGGAGAATGTAAATGGCACTGTCTACAGTTCCATGCTTAGGCAGAGGTGAGCAACATGCTTTTCTCTGAGAACCATTGTCAGGCTCAGAGATCTGCCTGACTTCCCTAGGTGTCCTGAGAGCATCTCGAATATCCAGTCAAAACCAAGGACAACCAGATGACTAAAGGACTATATAAGAACACATCACAAGAGCCAGGGTAATGTGCTGTCACCAGAGCCCAGCTATTCTTCTAAAGCAAGCATTGGATATCCTGACACAGCTGAAGCACAAAGAAATGACCTTAAATATAATCTTACAAAGATGATAGAGGATTTTAAAGAGGAAATAAGTAAGTCCTTTGAAGAAATACAGAAAAATGAAATAAAAAATTGATGAATATGAATAAAATTGTTCAAGAACTAAAAATAGACATAGAACCAATAAATAAAATACAAATAGAAGAAATCCAGGATATATAAAAGCCTAGGGAAGAGAGGAAGAACTAAAGATGTAAGCATCACCAACAGAGTACAAGAAATTGAAGAAAGAATCTGTGTCATAGAAGATGAAATTGAGACACAAGTTCTGGGGGGTACTGTTTAGTTTATATTGTTGTTCCTCCTATAGGGAGGAGAGGCCCTTGGTCTTATAAAGATTATATGCCCCAGCACAGGGAAATGCAGGGCAGGGGTGGGAGTATATAAGGGGACTTCCAGAGAGGTAACTAGGAAAGGGGATATCATTTGAGATGTAAATGAGGAAAATATCTAATGATTTTTTTTAAAAGAAGATGCAATTGAAGAAACCACTATGTTGGTCAAAGAAATGGCTAAATCTGAAAAATTTGTAACACAAAACATTCAAGAAATCTGGAAAACTATGGAAAGACCAAACCTAAGAATATTTGGAGTAGAAGAAGAAGAGTCCTAGATACAGGCCAAGAAAATATTTTCAACAAATCATAGAAGAAAATTTCCCAAAATTGAAGAAAAACTATGCCTATGAGTATACAAATAAAACTAAATAACACCAAATAAATTGGGTTAAACAAGAAAATCCTACCACTACAATAATAATAAAAGCACCAAATGTACAGAGAAGAAAGAATATCAAATGCTGTAAAGGAAATAGGAAAAGTAACTCATAATGTCAGGCTTATCAGAATTATACCTGAATTATCAAGAGAGATTAGAAAAGCCAGAAGGGCCTCTCACAATCAAAGAGACAACAGATGACAACCCTGACCATTATACCTACCAAAAATTTCAACCACCATACGTGGAGAAAACAAAATATTCCACCATAAAATCAAATTGAAGCCATATATATGCACAAATTTAGTCCAACCGAAAATATTAGAAGGGAAAATCCAACCTGAGGAGACTAACTATGCCCAAGAAAGCAAGAAAATAAATAATCCCAAACTAGTAAACCAAAGCAAGAGAAATACAGAGGCACACACTAGCACCTCAACCACCAAAATAAAGGAAATAATTGCTGGGTATTAATATTTCTCAACATCAATTGGACTTAATTGCCTAATAAAAAGACACAGGCCAACAGAATTAACGTGCAAACAGAATCTGTCATTCAGCTGCATATAGGAAATATACCTCAGCAAAAAAATATAGGCATTACCTTAAAGTAAAGGGCTGTAAAAAGATTTTCCAAGTAAACTGACCTAAGAAGCAAGATAGAATAACCATTCTAAAATCTAATGATGTAGACATTCAACCAAAAATATAAGTAATAGGAAAGGAGATCGTATATGCATCAAAGGAAAAAAAATCCACCAAGACTCAATTCTGAACTTCCATTCCCCAAATGCAACAGCACGCTCACTAATAAAATAAACATTACTAAAAGTTAAATTGTGTATTGAACTGCACATATTAATAGTGGGAAATTTCAACACCATATGGTCACCAATAGATAGGTGATTGAGCTAGAAACTAAGCAGAGAAATAATAAAACTAACAGAGGTTACGAATCAAATATCTACAGATATCTACAGATCATTTCACCCAGACACAAAAATATATGTTTTTCTCAGCACCTCACAGAATCTTCAAGCATCACCATATAGATCACCAGAAAGCAAACCTTAACAGATATAATAAAATTGAATTAACAGCTTGTATCTGATCAGACCACTATGGATTGAAGCCAGCATTTAACCACAGAAAGCCTTCAAACTCATGGAAACTAAACAACTCTCTATTGAATGACCACTGGCTCAGAGGAGAAGAGAGAAGGAAGTTATATACTATCCAGAATTAAGTGAAAATGAAGGCACATCATAACCAAATTACAGTACACAATGAAAGCAGTGGTAAGAAGAAGTTTTATTCCACTAAGGGCCTTCATAAAGAAATTGGAGTCATCTCACACTTGCAACTTATAAATACACCTGAAAGGTCTAGAACAAAATGAGGGAAGCACACCTAAGGTGAGAAGAGGGAAGGGAATAGTCAAACTCAGGGCTAAAATCAATAAATTAGAAACCAAGAGAACAATGCAAAGAATCAGTGAATCTAAGAGTTTTCTTAACAAAATCAGAAATATAAAGTGGGTATAACGAGAGACACTCGAGAAAGCCAAAGAATGATTAGGTTGTTCGATAGCCTGTATTCCCCAGAAATTGAAAATCTAAACAAAATGGATAATTTTCTTAATAAATACCATTTACCAAAGTTAAACCAAGATTAGGTAAACACCTTAAATTGAATGACTAGAAATTTCTAATTCTTGTTATTTTGATACTGGCGGTGGTCGTAGTGGTGCTGTGTGTGTGTGTGTGTGTGTGTGTGTGTGTGTGTGTGTGTGTATGTGTGTATTTGTCTGTATGTGTCTGTGTTTCCCTCATATGAAACAGATGAGGTCATTACAAGTCTCCCATGCAAGACAAAACAAAACAAAACAAAACAAAACAAAACAAAACAAAACAGCCCAGAGTGACATGATTTTAGCTTTTAGAACAGAAGAGTTAATATCAATATTTTTCAAAATATTCCACAAAATAGAAACAGAAGAAACACTGCCAAACCCATTGTATGATGCTACGGTCACCCTGATACATAAACCACACAGAGACTCAACAAAGGAAAGAGAACTTCAGACAAATTTCTCTTAAGATTATCAATGGAAAAGTGCTGAGTAAAATAATCATTAACTGAATCAAAGAACACATCAAAAATATCATTTCCTATGATCAAGTAGGATACATCCATAGATGCATGGATAGTTCAATATACAAAAATGCATCAATATAGTCCACCATATTAAAAAAAACTGAAAGAAAAAAAATCACATGATCATCTCATTAGATGCTGAAAACTCTTTTGACAAAATCCAACACCCCTTCATTTTAAAAGTCTTGGAGAGATCAGGGAGACAAGGAACATACAAAAACATAACAGAAGGAGTAAAGAGCAAGCCAAGAGACAACATCAAATTAAATGGAGAGAAACTGGTTCAATCACCCTGGAAATCAATCTGGTGGATCCTCAGAAAATTCGAAATAGTTCTACTTAAAGAACCTGCTATATAGTTCCTGGGCATATATTGAAAAAATACCCCACAATATCACAAGGGCATGTGTTGCACTATGCTCATAGCAGACTGTTTTGTAATAACTAGAAGCTGGAAGCAAGCCAGGTGCACCTCAGAAGAAGAATGGATACAGAAAATGTGATTCATTTATACAATGGAGGGGGAGCACCCTCTCAGAGACAAAAGGGAGGGTGGGTGAGGGAAGAACTCTGGGGAGGGGTAACCACAGAGTTCATCATTCTGGATGTAAATAAATATAATTAAATAATCAGTTAATAATATTAAAACTAAACAGAAAAAATTAACTCTCATCTTTTGCAGTTCTTGCTTTTGTCCATTTAAATTTCCTGAAGTAGAAAAAAAAATAGGTACTTTTTTTTTTTTTTACTGAATATGGAGCCAGGTTAATATAACTTGCCTCCACAGCATGGTTTGGTTCAATCTCTCTCTCTGGTATAGGGCAAAAAGGGAACTATAAAAGTTTTGGTGTGCTAATCTCTGATCACTCTTTCTACTTATCACTATTTTTTCTTCAATATTTTTAATAACAAAAGTTTATTAAATTGGGTCTAGAATTCCCTTGTTCAATTTATTCATAAAAACCTATTGTTAATTCCTTATCTAAAATTTGCATATTTGAAATCTTTCACATATTTCATAACCTTGAAGATATAATACTAGTATTGTGGAAATATCACACACATAAACATATTCATTATTTTGCAATGCTTTATTAAAAATCATTACAAATTGCCTTGTAGGGTAAGTGAAACATTTACAAATATTCCTATGACTTTACTCAGTACTTTATAATAAAGTATGATTAATGAACAACTTTATACGTTTTAATATCTCTGATTTTCCACCTAACTCTATTTCATTCTTTCCTACTTATCATTTTCCTGTATTTCGTTTAACTTGGTTTTACTTTAGAATTCAACATATCAGGTATATTGCTTCCAAACAATAGCCTGAATAACTAATGCTCATCCAGTTAAGTGTAGAGAGCACATCACATGATTAATTTATGTCAGTATCTCTATTACCAAATGGCTCTAAAGTGACATCTCAGGGCTGTTAATGAGATTGTCTCATGTAACAGAATCTGGTAATAGGGTCAACCAAATTTGATTATTCATAGACATTGTCAATAGAAATTTAATTAATTAATGTTCAATTTACCCTTCACCATGAAAAAAATGTACAAGTTAGCCAGAAAGGCAGATTAATCCTTGTGATGAAATATCATTTTTTTAAGATCAAAGATTAGAATTTGAAAGGGCCAGAGTTGACAGAACAAAAGTACCTGTGTTTGAAAAAGACATTTGAAAGGAAATGATTTCAAGCCCATCAACAATCGAGTTTCTTTGATCTTCTGAGGATGTGTTAGGCAGATCATTCTTATCAGTAGACATTGCATGTTCAGTCCTCTTGTCTGAAGGGCTCTTGTTCTATTTCTAATTTGTTTCTCCTTCAAATCAATGAGAATGTCAGGGCACATTTGGAGCATTCCATTGTTCTCTGTGTAGCCATTAATCTCCATAAATAAATACACTCTTACAGATGTAATTACGTTTGTTTATCACCATAGCTGTGCGTTAGGTAAAGGATATTTCTGTCTCACTGGTATTCAGTGACTTTTCTTGGAGAAATATTTTTGGTAAAACCACCTTAAATAATTTCACTATACAGGAAAGAATTGGAACATAGGACTAAGAGAATTCCTTGAAATGAATCCGTGCTCTTATTGGGGAACTAGTGAGACAATGCACATAAAAATGAAAGCATCTTTATAATAAGGGACTTTATTGTTTCTGAGTATTAAGTCTCTTTCTCTGTCTCTGTCTGTTTGTCTTTCTCTGTCTGTTTGTCTCTCTCTCACTCTCTGTATGCACATAAAAATGAAAGCATCTTTATAATAAGGGACGTTATTGTTTGTGTGTGTGTTTGTGTTTAATATTTACCTATCTGGATTTCCATTTCTGTTTTGTGAAAATGTGAACAAATAAAGTATAAATAGAACATTATCTTCCTCAAATCATGTAAAAATGTCATTAATTTGAAGTTCTATTCATTAGTTCTAGATTTTATCTCAGAAACCAGATTATACCAGACACTTACCTTCATATAAGAATAATAAAGACAGAGACATCGCAGACAAAATGCATTCCTGTTGAAAAAAAATTGCTTTTTTTCTTTTGCTTTTATGCAGAAGTGCACTAGTGTGTGTGTGTGTGTCCGTCCCATAATCAGAGAAAATATACTCTGGGAGATGTTAATCATTTAAAACAATAAACGTCATGTTGAAGAGAGCTAAAGCAAGATAGGAAATAAACTTCAAAATCCTGAAGTGAATAAGTTCAGGCAAAAATCATGGAACAATGTGAAAGATTCACCCATTGTTCATCGACCGACCCCCTCCCCACACACACATGTTATCTCTTCTACATTTCAGCCGAAAGTGTACAAATATTTATCATTTCATAGATTTTTCAGATGTGATGTGAAATGAGAATTTGTGGTCTATGAATAGAAGTTACAATATCAAATCATACATCATAAAGAAGTACATTTGACCTCCCTGCATTGTGACAATTTAGGAATATTTCAACTTTATGATGGGTATGACAGCCATGCCTGTTTACTGAAGATCATTCTACCAGTTCTGTTTCTCATTTTTCATTGGGTTATCAATATACATTAGGATACTCTTAACTAATGCTGGGAACTGCTGACCAGCTGATGGTATGGTTGTTAGATGGGGCTGCCTATTAGAATCATGAAGTGGAGGACCAGGTCTGCAATGTACTATCTTTCTAAACAATGTTCTTTTTTTTGAGTGAACTATATTAAACACATTATCATTTTCAACTTATGAAAATATTGTGAGTGGAGGAATATCTGCATTTTCTGTTTACTTCTTCTGACAATTGTGAATCTATCTATGAATCTGAGAGGCAACTATTCAGTTGCAACCACACACACACACACACACACACACACACACACACACACACACACGCACATGCATGCACTCATACTCACAAATCTCAGATAGTTAGCAAAGCAGTGATTAGCATGGACAGACAAACGTCCCAATTCCTTTTACAAGAGAAAATAATAATTTTGTACCATTGATTCTAGAAGTTGACCTGACCATCGTTGAGCCAATCCCTGACACTATTATTGATCCTATATCATGCTTACAGACAGGAACCTAGCATAGTTGTCCTTTGAGAGGTTCTACTCAGCAGCTGACTCAGACTGACACAGATAACCATAGCCAACCATTAGAAAGAGATCAGGGAGTCCCATGGAAAAGTTACAGGAAGGATTGAAGAAACTAAAAGCAACTGAAACCCAAGAAGAAGACCAACAGTGCCAACTAACCTGGACCACTGGGAACAAGCAGAGACTGTGCTACCAAAAAAAGAACATATGCGGGCTGGTCCCAGCCCCCTGGCATATATGTAGCAGAGGGCTGGCCTCAGTGGGAGAGGATGTGCCTAACCCTCCAGAGACTTGATGCACAACCTCTCAGAGAGAGGGGGTATCATGGAAGGAATCCTATGATGGGAGCCTAGGAGCAGACAGCATTGGGGATGAAAATACATATGTTTTAATAAAAAAGGATAATATTACATGAAAAATGAAACATTTATTAGAAAATCAATGTGCTTGAAAAGTACTGACCCTGAAGAGAGATGTAAGATATTTCTGAGAAGGCCATGATTGACTTGTAGATATTTTTACAGAATTTATCAACCAGGTTTTTTTTTTTTTTTAATTTCCGATGAAAATTTTCATACAGTGACTTAATCTAATTTCTTTCAAATGGGAAAACTTGGGTTTTTATACATAAACTTGATTCTAATGAGAGTTATGTATGCAGAAAACAATGCTGTTATTCCATGTACTTATATACTCTATACCTATTTTTATAATGAATTTCTAGATAGAAACATCATAGGTCATGGAGAAAATATTTTGAAAGTTGTCATTAGCCATTGAAATTTTATCAATTCCTATCAATCTAAGAATTATGATACAATTCATACAACATGTATTCATTTTCTGGTATGTTTCTAATTCAAATAAAACATACGTTTTTCAGTACATATCATATTTTTGTAAAAAATATAATTTTTATAACTTGATTGAAACTTATATTTATGGAATTGCAGATAAATTTAGAAAGTTAAGTATCTAAACTCTTAACTCTGCAAAGAGACTCTACTAGAGCGTATCTATATAAAATAAAATTTCTTTTTGGTGTATCAATAATAATAAAACAGGTAACAGTTTTATAAAAAGGTTTGAAAATTTGACAGGAAGATTCTACTCCAGCATTAAGTTCTGATCTTATCTTTAATGTTTCTGAATTATAAAATATGAAGTAATTTTTAAAAGGTACTGTCTACTTGAGGAATGAAGTCATCAAAATTAATATCAAAAAAACTAAAAGAAATAATCAACATCAAAATGTTCTTTAGAAAATTAAATACTAAATGCTGACAGAAGCAGATATGTAGTTTACGCAAAAATCTGGCTGCTTTGCTTGTAGCTTCTAAAAAGATAGCTCTTTTATAAAATTAAATAATCAAACTAAACTAAATTTCAAAATTCATTTACATCTCTTGACATTGCAAGAGATGAAGTGAATAAAGGAACTTAGGTTCCTTTATTGCTCAGTGGTTAAAGGACTTATGGCCAAGCCTAAGCAGGATCCCCAGGCCCCACCTGGTAGAAGGATACACACACACATAAATACACACAAACACACACACACACACGCACATGAAAGTGAAGGAAAGGTCTCTCGTGGGAGAAGATGACTTAAGCCAGAGTTAAGTAAATTAGGGTGGAAAATAACCACAATATATTCACTTGAAGTAGAAAATTGTAAACGAATTTAAGCTGAGAAAAAAAATAAGTCAAGGAGGGTGGTAGGAGGAGGAGAGGGTCAGAGGGACAGGGATGGAGATAGAAGAGAAGAGAAAGAGGGGTAGGTACCTTCAGGAATGGATGTATTCAGGCTTCTTAATGGAACCCCACTGTTTAGACTTGATTAGGAAGTGAGAGAGGATGTAAATAACTCACTGAACAAATCAAGTCAGTTATATGTTTAATTTGTTTTCATAAACACATAGATACGAACATAACTAAGTTCATTTTAATGTTTAAAATAGTTGAACATATATCCATTACCAACAAACACAACCATAGTGAATGTAAAAGTTTTGTTGGAAATTGAACTATATTTTGCACATAAAAACATTTTAATGTTAATATTATGACCCAATTTAAAGTTATGAAGTAAAAAAAAAATCACACTATACTTTCTTTTTTTGTTTTGTTTGTTTTGTTTGTTGTTTGTTTGTTTGTTTGTTTGTTTGTTTTGAGACATGGTTTGTCTTTGTAGAGTTGGCTGTCCTGAAACTCACTCTGTAGACTAGGCTGGCCTTGAACTCAGAAATTCACCTTCCTCTGCCTCCCAAGTGCTGGGATTAAAGGTGCCACCATGCCTACCCACACTACATTATTATTTCAAAGTAGTTGAGAAGTTGAAATATCATACAAACAAGATTATCAGTTCAGTATTTTCACTAAAATTGTAAATACATAAACATTTAAGTAAAATACAATTATACACTATGATGAGTATGATGATATACACTTATTATTCTAATCTTTGGGAGATGAGAGAAAAGAATTGTGAGTTTTAGGCTAGGCTAGCTCATCTGAACTACATAATGAAATACTGACTTTAAAATAAAACTGTGTCACCTCAGAAGTGGCTGGACACATGGACAGGAGAACTAGGGGAAGGGAGAGTGTTCGCGCATGGCCAGGGCATCGTGGCCTCTCCTTGCCAGCTGCTCTCTGACCTTTGCCCAGCTCTGCCTCCCTTGGGTGGCAGCTGGGGTGGCCCATCCACCTAGACCTCTGGGGTCTGTCTACAGGGTTGAGGGAGAATCATGATCCAGGGACATTTACGTGTTCTGGGGGCTCTCTGGGTCACCGAGACAGACCACGTGTTGTCTGTGACCCTACACCTGCCCAGGGAGCAGTCATGCAGAGCAAATGCACAGGGTGGTGCTGGCCAGCAGGAATGGGCTCCAGTCTGTAGTCAGGCTTGGCCTCAGAGCAGCTCAGGGGCCTGGAAGGCCCAAGGAAAGAAAAGGAAAAAGAGAAAATGAAGAGTGGGTGGCTCAAGTATTGTGTGACACTGGGGGTGGGCTAGGGGTGCCCGGGCCCAGCCCAGGGGACTCCTCTTCACTGGAGCTCAGAGACGCCGGGATTTGGCAGATGGCTTCAGTTCAGGTTAGGCAAGGTTGGCAACCAAGAGTCCAGACATGCTACTTGAACTTCTGGGCCCATTTCATGTCGTCTGCTCTCGGCTTCTCACCAATCAGGCCTTGGATGAGATCCTCCAGGTGCCGCCAGAAGCCTATAACCTCTAGGCGGTAGTTGAGCCAGCCTGTGTTGATACAGAAGTATGTTTTGTGGGCCGCCATGTGGTGGATGCGATGGTGTTTCTGTTGTAGGATCACGTGCCAGTCCTACAGGACGGTGACCCAGCATGGCAGCCCTAAGTACGTGTGTGACCACTTGTGGATCTGGTTGGTGAAGGTGCCAAAGATGGTCAGACAGAAGACGAAGCATTCCCAAGGGTAGAGCTCCTCCAGGGTCTCTGGGCTCTGGGTCCGGAACTTGTAGGCCATGTTTAGCAGTGGCAGCAGTGTGACCAGGCAGTTGTTCCCATTGGTCTCGATGAAGTCGTGCCTTGTCATGGCTGTGGGGTCAATGTGGTGCTCCCGGAACGGCTGGATGAAGGCCTTTCCGACAATGGGCAGATCCACAGAGCCCACGTATCAGCACCCCAATGTACCAGGCCGGACAGGAAGTCAGCAACAAGAGCCCCTGCAATGACACCTAGGATGACGAGGGGTGTGTGCTCCCAGCTGGCCAGCAACAGAAGGTGGACCAAGTGGGCACAGCTCTTGTGAAGGGCTTGGTCATTTGGGGAAGGGATACTGTGTCCCTTCTGGCCAGTGTTTCAGAGGAGGAAGAATAAGGCTATTTTATTTGGATTATTTTTTAAGGTGCTTGCTTGTCAATGTAATAATAGAAAGCCTTAATATCTTTAAGTTGGTTTCACGAGACTCTATATTCTCTTCTGGCCTCTGTGGGCAATCAACAGAAGTATTTTCATATCTGTACATGCATACAAAACACTCATATACATAAAACAGTAATAAATAATTTTACATATAATAATCTGTTTTTTTTTTTTCTTTTTCTGATCGTCCCCAAGCCTTGCTATAAGGACTGAAGACCTCAGTTTTATCACCGAGACTAACATGACGATGTTTGTAGCAATATATCTGCATATAATGTATGGCAAGGGTTTTACCTCATAACCAACACAGCATTAGATCAGGCACAGGGTGACTACAGTGGCTAACTTGTGAAGAAAAGACAACTCAAAATAAAATGTCCCTTGGAGCATTCCAACTCTCAGAATTTACAAAATTCTAATTAGTCATCTTGTCAAATCTTCATTATAATAATGGCCTTATTTCTGAGAACTTCAAAGTTAAAATTACCTTTTATGCATGTATGGAGTAGATTTCTATGTATTTTATTTATTTTATCTCAGTATAATGCTGGCTGGCCTATAACTCACCATGTAGATAAAGCTGGCACCAAACTCAGATCAATTTTCCTATTTCAGCCTCTTACATGCTAGTCTCAAACAAAAGGCCCACCACACAGTTTTATTTATTTTTATTTTATTATTATTATTATTATTTTGCAATACATTTTCTTTATTTATTGTGTTTTTTCTTAGATCAGCTCCCACCACAGTCAGTCAGTCTGGTGGTCTGGGTCTAGGCCAGAGCCATGACATACATCAGATGCCAATGACCCCTAAAGGAGTTCTGGGACAGGCCAGCCAGCACTGCTCTAGCACAATCTAGGTGAAAGGTCATGTGAATGGTGGCACACACCTGTGAACCTGGCACTTTCTGTACCATGGAGTAATATTTTAATGTCATGTTTTGGATGTATATAATATATTTATAACAGAGGAAGCATCTCCTTCACGCTGTTTGCCCTGTGGTGTTTCCGGATGGCTGCATAGAGGGAGCTAGCCCTGGCCTGAGGGATGGGGGCTTTCTCCCCCGACACAGTGAAGTGGTCAAGATTTATTTATTTTATGTTTTCCTGCATGTGTGTGTGTGTGTACCATGTGTGTGCCTCGTCCCCACAGAGGACACAAGAGAGCATTGAAACCCTGGATGTGAAGTTACAGATGTTGAAACACTGTGGGTACTGGGGAAAAACTGGGTCCTCTTAAGTGCTCTTAAGGAGGGTGCCATCCCTCTCCAGTACTGCATTTTTGTTTTTTTTTAAGGCGGTGGTGTATCATATACTCCAAGTGACCTCATACTTCTTATAAAAACCAAGGCTGACCTTGAATTCCTGGTCCCCGTATCAATCCAGCCCCACAAATGAGAACGTTTTAGAGTTTGATTCAGAAGTTCATACAGATTCTGAGTAATCTAAATTTTCTACTCTTTTGTATATTTCTATAACTTGACTTTTTAATCACTTCTATTTTATCCTCTGGTTCTATTCTTTTCTTTTGCCATCTAAACAGAACAAATTCTTTTTTTTTTCCATTTTTTATTAGGTATTTAGCTCATTTACATTTCCAATGCTATACCAAAAGTCCCCCATACCCACTAATTCTTAATCAAAGGAAATGATGGTATAGACTTTTAATGTAAATATTAAAGAGAGACTTGATCTTGACAGTGTCAGTAACAAAAATCAGTGGTTAGAGTGTTCCCAGACTTATGTTAGGAGACTGATACTCATCAAAGATATTCAGATCATCCTGTTGCCTCAAAAAACATGTTTTATTTAAGTAACATGCAGATAATATAGCAATGTGTATTAGTCATGGGAAACTTGGTAATTGTTAATACAAACAGTGATTTAGTAGTTTCTAAAATACAACACTTACTTTGTTACTTTCAATTGTAAGAGTAGCTGCCATTCTTGTGATTAGCTCTTCAACCAGGTAAAAATGGGTTAAGAAATGACACATGTTTTCATATGGAGACAGTACTCCCTATGAAAACAAGACACCAGAAATTAAATCTCCAGAAATCGGTACGGGTTCTGAGCTGGCTTGGAAGCCTACTTATACATCTAGCCTAGGAAAAGGAGAATAAAATATCTTAGAGCAAGCTGGCTAATTCAACTAGAAATATCAACCAGTTCTGGGTTGACTGAAAAATCGTCTCTCCAAAATTAATGACCAACAGTGATAGAAGAAGATTTCTCATAGAATACCCAGCATGTCATATGCACATGTACATATGTTAACTTCAGCCCATATACACATTCAAGGACAGAGGAGGTGGAAAGGGAGAGATAGAAAGGCAGAGAGATAGAGAGACAGAGAAACAAAGAAACAGAGAGACAGAGAAATAAACACACACATACAGAGAGAGAGAGAGACACACACACACACACAGAAACAGACAGACAGAGATATGTTGAGACACACAACTAAATTTTCTGTATGAAATAAAGACATGTCTTGGAAATACTCATGGTTGAAAGAAGACATAGATGGAAAAAAACGTATTTTAGCTGATAGGAAACAGAACCTAAATCTGGACAAAATCTGAGGAGCACACATTTACAATCATCCTCAAGGTGTATTGTAGAAGCATTAAATGTAATTATATTTTTAAACTGTACTAAACAATAAAACACTCTTATTTCATCAATGAATCTTAGATTGGCAATATTACAAAATTATTTATGCTGTAGGACAATGTTCCTTTCTTTTTTCAAATGAAATACAAGATTTTATTATACCTAAGCTATTTATGAAGGTATGATTCCACAAGCTTGGCCAAACATGTTTACCTCCATTACTAACAATACTCAGTACATGGGGAAGGAACCTTTTCTAAAATGGTGGTATGTAATTTCATTCTAACATGACTGCCTGCTTAACTCTTCCATCAGAACCCTGGACTATAGGAAAAAAGAACACATGAAAATGTGACTTTCCAATAGCATTTGCAATTATTTTGACATTTAAGGTCTATTTCTAATAAAACTTAAATCTCCACATAAGATTGTAGCCATTCAATAACACTGGCCAAAAATAAAAATTCAAACCAATAGTAAATATTTGGAATATTCCAAAGAGCTAGAAACTATACTGCATTACATAAATGACTACTCACATATTACATACTTATCTGTTTACAGTGGATAAAGACATCTAAAAGGGATTTTTGGTACATTTTGAAAATTAGGCTATAGTTTTTTTCTTAATTTTCAAATTTAATAACCATTAATTACATTAATAGGCTTAATGGTCACTTATTGTCAATCTTGGATTAGCTCTGCATTTTTAATCTGTCCAGTGAAGATTTGCTCTTAATGGATCAATAGCTTACCTAACCCATAAGTTAAGCAAACCATCAAGTAACATGTAGAATCGAGAGCAGGATTTTCCTCACTGGAGATTCTGATGATATATTGGTCAAATGACTTGATTCTAGATTTATTTTTGTTCTGTAAATATAAAATTTCAAGAAACCACTTCTACACAGCAACATGCTATTTGAGACAGTTTGAGGTAATATTTTTGTTTACAGAGAAAACAGTACCATTTTCTGAATAATATATTTTTACCACGAAATTTCATTTGTGAGTATTGAAAGTATTTCATGAGTCTGAAAGATAAGAAACAAGTTTGGCTCATTTATTATCTAATATAAAATTATAAATTAGAAAAACAGCATGCTTTATATGTTACTTGTTTTACTTCTTTATCTTAAAGTGAGATCATGTCACAGAATTTGCATACCTAAATTTATTGTTCTATAATTTAATCTTTCTAGTGTCTTCTAAGTATTGTTCTATTACAGCTCATCTTGCAGAAACACATTTACAAGAATTGATAAAGCTCTGTTCTCTCGATTATAATTTTTCTCATAGCTTATCATGCTCAATGTACGTTTTTCAAGTTTCCTCATTTACTAATTCTTGTTTGAAATTTAATGTTTTATATCAACAGGTGGTTTCTCTGTAGATGACATAGATCAGTGCATACCAATCACACTTATGAGGTCCTGAATTTAAGTCTTTCATTATGGCTATATATGTGTCTGTAATTCTAGTACTGTGTGGATGAAAGAGATGGTGATTCTGTACCTGCTATTACTGTCTCAAATGAATAAAACATACAGTGAAAAAGACAGACACTCAACATCCGTATCTGGCTTCATTACCTTCATGCATGTGTGAATGCACCTTTACACGTATGTGCCTATATACCACATATACACCATAAACACATGTACACACATACACACAAATACACACATACAATTAATTTTTCAAGAGACATTATTGTGCTCGGTTTTTTGGTATATATATATATATATATATATACATATACATATATATACATATACATATACATATACATATACATATACATATACATATACATATACATATACATATACATATATATCAAGAATATTATCTAATAAATACACACAGGTGTTATCACACTTTAAATGTATAATAGTACCATTTGGGATTTGAGAAAAACAAAATAGCACAATACTTCATAGCATTCGACAGAAGTGACAGAAAAATTACTAAATTACATGAATCTGAGTTTATTGGCATGTTAAAGAAATTGTCAAATTCCTTATATTATTCACATTGTGAACATCTTACAATGCGATTTGGAATGACTTATTTTCTCAGACCTCCACTACATTTTCCATCATTCTCCTAAGCATTGATGTCATTTTAGCAAAGGATTATGTGGGTTTATGTTTAGCTCAATTTGTTATAACTGTTATTACCAGGCAGTCACATTTTATTGAATTCCTAAACTTGTCATATAACCTTAATATTTTCTTGTTCATCACTTCTTTTCATTCTTTCTGTTATTTTCATTTTGACAGAGTATATCGAATGTAAATAATCAAAGCTAGTCCCTGATCCTCTGCCTCTACCTCCTACATTGTGAACTTAAACTATCAAGTCTCATTTACTGGCTACTGGCATTTAAATGTAGACCTCTGTCATTAGTCAAGCACTAAACCCAAAGAGCTACATACCCAGTCCAGTTTCTTTGTATCCTGAGAGGAACTAAGAAATAGAAATTGGTAAAGAATAGGTTCAATTACAATTTGTTCATAATGGAAAGAGTTTAATTTCCCCCCATACTGTGTCTGTGGCCATCTCATAATTTGCAGAATGCCGCAAGGCAAAGGCTAATACATCTGTAAATTCAACTGTGATAAACTAATTGTTTTTTTCCTAAGGGAACAACCTGGGTCTTGCGTTATCTATGTCACAGAATATAGTTTGGGGGGATGGAAAATTACTACTCTTGCGTTCCTGTTAAACACACTAATTTTATAAGTCAATAAAGGTAAAAGTCTGATATCAAAGCAAATAGTACAAGAGCTCTTTCTGGAATATTTCCTGTTCCACAAGAACTACATCCTCAGTTATACTGCATCCACTGAAATTGTACTCATAAAAACTAGCCACTAACCTTAAATGGGCACTGTATTCAAATCGTGAATAGTTAAAATAGCAGGATATATATATATATATATATATATATATATATATATATATATATGTGTGTGTGTGTGTGTGTGTGTGTGTGTGTGTGTGTATGTGTGTGTGTGTGTGTCTATCAATAGCCTATGTTTGTTAAAAGAAAACTTTTATCAGTTTCTACATTAAACTAATACTTACTGATAACTATACCAGAGATGCTACAGGTATTAATAAAAAAACAAGCAAAATATACATAAATATTCCTTATGAAGGAAACATGAATAATCATCTGAGACTTATACTATGGATAAGAGATTTGATGTAATTTTCAGAATGATCAAACAGTAGGAAATATTGGCAGGTAGAAATCACATTATGAGATATTTGATGAATAAGAGGATTTTAATGTTTGTTTGTTCAATTTCTCATTTCCTTCCATTTAACAAATATATGAAATTATCATGGGGCAGTCTTTTCACTTATAATATTGCCTCCAAGCTGCTCTTCAAATTTTCTAATTATCTCAAATTAGAAAATATAGTGCATTGAGTTTACTTAAGATTTCATCTATCATACTTACATAATATTTTGTATAAACATATGTACACACATGTATTCATACATATATGATGTATATATGATGGCTAGAATAGCCCAAACTTATTTGTTATCGTACAGAAATGTGAGATAATTTCAATATTCATTATTAAGCATTTGTGCTAAAAATTTATTATATACATATAAAGATATCATATAGATATATATTATACACATATGATGGCCATAGATGATGCCAGCTTACCTTTCAGAAATATGAGAAATAGGACTATTATATACTTGCTAAAATATTCTGCAGTGTTATGTCTCAAGCAGTTTCAATTATTCATTTCATATTAGAGGACTTTCCCCCACATATGCTGCTTTATTGTTTTAAACTCATTGATTTATAAAAGTGTCATCAGCATAGTGCAAATTAATGATTCTAGTGCAGCACATTTGCAATACCTTAGGTATGTGACAGGCAATTAAAAAAAAGTTGTATTGATTTGCCTAAAATGTTAAATGACATAATAGCCATACAGTAAAGTATTGAATAATTTAAGTAAATCAATGTTTTCTGAATTTTGTAGGAGTACAAACTGTCTTGGGTGCTAAGGTGAATCAATATAATAAAATAAAAATGAAGTGGTTTATAATGATGAATGTAGAGGTTGATAATAACCAGAGGTAGAATCTCATTTAGCTATTGTAACAAACAACTTCCAGGCATTCTTTGTACAACATTCCCATCAGAAAACATGGTATTATATAGTCAATTGATTTTAGCACTTAAATAGCTTTTCATTTGCAAGACACCTAGCCTCAGTCTAAGCTAAACCTCTCTCAGACTATCATTAGTTATGCCTTGATTTAGAATGATATTACATAGTTACCACCATTAGAGTTATTTTTTTTTGTTTTCTGTGGTTTGTAAATAATGCAATATTTTATCCAGAAATAAATGTCCATTCATTGAGCTCCTATGTGCATGAGATTTTTGAAGTTAGTGTTATTCTATGCTCACTGATATTATACTCTAGTTTCCTGTATCAGATTTCCATTTGTTCCTCCATTCACTTTTATGAGTCTTATGTATGCTTCCCTCCTTGTTTTGTTTAGGAAGCAGATGTGTGGCAAAACAGAAACACTCAGGGCCTTGTTTATTAAATAATATATTTTGTGGCTTGTAGTAATTCTAAGAGCTGATGCCATCTGTTGACCCTTTGTATTGAAAACACATGCAAATCTAGGCTTAATTTCGGTGTTGTACAAAACTTAAAGAGAATCCAATCCTTTTAGATTGTACTAAGTAGGAAAACAGTCAGGGTAGCATTTCTGAAAAAAGCAGTGCTTCAGTGTGTTGGCTTAATTTAAAATGTTAAAAGAAATAGATGCTCACAGCCATCCATTCCACAGAGCACAGGGTTCTCAATGAAGGAGCTAGAGAAACTATTCAAGGAGCTGAAGGGGTTTGCATCCCCATAGGAGGAACAACAATATGAACTAACCAGTATCTCCAGAGCTCCCTGGAACTAAATCACCAACCTAAGAAAACACATGGAGGGAATCTTGGCTCTAGCTGCATGTGTAGCAGAGGATGGCCTAGTAGGTCATCAATGGGAGGAGAGAACCTTAGTCCTGAGAAGGTTCTGTGCTGCAGTGTAGGGGACTGCCAAGGCCAGGAAGCAGGAGTGGGTTGGATTGGTGAGCGGGAGTGGAGTTGGGGGAAGATAGAATATTTAGGGGAGGAAACTAGGAAAGCAGATAATTTTTGAAATGTAAATAAAGAAAATATCTAATAAAAAAAGTTATCTAAGTTAATTGCTACAATACTTCACCTTTCATCTTTCCTTACTATTTAGACCAGTGGTTCTCAACTTGTTGGTTGCAATCCCTGCCCCCCCCCACACACACACACATACACAGGGTGCACAGACTTCACATGTGAGATATCCCGCATATCAGATATTTACATTACAAATCATAAACGGTAGCAAAATTACAGTTCTGATGCAGCAATGAAATCAATTGGTGGTGGTGGTGGTGGTGGGGAGGGGTGGTCACCACAGTATGAACTGTATAAAATGGTCACAGAATTAGGGAGGTTAACAAACACCGGAAAGAGTCCAATACTGCCTGTAGAAGCTCCCATGGGAAGAGAGGCGAGTGCAAAGAATCACTCCTGAATGGAGATCATAGTGAAGGAAGCCCTAGTGTACGAATTACAGAGAGGATGAGGCTGAGGCACATTCTGAGTCTTGGCAGCAAATCACAGCAGAACAGGCAAAGGCTTGGTCTCTAGCCCTCCCTGAGCTTGGAACCCAGGTACACTTCTTTACACTTACTGCTGAAATGGAATGGATAACTTTGAGAATGTCCTCACTTTCAAAAAAAAAAAAGGTTACTGGAAATTATTTAATATCTGATACTGAAATAAAGTGGTCAAATCAATGAGAGTGCATGCACAATGGATTACATGGGAATATTAGTACCGAAGTCCAGAAAAAGAATGATTAACTGTTCCTTTGTAACTCTCTCCTTCACTCTTTTAATAAAACAGGCAACAGGAAAAACCTTCTCATAATACTACCTGCAATTGGATATAAAAGGATGAGGGTGTTGTGTCAAAATTATCAAGAGGAATGAAAAGTTCCTATGTTCCTATGGAAAAGGCCAGTCATAGCCATTGCTTCCTTTTTCAAAATCCTTATATATGCAGGACATCTTAAGCTTGGGTGATCCATATAAATCATAGAACTAGCATGACTGTAACTAGAATATGAGCATAAAGCCAAGAGTATTAAAAAGTCTTCTTAGAAAAAAAAATCTATAAATCTAAGAAATCAGCTCAGAAACAGAATATTTAAAAACAATAAATCCCATTACATAAAATGGATTATACACATTATGTGATACATAAATAATAACTATACTTGAATGACTTGAGGTAAGAGGGTTACTATAAAAGAGTATATAAGAGTCATTTAAAATTAAAATGCTATTGTGAGAAATGAAGCAAATTTATTAAAAGAAAATTATAAATAGCCCTTTAGGATACAGTGAAGAAGTCAGGAGTAAAAAAAAAAAAGTTAATCCATATTTTAACACACAAGAGGATAAATACTGAATAAGTAAAAATTGGCTAAATGAGACTATTAGTATAAAGACAATATATTAACAAACATCAAGAAGAGACCTTCAACTTCACAACTAGCATCTAAAAGTCTATTTTATTTTATTTTTTTGGATCGGCTCTATTTGAACATCTAATGCACCTCTCAAATGTATGACATTGAACACAAATTTCCATAAGAACAATTTATCAAGCTTCCTTTGTATCTTTATGATTTTGAGGGTTTCTTTTTATTTCTTCATATAAACATCCGATCTCCTTTTCCCATAATACATAAAAAATGAAATAAACAAAACAAAAATTAGTCTGGCAATATTTCTTCTGTGTAACTAGGAACCAAGTTATTTTTCTAGATTATCAATACCTTTTCTCATTCTCTTCAATTCACTCAAAATTGGCTTTCTACCACTAACCTACTAGAGTACAATTTTCAATTGTACAGCTAAATCATGGTAAGAATATTTTAAGAATATCCCATGGCATCTTTCCAAAGCCTCTTAACTAATAATTATACACAATAAGTATAAGAAATAATATCAGGAAGCTTTGGAAGTGAAGGAGCATGCCTCATTCATCATACATGTCTAGGGCTATAGGGAAGCAAATTATTTGATTTTTGTCAAATATCAAAAGAAGCAAGACATTTGAATATTTATTTATCTATTGCACACAGTTCTTCTCAGTCTTTGGAGAGACAGCTATACAAATACAAATCAACAAAATATAATAGGTAACGTGGTGGTTTCCTTGTCCAATTAAATCCAAATAAAAATATGAATGCATAGATATATCTGCATAAATACAGCTGTATGTTTTGGTCAATAACATGTCATTAATATCAGTATATTAAAAATGTGTGAAAAGCAGAAACTCAGATGCAAGTCTTGAAACCCATTTCAGGATCTTGTGCATGGTCTTCAGTTTTCTGTTGTTCAGTTGCTTTGTGATCAAAGCCCAGAAGGATATTTACATAAAGCTATCAATCACAAAGCCCCAGCATCATTCACGATTAACAAATATAAATTCATACGTCATTTATTTATATGTAAAGGCACTCTGTTTTCTCCACAGCCAACTCCTGGAAGGGTCTGAAGTATCTTGTAAGTCACTTGTAAGTTCTTTGTTCCATTTTAGCAAATACTTAGAAATAACTTAATCTAGCCATCATATATGGTAATTCTCTATATTATAGTTACATGAAAGAAAGAAAAAGTAAAATTTGGAAGCTCATTCATAACAAGCTTATTTTAAACATAAAATATACAACCCCCCTGTACTATTAATATATCTGATTCTTCCTAAACACCTTGAGAGATAGATTTATCCCTAGTAAATATTCTCTTATAATGATTTATTCATTTCTTTTGTCTGGACCAATATGTTAAAACCAATTCAGATAGATGAGGAATATGCATTTAAATTTATTTTCACGTTAAAAATCCAATAAATGTGTTAGAAAACAGTCAAAAATTACATATAATTAAATGTCATTGATAGTGAGGTAGCTGCCAAATATTATGCTTGGCTCCAACTTTTATACACTGTGACTTAGAATATTTATTAGGCTTTCAGAAATTACTAATATTTTATTGAAAAAATATATGGAATTTACTGACCTTGACTTATAAATGTGAATTTTCAAAGTCCCAGTGTGGAAAGAAAAAAATTAGGTAACTCCAACCTTTCATGTGATGAACAATACAAACAGCTTTGTACGAACGAATGAAAGTTAAAAGACTATCAGGCTCACGCTGATGATCAGGTCTGCTAGATTCTGTGTTGAATGGCAAATAAAATCTTTTAAATTGCCCAGCTATTGTCATTTCTGTCATCTAGGAGATCTTGAAGGACAAATCACACTCAGGAAAAAAAAAAAACTGACTTCAGAAGGTGAGGGTGTTCACGTTTAATTTCTGTGACCAGATGGGCTCCCTGTCTGGGGTTATTTGCACAAGAAATTGACAAAAAGCAAATAGGTTGGAAAGCACTTTTCTTTTAGTCTGAAAATGTAATTTTAAAGAGACTGTGTTAGACTCTAGAAGCCTCTGAGTATTCTCTCTCAATCTGCACCAAGAAACACTTAGCATCAAATGATCTGTACATCTCAAAAGGAGGACAGGGGATAATAGAAAAGGAAACACCACTTTGAGAGCAAAATCAAGGTCAGCAGACAATGGATGGAGAAGTTCCTCCTGGGGAGCAGAACAAGGCTGACAAATGAGCTTACCAGGGAAATAACCTTGCCTTTGCTAGAACTCCTCAAAATTCAAGTCCAAGAAAAAAAAAAAAAAAAGAAGTATGTGAAGGCCGTTTTCATTAGTTATGTCTTTGTATTTGTCTTACTGATTTCTTTGTATTTTTCATCAACTTCAATTTCTAAACAAAGTATCCCATGTTTAACATGAGGAAATATGGTACAGATATCCTCTTTTTTTTGTTGTTTGTTTGTGTTTAAAAATAATGTGTAAATATCCTAGCTTTTCTCTTTTGCTTATGTATAAAAAGTTAGACGGTCTGGTTGCTACCCCCAGTTCCCTAACACTTCTGTTCAATTTCATGACCCTCTTTAAAGCTCCATCTCCTCCCATGTCTGATTCTGCCCTGCTTCTACCCAACCCCCTCTTCTCTTTCTCCAAACCCTCTCATCCTCTACTTCCTTTGATTATTTTGTTCTCCTATTTAAGTGGGAATGAAGCATCCACTCCTTGGTCTTCCTTCCTCTTGAGCTTCATGTGGTCAGTGAGTTTTATCATGGTTATTCTATGCTCCTTGGCTAATACTCACTCATCAGTGAGTACAGGGCCTGTGTGGTTTTTGTGACTGTATTACCTCATTCAGGATGATATTTTCTAGATCCATCCATTTGCTGGCAAGTTTCATGAAGTCATTGTTGTTAATTGCTGAGTAGTATTCCATTGTAGAAATATACTAGAACTTCTGTATCCATCCCTCTGTTGAGGGACATCTGAGTTGTTTCCAGCTTCTAGCTATTATAAATATGGCTGCTGTGAACATAATAGAATATGTGTCCTTATTGCATGTTGGAGCATCTTTTGGGTATATGCTCAGGAGTGGTATATCTGAATCCTCTGGTAGTACTATTTCTAATTTTCTGAGAAAATGCCAAATTGATTTGCAGAGTGCTTGTACAACCCTGCAATCCCATCAACACATCCTCTTTCTCCACATCCTCACTGGCATCTGCTGTCAACTGAATTTTTGATATTAGCCATTCTGACTGGTGTGAGGTGGAATCTCAGGGTTGTTTTGATTTGCATTTCCCTGATGACTAAGGTCGATGAATAATTCTTTAGGTGCTTCTTGGTCATTTGATATTCCTCAGTTGAAAATTATTTGTTTAGCTCTGTACCCCATTTTTAAGGCATTTTTATTAGATTTTTTAAATTTACATTTCCAATGATATACCTCAAACCCCCTATACCCTCCCCCCCATGCTGTTCCCCAACCCACCCACTCCCACTTCCTGGCCCTGGCATTCCCCTGTACTGGGGCATATGATCTTTGCAATACCAAGGGTCTCTCCTCCCATTGATGGATAACTAGCCTGTCCTCTGCTACATATGCAACTAGAGACACATCTCTAGGGGGGTACTGGTTAGTTCACATTGTTGTTTCTCTTATAGGGTTGCAGACATCTTTAGCTCCTTGGGTACTTTCTCTAGCTCTTTCATTAGGGGCCCTGTGTTCCATCCAATAGATGGCTGTGAGCATACACTTCTGTATTTGCCAGGCATTGGCATAACCTCACAAGAGAGATCTATGTCAGGGCCCTGTCAGCAAAATCTTGCTGGCATATGCAATAGTGTCTGGGTTCTGTTCCCCATTTTTAATATGGTTATTTGATTCTCTGGACTCCAACTTCTTGAGTTATTTGGGTATTACCCCTCTATCAGATGTAGGATAGGTAAAGGTCTCTTCCCAATATGTTGGTTGCCATTTTGTCCTATTGGCAAAGGTCTTACAGAAGCTTTGTAATTTTATGAGGTCTATTTGTCTATTGTTGATCTTAGAGCATAAGTCATTGGTGTTCTATTTAGGAAATTATCCCCTTTGCCCATGTGTTTGTGGCTTTTCCTCACTTTCTTTTGTATTAGTTTCAGTGTATCTGGCTTTATGTGGAGATCCTTGCTTCACTTGGACTTGAGCTTTGTACAAGGAGATAATGGATGGATTTGCATTCTTTTGCATACTGACTGCCAGTTGAAACAGCACCATTTATTGAAAATACTGTCTTTTGTTTTTTTCCCACTGAATTGTTTTAGATCTTTTGTCAAAGATCAAGTGATCATAGGTGTGTGGGTTCATTTCTTGGTCTTCAACTCTATTCCATTGATCTACCTGCCAGTCTCTGTACCAATACCATACAGCTTTTACCACTATTGCTCTGTATTACAGCTTGGGGTCAGGAATGGTGATTCCTCCAGAAGTTCTTTATTGTTGAGAGTAAGTTTTGCTATCCCAGGATTTTGGTTATTACAAATGAATTTTCAAGTTGCTCTTATTAACTCAATGAAGAATTGAGTTGGAATTTTGATGGGGACTGCCTTGAATCTGTAGATGGCTTTCAGCAAGATGGCCATTTTTACTATACTAATACTGCCAATTGGTGAGCATGGGAGATACTTCCATTTTCTGAGTTCTTTGATTTTTTTCTTCAGAGACTTGGAGTTCTTTTCATATAGATCTTTCATCTGTTTAATAAGAGTCTGCTCCTCTATGTTCATAGCAGCCTTATTTATAAGAGCTAGAAGCTGGAAATAACCCAGATGTCCTTCAACAGAGGAATGGATACAGAAAATGTGGTACATTTACACAATGGTGTATTACTCAGCTATTAAAAGCAATGACTTCATGAAATTCTTAGGCAAATGGATGGAACTAGATAATATCATCCTGAGTGAGGTAACCTAATCACAATAGAACACACATGGTAGATACTCAGTGATAAGTAGATACTAGACCAAAAATTTGAGATACCCAAGATACAATTCAGAGTCCACATGAAGCTCAAGAAGAAGGAAGACCAAATTGTGGATGGTTCAGTCCTTCTTAGAAGGGGGAGCAAAATACTCATGGAGGAAACATGGAGACCAAGTATGGAGCAAACCTGAAGAAAATGCCATCCATAGACTGCCACACCTGGGAACCCATCCCATATATAGTCACCAAATGCAGACACTATTGCACATGCCAAAAAGTGCTTGCAGGCCAGAGCCTGACAAAGCTCTGTCCTTAGAGACTCTGCCAAAGCCTGATAAATACAGAGCTGGATTCTCATAGCCAACCACTGGACTGAGCATGAGGTCTGCAATGGAGGAGTTAGAGAAAGGACTGAAAAAACTGAAGGGGTTTGCATCCCATAGGAAGAACAACAATATCAACCAACCAGAATCCTTGGGGCTCTCAGATACTAAACCACCAAAAAGGAGTACACATAGAGGGACCCATGGCTCCAACTGCATGTGTAGCAGTGGATTGATTACCTTGTAGTAATGTGAGATCAATGTGAGAAGAGGTCCTTGGTCCTGTGAAGGCTCAATACCCCAGTGTAGGGAAATTCTGGTCAGGGAGGTAGGAGTGGGTGGGTGAGCACCCTCATAGAAGAAGGGGGAGGGGGATGCAATAGGTGTTTCCAGAAGGCAAACCGGGAAAGAGGATATCATTTGAAATGTAAATAAAGAAAATATCCAATAAAAGAAAAGAAAAAGTAGATGAAAAATCTTTTCTTTCTTTTATATAGTAAGTAATACATCACAGGAAACCAAAGTAGATGTACTAAAAAGGTGAAGAAAGCAATGGGCTCAGGATATTAGAACTATGAGAGAGGCTCTCATAATGATAAGGTTATGTGTCACCAAACACCTCTGAAGAGTTATATGAGAGACTTCTCTATTCTACTTCTACTTCTTTTTTTAGTACACTCTATTTTTATGTGCACCTATAGGGATTGGAGAACAACTTGTAGAAGTTGGTTTTCTTCCACTGTGTGAATCTCCAAGGTTTGAACTTAGGTGCCGGACTTGGCAGTAAATGCCTTTACCCACTGAGCCAGGGGATCCAATACTTTTACAGGGACATGCAAGCAAAACACCAATGTACTAAAATAATAAATCATTTTTTAAAAAGCAATGAAAAGTCCAAAAAAAAAAAAAAACAGTGTACACTAACCCTTAAGCCAAAATCTACTTCTGAAGCTTGTAGTAGCACATGCTTATGATTCATTCAATCAGGCAGAAGCAGGACTTCCATTCATTTAGAGGCTAATCTGGGATAAATACCAAAATTATGTCACTTTAAATAGTAAATAAATAAATAAATAAATAAATAAATAAATTGTGGAGAGCCTTTTAGGGTGCCGCTTGGCAGGAGTACACATAGAGGGACCCATGGTTCCAACTGCATGTGTAGCAGTGGATTACCTTGTAGTGATGTGAGATCAATGTGAGAAGAGGTCCTTGGTCCTGTAAAGGCTCAATACTCCAGTGTAGGGGAATTCTGGTCAGGGAGGTAGGAGTGGGTGGGTGAGCACCCTCATAGAAGAAGGGGGAGGGTGATGCAATAGGTGTTTCCTGAAGGCAAACCGGGAAAGGGGATATCATTTGAAATGTAAATTAAGAAAATATCCAATAAAAGTCTTGGGCAAGGACAAGGATATGGGCTTCAGGCAGGAATCTGACATTGGCCATGACAGGGACATAAGCTCAGGCAGGAATCTGACATTAGGGCAAGATAAGGAAGTAAGTTTCAGCAATCTTAAGGTGGAACAGAGGAAGTAGGCTTCAGGCAAGATTTTGGGCTTGGACAGGTGTGAGCGCCAGAGTAGCCAGCAAGACAGACACCACAATAGGATCCTTCTGCACATGTTTATTGGGAGAGCATTGACTGCATAGGCAAAAGACCCTGAGCCCAGAAATGGTGCTGCTTATATAGGCCTAGGAGTGACGTGTCCATACCTGATTGGTTATGCTACCAGTACCTCATTAATGTGTCAGGCCAGGCAGTTACGCGGCAAAAAACTCTTATGCACATGCGCACATTGGTTGTTTACCCATAATCATGGGCAGTGGCCAGTGGTAGCCAGCGCCATCTTGTAATGGCGTTTGCGGCTTCCCACATCTCCCCATTTTTATCTTAATAAAATGATGCTGGACTAGGCCTGTGCAATTATGTCCATCCGCCGTGGCTCCTGTTTTAGGACATTCCTCTAATGTCACAGCCTTACCTGTCACAGGGTAACCCTATCGCCACCGGGCCCCATGTCTTAGGTTGGTCCGTGCACGAGGAAAGTTGCCCTTCTCTGGATACCGTGATGCTGTGTGACAGTAATTCCTAAATGACCTAGGGTGATTATTGATCACTACACTGAGGTTATCATAGTTCCTTAACTTGTCCCAAAACCGGGAACCTTAACTTTTTCCAAAGCCTGGAACCTTATCTTCTCAATCCTTTCTTTCCTACCTTTTTCTTTTTTTTTCCTTTTTTTTTTCTTTCCCTTTTCCTTTCCTTCACTATTTCCTTTTCTTTATAACTGATTCCTTTTATTTTTCCTCCCTTTTCTTTTCCTTTTTCTTAAAAAAAAAAAAAAAAAAACATATCCCCCTTTAACCCAGGGATCAATTTGGGAGATTTACTGGTACCACCGTTCCCCAGCTGAAGAGTTCTGAATCCACGCTGGATCCTTTTCAGCAGTCGGTTTTACGGGAACACTTTATTAACTGCTCCTTCCCCGCAATGCAGTTCTGAATCCTCCCTGTAACAGGGATCTTCGCTCATGACTGAAGATATTTCTTTTTTCCCTGGTTCGGTCCCAGGTCCCGGGTTTCCATTTGTGATTGCATGACTCGCCAGCAAGAACGATGCCACAATAGGATCCTTCTGCACACGTTTATTGGGAGAGCATTGACTGCATAGGCGAAAGACCATGAGCCCAGAAATGGTGCTGCTTATATAGGCCTAGGAATGGCATGTCCATACCTGATTGGTTATGCTACCAGTACCTCATTAATATGCGTTGGGCCAGGCAGTGTCTCGGCAAAAAACTCTTATGCACATGCGCACATTGGTTGTTTACCCATAATCATGGGCAGTGGCCAGTGGTAGCTAGCACCATCTGCTAATGGCATTTGCAGCTTCCCGCAGACAGGGAAGTGGTTTCAAGTATTTTGGTCATTTTAAATGACTGTCATGACAGTAATCGCAGGACCCTTTGCCTTATTTGTTCTTATTGTACTGCTCACTCTTAATACTTGCATGTAATTAAAATGGTATGAAAACCAGACTGGGAAAACTAAATTTGCCTTCAATCTCAGAATTGACTGAGGTTGTGCTATATATTCAATACTGTCTCTTCTCTCTCATCCTTCTATTACAAATTAAATTGTCAACCTTGAGATTTCTTTTTCTAATTTCTTTTGGTGTCACATTTGTTCTTTTCTTCCTTTTAATTATATTTTGGGAAAATTAGAAGAGTTCAACTTCCCATATACCTGTTTTCTTTCTGGTTAAGCCTTCTGCCATAATTTAATTCTCCCTACCATCCATTTTGTAACCGTTGTTCTATTTTATTTCTTGTCTCTATTTTCAATTTACCTGTAATTTACTATGCCCCCTTAATTAAAATCTCCACTGTCAATGACCCCACTATTTTTCGTATTTTTTTTTCAGGTGAATTTCAGGTTAAACATCCAAAACAATAGATTTTAATTTAATTTCTATATATGAGAAAATGCATGTACTACATTCCTCAGCATTTGAGCCTATTGGTTACAAGACTGACCTAATGACAGTATGTGCCTGCCATGGCAATAGTGCCATGATAGCTCTGGGTAACCAACTATTTATGTTTGGATGCAAATTCTGTTTCAAAGAGTGGATTTCATGCATGGAATCTTGCCAGAGCTCATGAGTCTCCACTCTGGATCATAAGATCCAGGCGCAGTCTAAACATTGTTGTATGGAAAATCATTAGTCTGTCAAATGATACTGTAAATAATTATGTATATATCCATGGAGTTGTAATGATCAGGGAAATTTATTTTTACACTATATAATGATAAATTTTCAGACATATAACTGTTCAAGCTGACAAGTACATATAAAAATGATCACTTAGTTATAATCGTGTCATTCATATAAATACTTGAAGCCTCAGGCCTTCAAGTATAGCCTTGAAGGCTCAGGGAACTTCCTAGGAATGTGGTTGGAAACTGTTTAAACATCAGCTAATATAGAGTAACATATAAAAGGCTGACTTGTGGAAATGACCTAGCTATTCCCAGACAGAGACTGATAGAATCTATATTAATCAGCACAAAAAAATTCTGGACAGCCAAAATTCTAATATGAATGGTTTGGAGCCCCTGATCCCCCTTGGAGGAACTATTGGCAATTGTTTGCTGCAGAGAGAGCAAGAGTCACCCTCTTTTAGAAAAACAGCCTCTGTTAGGCTTATGGTACAGTTTATGATCACACAGGGATGAATGTAGCATCAGTAGTAGTTGTAATTGTGTGGTTATTCACAATAGTAAAAAGAGGATCACAAGTTTATAAGGAGCTAACGGAAGAGTACTAGGAAAGGTTAGAGAGCATAAATCGTAGGCAGATATGATCAATATACATTGTATAGTATGAAACTTTCAAAGATTAAAATAAATTAGTAAACAGAAAAACATATAATCAATACAACAGTCTTGAGAAACTGAAAATGTCAAAATACAATGAACATGGTGGATGTGAACAGTGTCCTTCAAGTTACTATTTGTTTTGGTTTTGCATGGTTTTGTTTTGGCTTGTCTCATGTAAATCAGTATCATCTTGATTTATTTGTAGCTGGGGATAGCTATAGACTCTTGCTCCTCCTGTTCTTATCTTATTTTTTTTAATTTAATTTTATTTGTAACTCATTTTTTACACTCCATATTCCATTCTCTGTCTCTCCCCATCTACCATCTGACTCTCCACACTCTACACCTCCTTCCCACACCGCCCCAGTTCCAAGTGGATGCCCCTACCCCCACCCCACCTGATTTCTAAACTCCCTGGGGCCTCCAGTCTCTTGAGGGTTAGGTGCATCACCTCTGAATGAATACACACCTGGAGGGCCTCTACTGTATGTGTATTGGGGGCCTCATATCAGCTGGTGTATGCTGCCTGTTTGGTGGTCAAGTGTTTGAAAGATCTCAGGGGTCCAGATTAAGACTGCTGGTCCTCCTACAGGATCACCTTCCTCCTCAGCTTCTTTCAGCCTTTCCTAATTCAACAATAGGGGTCAGCTGCTTCTGTCCATTGATTGGGTGCAAATAACTGCATCTGACTCTTTCAGCTTAAACTTTTTCTTTTTTACACTCCATATTTTATCCCCCTCCTAGTCTACCCTCTGACTGTTCCCTATTTCATACCTCCTCCCTAAACTCTTGTCTCCACTAGGTTGTCCCCACCACCCCACCCCCAACCTACCAGATATCTAAACACTCTGGGGCCTCTTGAAGGTTAGGTGCAATTTTTTTATTAACTATTTGTATATGTATCCCTGTTCTGTTCTGTGCCTTTGAGTACAGGTGCCCATGAAAGATAAGACATTTGATTACCTTGTAGCTGGAGTTAGAAGCATTCATTAACCAAAACATGAGTATAAGGAAAGGCCCTCAGATCTTCTTAAAGAACAGCATGCACTCAACTCCTAAGATCCCTCTCTATCCCCCAACCCCCACACCAAAGTCTGGCTTATTTGTATTTTTAAGACACCACCCCCCCCCCACCCCCCAGAACTCCCAGGGACTAAACCACCACCCAAGAAGTACACATGGAGCAATCCATGGCTCCATCCACATATGTAGCAGAGAATGGCTTTGTCGGGCATAAATGGGAATAGAGGCCCTTGGTGTCCTGTGATGGCTTGATGCCCCAGCGTAGGGGAATTCAAGGTCAGGGAGACAGGAGTGGGTGGGTGGGAGAACACCCTCATAGAAGCAGAGGGGGATTGAATAGGGAGTTTCTGGAGTGGGAAGCTGGAAAAAGGGATAACATTTAAAATGTAAATAAAGAAAATGCCCAATTTAAAAAACAAAAGAAGTTCTGACATGAACATGGGAAACCTCATAATGTCTTAACCCTATACAAAAACTGCAAGTCACCAAGAATGCTGAGAACTAGAGAAATCATCTTTCATAGGGAAAGGACTACTAAATGCTTATCCAATTCCAAATGGTCAGCTCTGAAAACATATATACAAGTAACATTATACATGTTGATCAGGTTGCATTTCTGTATTAATAAATATATATTTATATTTGTTAAAAAGACAAGTTTTTATCTCCTTTTTTATATGTTAGTCATTCATAGTCCTTGTGTCATTAATTTTCTTTTCTTTTTTTATTAGATATTTTCTTCATTTAAATTTAAATGCTATCCCCTTTCCTAGTTTCCTCTCTGAAAGTCCTATATCCTCCCCCTGCCCTGCTTCCTAACCCACCCACTCCTGCTTCCTGGTCCTGGCAATCCCCTGTACTGGGGCTTATAATCTTCACAGGACCAAGGGCCTCTACTCCTATTGATGGCTGACTAGGCCATCTTCTGATACATATGCAGCTAGAGACACAAGCTCTGGGGGGGTACTGGTTAGTTCATATTGTTGTTCATCCTATAGAGTTGCAGACCCTATATGAACTTACCTTTAAATCCAGTGTTTGGGTGAAAAAATAAATTCCAGTAAGAAATTTTTCTGTAAAATGCAACATCATGTGAGGTCCTGAGTTCAACATCTCAGTACATTTGTAAAACCTGAACACATGGCACAAGCGTCTATGATCCAAGTTCTCCTTAGAGAGACTGGAAGTGAGAGAGAAGAATCCCTACAAGGTGATGGACCCAATAACCTGGAGAAAAATAGGAAAAACAACATAGAAATTATGCCTAAAACAAGATAGAAGGTAAAGAGTAACACTGGAGTTTGTCCCTTGACTTACACATACATGTCATAGCATACATTCACATTCATTCACACATATGCATTGATGTGCACACACACACTCACACTCATGCAAACAAGCATGCACCCAAGCTCGTGAGTACCTGTTAGAGAAGTGTACTGTACAGTGTGTGAATTGCTTCCATTCTTACCTTTAAATTGTTTATTTACTAAACCTTCTTTGAACATTACTTTTTAAATTAATACAATGATGTTTAAAATAATCTCTATTAATAATAACAATAAAGAAGGCAGAGATGTAAATTTAAGGCATGATATACTTCCTCACCCATGATAGTTAAGAACCACAGCTAAAGTTCTTACTAATTTTACTTGAAGTTTTACGTGGCCACTCATGAGGGCCTAAAGACATGAAGAAAATCATTCACTTTAAATCATTTTTGTTTGTGGAAGAACAGCTATGCAAACATGAGATTGTTTGAAGTACAGGAACTAAGGCTAATAATAAGAAAAAGAAGGAGAGATGCTGTGCAGTAAAACTCACTGTGTGCACTGCATAGAATCTTGGTCCAGCCTTACTTCTTCCCGGGGACTGGGCAAGCTCTCTACTGGAATGAGGATTATCCAGAGAGACTATAAAGAGTGATATTTCAGATTCATGGTTTCCTCACAAAATAGTAATTTTAGTTTCTGTGTCCATCACTGGTGATGAATAATGGTTTCTGAGGCTCTTAGAAAGCAAGGGAAGGGATGGCAGGAGGAAACTGCTCTGCAGATCTCCTGATTCCCTTTGGTTCAAAGAACTCAGCTTCCCAGGCGACACATATAGGAGATCACTTTTTTGAGCAGCAAAATAGTGAACCTTAACTGTGGCTGAGCAAAGGTAAATCAAATTTATGCTTAATTCCTTATGTTATCAACTGAGAAAGACTGGATGGCGTCAGTAAGTTAATTTACTTATACCCTACCAATATGGAAAAATTCTATACATTATTTTAAATGAACAAGATATCTGAGAAAGAAAAATCAAGTAACATAATTCACAAATTTTGAAGAGATGGAAAAAGATAAATGTGTTAATTTAGCTTATGATTTATGTCATTCAATGTGTTCCTATTGTTAATAAAAACAGTGCATTGATTATTTTACTATAAAACACAGTTTAAACATGTTATGCATGCTAAACTGCAAATTTCTGCCACACCTTGTAGAATGTACATTCTGATTATTCAAAATTAGAACCGGAGAACTTAGAAACAGAACATTTGATTATTTTTCTGAATACCTACAGTGCCTCTAGAGTATACATGCATTTGTTTGGTTCCTCTAAGAATAGAAAGGCAGTATGCATAGTGTAAAATTGCTTTATTGCATTTTAATTGCATTTATTAAAATTATAGTGGTAATGATCAAATTAACTACAGCAAGTTATTTTAAGGAGCAATTTCTGGCAATGGAGCTAACATTTGGAAGTTATGAAAATAAAATTGTTCAAGCTATGTAGTTTATTTTTATATGATTCAATAACTCTCTTTTACCATATGAGCAAAGTCTTTCTAGTAAAACAAATACTTTCTAGTAAAATAGGTTTTAACTGTTGGATTTATGGTAATCAATATTGCTGAAGCTCTTTTTGGAATAATAATATATCTCCTATCATATTTACAATAATTTCTGATTTTTTTAAGTTTCATATAATAGCAAATATTTGCATATGCTAAGTTAGGCTTAAATTAGGAGTTATACTATTAATTCAAAATTTAATTCAAAATTAATAATAGAACTCAACCTTATAGACATTAAATTATAATTTAATTCAAATATTACATATAATAGAACTTAAATATTCCTTTTTACTTTTAAGTAATTTTAGTTTTCATTTTTTAATGAAAATATTTTTTTAATCAGGAAAAAGTAAAGTTAAAAATTGATATAGGTAGCTTAGGCTTCCAAAATGAAAACTTTCCATAAAGCTATCTAAAGAATTAACAATGTCAAGGTTCATAATTTTCAATCCCAGACAGAGCATGGTCTCAGATAGCCAGGCCTTATCCTACTAGGAGGAAAGTAGAGAGGACAAACCATGTGACCAACTATCACAGATAGTTTTATGCAAATATGCATTATTAAGACCTGACTATTAAGACCTGACTACCAGGCCCTGATCACCACAGAAGACATAAATGGTGACTTGGTCAGGGCCTGGCCAAGACTCTTAGTGTATTTCTTCATCCTCTGTTTACAATGAGGAAGGGACTGCTGCTTCTATGAGGATGTTTCTTTGAAAACAACCTGAATTAACTCTGGAAATTCAAATAAAACGGCCACTTACCCCTCTTTTAAATTTGTTCTCTAATGTATTGGCTAGCCTTATCCTTTTGAATATACTGACATGTTCACAACATAGACTTTGCTACCAAACTGAAAAGAGGTATTATAATGAAAACAGCAAATATATCCAAATCTCCTAGAAATATGAATCTACAAAAATAAAAGTTTCTAGTTTGCCTGCCATAACACAAGCCCAAATACAAAGAACTAGAGAACTTGGTGTTATAGATCTCAAGAACCAAAGCTAATGTCAACAATAACTTTTAAAGCAAAGGATATAATCACTCCTGATGTATAACATAGACTACATGCCAACGCAAATGTATTCAAACCCTAAGTATTGACAGCAGACATAGTAAAGACATAATTTCAAATTAAATTATAGTTAATAAGACTTCACACCAGTAAGGGTGATAGGTTTTAACTTTTTCATATTTCTTTAGATTTATCTTCCCATTTTGCTTTAAAATAACTATATTTCTTTAGAAATAAAAGTATACCATATGATTATTTCAGCTAAATACTATTTGGATAGCATTAGCCATCAGTAATGTTAATTTTCAAGATTAAATCATTTATCATGTTTCTGTTCATATTGTTTTCATTCTGTATATGTGACAATGTATCGATCAATATCATTACCCTTTCATGGAAATTTTAATAAGTTCAGACAAATGAGCAGCTTCAAAAACATTTTAATTCCTCATTTATCCCCTTTGAGGCTGTGTCTAATTTTGTAACTAGTACTTGACAGGGCAATGAGTCTTCCCTCCAGCCTGCTGCTATAATATTACTTTTGTATGAAATTCCCATTGGAATGATGTGTCAAGAAATATGTTTCAAATTTTCAATTTTTCTGTGATAGAAAAATTACAGTTTCAAAATATTTAGCTACAGGAAATATGGAACATTAATATATTTTTGAGACAAGGTCTCATGCTGTCTAGGCTATCCTTGAACTTGTCTTACTGCTGAAGCTGGCTCTGAAGTCTTGGTCCTCTTTGCCTCTGCCTCTCAAAGGCTGGAATGTGCGTCATGCACCACCTCATCTGACTGGAAAATTAATTGATCTTCGGCATCACATGTAGGGAGTTTGCATATGGTCTTTTTAGATCTCAAATTTCTTCACACCTAAAAAATGGCCTCTAAATGTGAATGAGTTAAAAAGTGATACGCAGTCCTCTTTTCATCAGTATATGAACCAGTGAAAGCCTTCATCACTTGGGACTCACATTCTAAGAAATATATGGCCCAAATCAAGCTGTATAGGATGATTTAGGTTGGAATACATAAAATATTCATTCTTGGTTATTTCTGTGCAGTTTATGTTAGCATGTTAGTTTGTGATTGTGCCACTTATTCCTCTCTGAGGGCTGTGTCTGAGATTCATAGATACTAGGGTGTTAACATCACCACATTGTGCTGTGTTCATACAAGTTGCCAGTACAATTCTATGACACACATTATATGGCATTGTCCCATAAATTTTACATATACTAATGGTTGTTTGTGGGAATTTTCTTGTTCAAAGGAACTTACAAAGGATGCTCGGCTCTGGGTAAATGACTACCCATATTATTTCAATGAATCCTCAAAATTATAAATTTTGAGGGTCCTCAGGTTTTAAATAAGAATATTAAGTTGAAGTAGAACAAATAAATTTGATCCACAGCATAAAACAGGAGGCTATGCTTTGAATTAAGACCTTTGAATACTCAACATGCTTGACAGCAAGGGCATGGAAGTCAGTTAGGAAGAAATTCATCTTTTGTTCTTTAAGTATAAGCTTCATAGTGTCACATGCCAAGACTCATTGAGGAACAGTGAATATTCACTCTCTACAGCAGGCAGAATTTTCATTCAATATTACATGGTTTTGTCCCTAACATCCCATTCACATATCACATTCATAGTTCACAGATCATAAGTCACTTCTATCCCCATGTACTTAACTAATATATACATATATTTTAGACATCTAAAATCTCTTTTATGTAAAAAAAAAATCTAAAGAATAGAATCAATTAGCAATAAATAGTCAAAGAGTTTTCTTTCTTTCCTTCCTTCCTTCCTTCCTTCCTTCCTTCCTTCCTTCCTTCCTTCCTTTCTTTTTATTCCAAACTGGTCAGAGAAAGGAAGCAATTAATGTTCATTCCTTCTTCTTCCCTTCTGGATTCAGGCCCCTCCTTGTCTTTCAATTTTATTGATTTCCAGTGCCAATATTTTAACTCAACTCTTCATTTCTTCCTGCATGTATACATTCCCATTTTTCAGCTCTGCTGTATAGAGAAAAGCAAACATCCCTACTCATCCTGTACCAGATGCCTGCTGATCAATAACATCATCAAAACACACACCTGATCCTTATCTTTGGAAGGGACTGTGCAACAGTTCAGATCAGGAGACAACATGCTAGAAACTGTACTCCAAACTTCTTAAGCTACAATCCATTCTTTTATTTACTATTGGATATTTGTCAAGTTTCAGTATTAAAATTGGTATAATACAATATTTGCAGTTGGCAAAGATTGAGAAAAATAATATTTAGGTGCTTTGATGGGTGTGCTGAATCCATACTTACAAGTATGTTAGCATCTTTTTATGGTGCATGTATGTGTGTGATTATGCTAGCATTTCGGTCAGGGGGTGTCTAAGCACATAGTGTTATAGAGAAAACTGAAAGTTTCACTTGCCTCCAATTTTTCAAATACTTGGAAGCAAAGAAAAGAGCAAAATTAGAAAAGTAAGTGAAATAAAACAAAATCAGAAATGGTCCAATTTAAGTATTTAAGACACTAATTTGCTTCAGTAATCTAGGTGTCAGATTTCATTTAATATTTAAACAATATTTATGTATTTATATTCTAAATGCTGCCCTTGTCCTACCTCCCTTTCACTGCTGAGAAGGTTCATACCTACCCAGGGATGCCCCCACCCTGCTGCAACAAGTCTCTCCCACTGAGGCACCCCTCTGCTGCATAGGTGTCAGGTTTCACAGAGCTGTCCAGTATGCTCTTTGGTTTATGACTTAGTCACTGGAATCTACCAATGGTCTTCCTGTAGGGTTGCCATCAACTTCAGGGCTTTCAGTCTAACCCTTAACTCTTTCATAGGGGTCCCTAGCCTCTTTCCCCTGTTTGATTCTGGGTACGTGCATCTGTCTCAGTCGGCTATTGGGTAGAGTCCTTCAGAGGACAAGTATGCTAGGCTCATGTTTGTAAGTACATTTAGCATCACTAGAAGTGTCAGAGATTGGTGCATCTCCATGGGATGATTCTCAATTTGGGTCAGTCCCTGGTCATACTTTCTTTCATTCTTTGCTCCATCTTTGTCCCTGTACTAATTGTAGACCGGTCTAATTTTAGGTTGAAAGATTTGTAGGTGGGTTGGTGTCCTCATCCCTCCACTGGAGATCCTGCTTGAGTACTGGAAGTGGTCTCTTCGGGTTTCATAGTCCCACTGTTGGGCATTTCAGCTAAGATCAGCTGCATTGCATCCAGGGATCCTCTTCCACCCCATATCTCTTGGACTTCCTAGAGATTCCCCTCATTCCCACCCCTTGCAACTCCATATTTTTATTCATTCTCCTAGCCTTCTTCGACGTTCTTGTCTTTTTCCAGACACAATCCTGTATCACTATTTTCCTACCCTTTTCTTTCCCACTCAGGTCTCTCTTTCCCTCTGCCTGTAATGACTATTTTGTTCCTTCTACTAGGTGGGATTCAAACATCCTTACTTGGTTATTCCTTTTTATTTACCTTCATTGGATCTGCGGGGTGTATTATGGGTAGTCTTTATATTTTGGCGAAAATCCACTTATCAGTGAGTATATACCATGTATGTCCTTAATCTGAGTTACCACATTGAGAATGATGGTTTCTAGTTTCACAAATGTGCATGCAAAATTCAGAATACCCTTGTTTTTAATAGCTGAATAGCATTCGATATGTAAATGAATCACATTTTTTCGATATCCATTCTTCAGTTGCTGGACACCTGGCGTGCTTCTAATTTCTGGTTATTTATGAAAGAAGTTGGTGAGCCATAGTTAAGCAGGTGTCCTTGTGGTATGGTATAGCATCTTTTGGATATACGTCCAGGAATGGTATAGCTCAGTCCTCAGATAATAACATGCTCATTTTTTTGAGAAATGACCAGATTAATTTCCAGAATGATTGTACAACTTTGCAGTCCCTTCAGCAATGGAAGAGTATTTCACAACCTTGACATCATATGCTGTCACTTGAAGTTTTGACCCTTATCATCTAACCAAAAGCAATCTATAGATTCAATGCAATTCTAATCAAAACCCCAACATATTTTTTATAGACCTTGAAAGAGCAATTCTCAACTTCATATAAAAAACAAAAGAACCCAGGATAGCCAAACAATTCTGAACAATACAAGAGCCTCTGGATGAATCACCAGTTCTGAACTCAAGCTGTACTACAGATAATAGTTTTTATCAATAATGATAAAAACTAGATGTATTGGTACAGAAACAAACAGATTGAACAATGGAATAAAATCAGAGTCTCAGAAATAATCCCATACACCTATGGACACTTGATTTTTGTCAAATAAGTCAAAACCTTACAATGAAATTAAGAAAGCATCATCAAGAAATGGTGCCGGTCTAACTGTGTGTCTGCATATAGAAGAATGCAAATAAATCTGTATTTTCACCCTGCACAAACTTCAAGTCCAAATAGATCAAGAAGCTCAATATAAAACTGGATACACTGAATCTAATCGAAGAGAAAATTGAATATAGCCTTGAACACATTGAAAATACCCTGAACAGAATGATAAATGGGACCTCATGAACTTTAAATAGCTTCTGTAAGGCAAAAGACACTGTCAATAGACCAAAATGGCAGCCTACAAACTGAGAAAAGATCTTAACAAACCCTACATCTGACAGAGGGCTAATATCCAAAATAAAGAACTCAAAACAATTGGACCAAAAAAACCAAAAAAACAAAAAAACAAAAACAAAACAAAACAAACACAAAAAAAAAAAAGAAAAAAAGAAAAAAACCAACCAAACAAACAAACCAGTAAATGAATTTAAAAATGGGTTACAAAGATAAATAGAAAATTCTCAACAGAGAAACATCAAATAGATGAGAAGAACTTTAAAGAACATTCAACACCCTTCATTATCAGGGAAATACAAATCAAATGACCCTGAGTTTCCACCTTATACCAGTCAGAATGACAAAGATCATTCAAAAATTGACACAATATTCAGTTTCTTTCAAAGTTGCCATTTATCTTTTCCCAATTACTCCTGCACTAGAAAATAATTTTTAATTATGCAGAGTAGGAAATATACTTCTTTTATTATTTCTATTTCTTTCTCTTCATTCTGTATATATGACTTTTAATTATTTCACTCTTAAAAGTACAGTCATCTAAGGCAGAACAGAAAAGGAGAGATTTGCCCTGACTAGATTCCTTTTCATGTCTTACCTCTGATAACATGCTTCATGATACATCCTCTGATATTTTCACCCCTGAGATATAAATGTGAGAGATTTTTTTAAGAATGTGAAATTAATGATCAGAAACATAACATATATTTGCATCTTACCATGAACTGTGGGAATTTCCCCTTTATTGTATCTCATTTTATTGTTCAAGAAAGCAAATTAATTTCTTACTCAAGCAATGAGAAATATTTTAATAAAACTATTTGTTCA